>NC_056728.1:1123446878-1123785856 GCF_019279795.1 Protopterus annectens
ACATTTGTTGACCGGGAATGTCCGACTAGGTTCCATAGAGCCTGTTTTCAGCGGAGGCCCGGGGAGAAATGCTCCAGATGCATGTCTTTGGAATGTGGGAGGAAACCGGAGTACCCGGAGGAAACCCACGCAAACACAGGGAGAACATGCAAACTCCACACAGAAGGCACCCCAGCCAAGAATCGAACCAGAGAACCTCTTGCTGTGAGGTGACAATGTTAACCACTGCACCACTGTTAGGTAGAGGTTCTAATCTCAATACTGGCAAGTGTGTGGTTGGGTGAAGAATATATCCTGTTTGGCTGATACCATTTTGATGTGTGTACCATCCACGCCTGTTTGCCACCTTCTGATGGCATTAATTTATATAACAATGTAAAGGCATCTGCCTCACATGCAGCATGTTAAACCATTATTCAGGCCATACCAGTACTCTGTACAGATGTCTATGGAATATTCAGATGTCTGCAACCTATATGTGGTCTGTGTCCCTTAACAATGCCCATGTTTGTGATTCTGTTGCCAAATCAGCCACAGTGAGTGTAGTTACACACATGCCAGCATCAGGTATCATACCTGACTGAAACATCATGCTGATACAACGTCTGCTACACTATCACGTGTCCAGGTTTGTAGGAGCAATTCATGACTCCACATGTTATTTCTGGTGGGTTATCTCACCATCTATGAAGGCATTCAGAATATTACATGTTGTAAGAGATAGTGTGTTATGTCCCATGCATATAATCTATGTGAGGTATGTCTTGTGTATGTAGTACTATAGTACATTAAAGTGGAATGTAGGTTTACTAATCTGTCTATTGCCAACTATGTTTATGTTACTGTGTGCACATCCCCTGTGTCAGTACTTACTGTGTGTATGCAAAGGATATACAATTTTGTCTCCCTGTTCCACCTGGTGAACTCAGGAATAGGTCAGGTCAGGTCAGGTTCATACTAGGCTAACTGCCCTTGCGAGCCATTTAAAGCCAAGCCAATTATCCCTTGTGAAACTCAAACCCTGCACCTTGAGTTTATAAGGCAAACACCTTAACCATTAGGCCACCCTCCCAAATACATACCACAAACTTGTCATACACAGTATCATGCATGCCTCATCAACTGCATCAGAGTTGAGTGTATGGGAAAGAAATGGCAGGGCCAACAGGTGTTGACAGGTGAATCTGTTGCAGTTAATGTAATGGCTATGCTTGTGAGCAACCTGCTGACAGTACTGCAGTAACCTGTCCTGTATGTATGAGCCTGTGGTACGACACAACACTGAGATGACATGCCTGAAGGCTTCTTGTCTGTGACAAGGGGTATGTATGCAAGGTCATACTGTCTGACAACAGTGTCCCTCATACACTGTTGCATGCATACACACCTGGTACATGTACATATAAAGCTGCACCTTGCCTATGACACGGTCAGTGAATTACCACTTTGCCATACTTCTTCTTGGGAATGTCTGCAGGGCCACAGCCTGCAGACACACAGACACCTGGAACACAAACAGAATACAGCATGTCAGACTACATTCAGTCAGTGGTACTAACAGGAATAATGCATCCTGGCTAATAAGGTACATACACCTCTATGTGTACCCATAACAAACGCAAACAGACAGCACCTTACATAGTATTACATAGCTACACTGTAGTATATTCACCCTGTGCATCAAACCCATATTAGCATGTCCCTGCATCAATGTTATGGATGACAAGGATGTGGAACAGGTATCATCATATGCACAGGGTGTGGTGTGGGTTTGCCAGAGGCCTAGGCTGGGCCATATGGTTGACATCATGTGTGTGTGTTTGGAGGAGTATTCAATAGATGGGCTGTGCAGAGGTGCTGTGTGTGTCTGGAGGTGACCTGCCTGTGATACAGATATATGTGTGTGTGTGTGTATGTGTGCACATAGTCATGCCATGTGGCTGCCCTACACAGGGGTATGTTGGACAGCTGTGGACTGTACATGGCAGGATGTCCAGTTCACTGTCTCCAGCCATGGACATGGGAACTGGTCCTGCCAGGGGTATCACTGGCACCACCAGGCCCAAGGCCAGATGCAGTACTGCTTTCTGATGGTGACTGCTGTCTGCTGGATCCATGCCCCTGAGGGGACCGGCCAGGACCATGTACCCATTGCCTGCTCTGGTGTGATGTGGACAGCAACCCCCCTTTGGTAGTGCTGGTGTCACTGCCATTATGGGAGTGTGAAGGTGTATGGCCCCGTAGACTCTCAGCTGTCATTGGTACTGACCTACGTCCATGTGGCCAATGCCCATGTCCCACTACACGCTCTAGCACAGACATGCCATGGTTGAGGACTGCCAAGGTCTCACCCCACCATCTATTCATGACCTCAGTATTTTGATGTGTGACCTCAACAAGGTCATGTATGTTGCCACGTAAATCAGGAAGAGCTGCATCCACCACACTGAGTATTTGTCTGGTGCGGTGTTCACTACATGTCTGTGCATCCATGACATCCCAAAACATGTGTCTGGTGACACCTGCTGTGGCACTTGCAACAGTGGCTTGATGAGCCGCAGCCCTCCTGCAAGCATCCATGTCCATCCACCTGTGTGGGACCTTGCCTGCACTCTGGCTATGGCCAGTGTCTACACGCACACTTGCCATAGTCAACACACTAGCCTGGTCCATGCCACCACCTGCCAACTGTCCATCATTTGTGGCCTCTGGTGATGGGGTATGTGTGGGCATTGTCACTGTGTGTGGGGATGGTGTGGACAAGAGTGGGATGCCAACCAATGGCACAGATTCATCCCCTGACAACCCCACCTGTACTTCACTGTTCCTATCATTATTGTCAGAGTCTGCAGAGACAGTTTTCCAGCAGGACCCCAAACTCTGTCACCATCTATGAGGGGAGGACAACATATGTACATTAATACCTGCACTTTGAGGTTGGCTGGTATACGCATGCACACACACACACACACACACACACACACACACACACACACACACACACACACACACACACACACACACACACACACACACACACACACACACACACACACACACACACACACACACACACACACACACACACACACACACACACACACACACACACACACATTTACAGGTGAGGTGGCACAATTTGTTACACAGACCTCACATTACCCAAATGGTGACATGCATGATACACAGCCTTCAACTTCATGCATTGCATCCAGTTTTACTACATGTAACTAACAATATAGAGCTCTGGGATACATGAGTAGTGTTAGTAGGTGATGGCCCTTCCTCAGCAGAGACTGCATCCATGTACACACCATTGCTTTTCACCTGTATAGCACAGTGGCAAGTACTACAGAACATACCTTACAACTGTACAGATCCTCACAGGATGTGTAGATGTCTGGCTCATATGTTTCCTCTGTTTCTTATAACCCCTGTGTTTGTCTGATACATAACTGGGATGATCTGAGGAGTGACATCACTGATTAATGACATACATTTGAGTTTCAGACCTCCAAACCAGCAGTAAATGTATGGTCACACAATTCCTGTTATACCACTAACCTTCTAAGCTTACAGTGGATATGATAAGTGTACACAACCCTGTTAACATGCAATGTTCTTGTAATATATGAGACCACAATAATGCATTCAAATATATTATCCGCCTTTCATGTGACATATGACCTGCGCAATCCAATCTATAAACAAACAAATGTGTTACGTGTAAAATATAATGAATGAAATATGTACAATATGGTGGTTGCATAAGTGTGCACACCCTTAAAATTAGACTTTGTTGAAGCACCTTGTAAGTGACTTACAGCATTCACTCTTCTGAGGAAGGTGTCTATCAGCATGGCACATGTTGACTTGGCATTATTTGGCTACTCTTCCTTGCAAAAGGTCTTCCATCTCTGTCAGATTGCAAGGGTAGCTCATGTGCACAGCCTTCATCAGGTCACACTGGGGTTTTGCTATCAGGTTTAGGTCTAGGTTCTGGCTGGGCCAATCAGTAACCATGAGTGTGTTCAGATGGAGCCATTCTTAGGTAGCTTTGGATGTATGCTTCGCATCTTTGTCATGTTGAAGCCTGACACCTCTCCCCATCCTCAGCGTTCTTGCAGATGCCTGATAGATGTGGGCCAGACAAGAGTGTTAGTTTGAACTGTTCAGAATTCCCACCACCATGACTACATGCCCATTTCTGGCTTTAGAACAGCATCCCCACAGCAGGCGAATGCCACCAGTGTGATTCACCATGGAGATGGTGGTCTTCAGGTGAAGAGAGGTGTTGCTTGTGCACCACATGTACCTTTTAGTATTGTGGCTGTGAGGCCGATACATAGTCTCATTACACCATAACACATTTTCACACATCCCTTTGGGAGACTTGATGTGCTATATCATAAGTTGTATCCATCCCTGGATGTTTTTTGGTGTGGGGAAATGCTTCCATCTTCTGACCGTACCCCATAGGCCAAAATTATACAAAATATGGGAGATTGTTTTCACATGTAGTACACAACACCAGTACTTGCAAGAGATTCCTACAATACCCTTAGTGTTGGTGTATGTCTGCTGGCAGCCTCACTGACCAGGTCTGGATATGTCTTTTCATCAGGTTTCGAGGGACATCAGGTTCTTTTCAGCAGCACTGTTGTCCTATATTCAATCCAGTTTTGATGACTGTCTCCAATGTGTTCCATGGTGTATGCAATGCTGTGGTAATGTTGTACCCTAATCATGAGTGATACCTTTCAAATATGAGACCCCTTTGGCTGTTGCTGTTGCAGGCAACTGACAAAATGTCATGAATATCCTACTTGAGCAGCAGACTGTTGTTTGGTATTCCTCAGAGTGCCATTACCTGATGGCAGGTGTGTACCCAAGCAGACTAAATGCTGTCAGTAAATCACAAGTTGCTGCAATAAAATATTATCTGAAGGGTGTGCACACGTATGCATTCAGCTTATTGTAAGGTTTGTGTACTCCACATTTGGTGCCCAACAGATTGGTTGGTTTTACAAGTCAAATTTTCATGTTATGGGTCACATTAAAGGTTGGAAAAGGTGTGGACTGACATAGTGTGGTCTCAATTTGTATATATCACAAACACCAGGCATTTTAACAGGGGTGTGTACACTGTTTATATCCACTGTATAAGAGTAATGTTTCACACATGTCCCTACCTTAGGCCATTTGTTACCCCCTCCCATTTTGCTGGTCTCTGCCCAAAAGTCTTGCACTGACAGGTTGTGAGGTATGCTACAGGAATGTTACATTCTATTCAGATAGGCCTCTGTTTTGACCACTGTGATGCAATGCAGTTAACCCCACTACAAGTGAACATGTACATAAAGCAATACGGCTATGACTGACATTTGTGTACATTGTAAATTGCATGTCCTTCACATGCCTGGGATATTGGAAAACCACAACAGAACAATTCCATACTCACCAGCTTCGGGCTGCTCTCCCACATGCAGACCAGAAGGACCTAGGTAGTTGTGGGAGAGTGGTATTGTCAGCAGACTCACATATGGGGTTGGTACAGGATGAATGCAGCATGTCTGCACATTTACAGTACAACCCCCAATACTATACAATTTGCTGTCCTTCACCACAGATGCGCACTTCTCTGTATTAGAAAACCCCATCCACAACTGCAATCTGACCTGACACATGCACGTAGATACTCTACAGATGCAAGTATATCTGCTACACTAGTCCAGTAATCTCCACTGGGGCCTTATCTGCATGCTCCTCATCCATTGTCTGGGTCCCTCCCACCTCCAGCATGTGGGGGTCTGTACCCTGATGTACTGGGATGGGTGCCCCAAGGTTTGCGAGGAGCTCCTTGGTGGGTGTCAGTGGGGACTGCATGGCTGGGCCCCCACCTGTGGCTGTGCAGTCCCTGGCAATGGCAGCAGCCCTTTGCCGGGCATGGCGTATGAGGTCAGTTGCACAATGCTGGACCAGCTTGTATGGACGTGCTTGCAGGCTGACATTGTTTACCCTGTGGACAAGGTCATCCCACACAGCAGACCTCTCCCACAGATGTTGCTGGCTCTGGCTGAACATTATTGCATGGTGGTGTAGTATGGCTTCGATGATAATGGTTGTCTCAGCTGCTGAAAATGTTGCCTTTCTCTAATGCGACATTGCACCTGGAAGACATAAACTGGGAAACACATCACAGGACCTCATACATTTGGCAACTGTATGTGCAGAACCTGCACATGTACATTGAATGCCAGTAGCCACCACTCACAACCACACCATACCCCTGAAATCTATCAGCACAGTATTAGCTTGCATTGCACTCCTGGTCCTGATGTGTCATATTCCCCCCAATGAGGGCCAGTTAATTGCATAATCCTCTATTCCTCATTCAGGTCTGTGTAGATGGATGACATTGGCCATCTTCCATGTGGATGGTGCTGAGGCTTGGTGTGAATACAGTCTGTAATGGAGCTGGGAGCACATGCCTGAGTTCATGTAGGATGCGGACAGGGATGTTATCATGCCCCATGGATACTTACGTTTGTTGCCTTTCAGTGGGCAATATGTACCTGCTCACTGGTGATGAGGGGAGGGGTGTGGGTGCTGTGCTTATCCACCTATAGTGATGCTGAGTCGGGGGGTTGATGCTTGCCCTAACCCTATCTGCAGCAGGTTGGCTATAGCTATGTTGTGTGTATGTGGTCTGAATCACCACTATTACAGGTTGGGTTGGTTTGTTGACTCTGAGATTGCAGACATATGGGAAGAGTGCCTTGTGATTGGCCTTGGTTGATGTGTCCAATTTGTGCTCATAGTTAGCCTTACAGTAATCCACCTGTGATCTTATATGTTTGTTCAGACAACGGCTGACTTGATGCCAGGTTGGTGCCTGCTCCTACTTTGCACTGTACAGCCAATATAGGGACCAAGTCTATGGTTTGTGTATTGCTGCATCCAGCAAATGGGATTACTCTACTTTGGTGGAGGCATGTTTCACAATTAAGTTACTGCTGAGTCCATACAGCTATGTAGGTGTTCATATATCTGTTTGTAGTAGGCATGGAGACAAAGTCATAACACAGTTAGACACCTCTCCAATTTCAAACTGATAATCATGATTACTGTAGTACCCATGGCTGTTGTAAGGCAATGCAACAACCAGTAGCTGTAGAAATGTCACTCTGTTGGATGCACAGTAACTAAGATTATACACATGTACAACATGTGCAGCTTAATTAAATGACATTTTGCATCCCATGTCTGTTGTTATGAGGCAGCCAGATACACCTACTCATACTGACATGTGCACAGGTAATAACTGATATACATTTCTGTTCTATGTCAGTATGGTACACTCTATTCACACTCTTGCCGCCCAGTCATCCCTCTCAATCTATTAGAGCAGGACATCTGTAGGACGCCACACATACATGGGGGGCAATGGGACAAAATTAGTGACACTGTCTTAATATTGCTGTAACACACTTGAGTCATTTGATAGCACAGTAGCCTTTGCATTGACAGGCATACACTGGAGGATGTGCAACATTCATATGGCAGGAACAGAGGAGAAAGTCTAGGAGTGTGGTAGTGAGGGTAAGAACTTTTAATGTTGGCAGTATGACTAGTATAGGGACAGAGCTAGCTGTTATGATGGCCAAGGGAAGTTTGATATATTGTGTGTGCAAGTCAACAAATGGAAGGGGAGTATTGCTAGGTGTATGGGAAGCAGGTCACAATTGTGCTATCATGGTGTGGATGGGATGAGAAAAGGGGTAGGGCTTATCCTAAAGGAATGCCAAGAGTGTTTTTGGAGGATGAAATGAGTGTCTGATATAGTGATGTTTATGAAACTGGAAACTGATGGTGTAATGATGACTGTTGTTAGTCCATATGCTATGCAAGTTGGTTGTGCGATGGATGAGAAAGAAAAATGTGAAGTCAGTTGGATGACATGGTGATGACTGTATCCAAGGGTGACAGAGTAGTGATTGCAGCAGATTTCAATGGGCATATTGGTGATGGGAACAGAGAGGATGAGGAAGTGATGGGTATGTATGGTGTTAAGCAAAGGAATGCAGACGGTGAGATGGTAGTGGATTTTGCAAAAAGGATGGACATGGCTGTGGTTAATATATACTATAACACTAGGGAGGAGCATAGGGTAACATCAGCAAGAAACTACGATCCCTCATTAAATCATCCAAGGCTAGTTTCGAACAAAAACTTGCCAATGACTCCAAAGATAACCACAAAGCGTTCTTCAGCTATGTCAAGAACCTAAGTGGAAACTCTCAGATCTGCTCTGAGTTAGTGCAGAATGGCACAAAATACACTGAACCGACTGATATTGACAACATTATGGCAGACAGGTTTAGTGCAAACTTCAACCCCCTCTCACCCCCTAAAGGGCCCATAGCCATACCAGAAGAATGTAGGGCCCCATCAATCACTGACACACAGGTTAAAACAGCCCTATCCAAAGCCAAAAACACAGCTTTAATGGGACTTGACGGTGTCCCAGGCTGTGTCTTACAAGAGCTCCAAAATGAACTAACCCCTTACCTAAACACGCTGTTCAAACTTAGTCTCTCTACAGGCTATGTATCCATAGAGTGGCACACAGCAACAGTTATCCTGCTCTACAAAAGTGGAGCCACAACAGACCCCAGGAACTATCGCCCTATAAGCCTGACTAGCCCGGCCTGCAAGGCTATGGAGCACATCATCATGGAACTCATTAACAGAGACATTGGGAACCTCCAAACCTTGGACCCTACCCAGTTTGGCTTTGTTAAGGGCATATCATGCCTCCTAAACCTGGTGGACATCTTTGAGACAGTTACCAAAGCATTAGACAAGGGAAAGGAGGTCCACACAGCCTACCTAGATCTCGCAAAGGCTTTCAACACCATTCCCCATTCTAGCATTATAGACAAGCTCACCAGCTTGAACATAAACCCCTATGTCACAAGATGGGTTGCCAACTGGCTCATGGATGGAACCCACTTGGTGAGAGTTGCAGGCTCTACTTCCGACTCTAAACCGGTTACAAGTGGCGTCCCCCAGGGCTCAGTCCTAGGACCCCTCCTGTTCGGTATATACTTCTCAGAGGTACAGGCAAGCATAGGAGGACTATGGCTGACCAAGTTTGCAGATGACTGCAAACTAGGGGCCATAATTGATTCTCCGGCTGATACAGACACCCTCCAGAAGGGTCTCACTGAGACGGATACCTGGTGTCAAAATCATGCCTCAAGCTAAATACCAAAAAGTGCATAGTCATCCCCTTTGGAAAAAACAAAGTACCAGCGAACTACCACATAGGTGGTAGTCTTCTAAATACAGAAAATGTAATAAGGGATCTGGGAACCCAAATAGATAGTAACCTCTCCTTTGATAATCATATTGCCATGGTGGTTAGAAAATCCTTCTATGTGGTCCACCTAATCACAAAAGGGTTCGCATCTAGAACAAAAGAGGTTATTGCGCCTCACTACTCATCACTCATTAGACCTATCATAGAATACAATGCCCCATTTGGGATGTACCTTATAAGACACCTGCCTCAAACAGATGCCCTATGCAGCCCGACTCAAGAAACTCCAGCTGTACTTGGTTGCATACCGTTTACTCAGAGGTAATATCTGCCTGACATACAAGGCCATGTCCAACCCAGAATTGACGGATACGCTCCACCTAAAAAAAAAACAAATCCCGGAGAGCCACACGCTCTAGAGATATAAACCTCACCACAATGATAAATAGGACATGCTGGAGAGATAGATTCCTGTAAAAGAGACTCCCCATGCTTTGGAACAGACCCTGTTAGTTGCTCTTATGAAGGGGCTGGAAACAATCAGGTAACATAGTTAACTGATAAATGAACATATGATAGTGACAAGGGTGATTGTAGTTGTAAACATGGTGCCTGCCACAGGTAATATTTATTAACTTTGGGATTGTCTTAAGGTAATAAACAGGGAAGGGGGAGGGGAGAACAAGGGTGTGAGCAGGCAGTTCTTTGTACTGCTGCTAATGAGCCAAAGCAAAGACAAGTTTGTGTTTAAGAAACAATCACAATTGACCAAGGACTGCTCTGAAACTGTAAGCCATTTCTTAACCATTTCTCAGGTGGAAACACAGGATAACCTTGTATCAGTAGGCTACTGTGGTCTCAGTTTAAATTAACAAACACACAGTATTGATCAGTTATGGATACTATTTGCTAATACAAGGGAATAAGAGAGAAAGTGGAAGATGAGTGAGTGTGTGTGTGTGTGTGTGTGTGTGTGTGTGTGTGTGTGTGTGTGTGTGTGTGTGTGTGTGTGTGTATGTGGGGGGGGGGCTGCTTACAAGCCAAAGCAAAGTGCTCTCCAGGGGAAAATGAATATTGGCTCAAATAGGTAGACACATACTCAAAGTTAACTTTAGCTGTTTACAGACAGTTCAGACCCGGACTGTGCTTTTCTTATAAGAATGATAAAGGTGTTACCACAGTGGAATACTTAAGAGTGGTGTTAGGTCTAGAAAAAAAAAGAGTACAGAGAGGTGTAAGCACTTTGAGATGATAAATACATATTAGAAAGATTACAAAAAACAAACTGAGCAAATAGCTACTGTATATGCAGGAAAATGTCTTGAACCAACAACTAGTAAATGCAGAATGATATCTTGGAAAGTGAGACGTTGCATGAGGAGGAGAGAGAAAGTGTTTGGGTACCGTTTTAAGAATAGGGTTGATGTGCAGAGCTGTAGTAACTACAGAGGGATAACACTGATCAGTCACAGCATGAAGTTATGGGAAAGATTAGTGGCAGCTAAATTAAATGAGGAGGTGATGAGTAGTCATCAGCAGTATGGTGTCATGCCAGGAAGGAGCACTACAGATGTGATGTTTGCTCTGAGAGTGTTGATGGAGTAGTACAGAGGAGGTCAGGAGTTGCTTTGTGTCTTTCTGGACTTAGAAAAAGCATATGACAGGGCGTCTAGAGAGGAGTTGTGGTACTGCATGAGGAAATCATGAGTGGCAGAGATATATGTAAGAGTGGTATAGGATATGTACAAGGGTGGTGTGACAGCAGTCTGCAGTGGGAGTGATGGATGCATTTAAGGTGGAGGTGGGATGAAATCAAGGATCAGGTGTGAGCCCTTTCTTATTTGCAATGGTGATGGACAGGTTGACAGACAAGATCATACAGGAGTCCCTGTTGACTATGATGTTTGCAGATGACATTGTGGGGTGTATTGAGAGTAAGGAACAGATTTAGGAGAACCTGGAGAGGTGGGAATATTCTCTAGAGAGGAGAGGAATGAAGGTCAGCAAGGCTATGACAGAATAGCTGTGTGTGAATGAGAGGGAGGACAGTGGAATGTTGATGATTCAGGGAGTATAGTTGGCAAAGGTGGATGTGTTGAAATGATTGGGATCAACATTTCAGAGTAATGACAACTGTAGAGGACAGGTGAAGAAGAGAGTACAGGCAGGATGGAGAGGGTGGAGAAGAGTGTTAGGGGGGATTTGTGACAGACTAGTACCAGTAAAAGTGAAATGGAAGGTCTACAAGAGGGTAGTGAGACTAGCTATGTTATATGGGTTGGAGACAATGGCATTGACAAAAAGGCAGGAGTCAAAGCTGGATGTAGCAGAGTTACAGATTTCAGGATTTGCACTGGGTGTGATGAGGGTGCATATGATTAGCAATGTGTATATGAGTGGGTCAGCCCATGTTGGACAGTTTTGAGACAAAGCCGGAGAGGCAAAATTACATTGGTTTGGACATGTGCTGAGGAGGGATGCTGAGTATATTGGGAAAAGGATGGTAAGAATGTAGCTGCCAGGTAAGAGGAAAAGAGGAAGGCCTCAGATAAAGTTCTAAAAGTGGTGAGAGAGGACATGCAGGTGGGTGGTGTGACAGAGCAAGATGCACAGGACAGGCAGAAATGGCAACAGATGATCCACTGTGGCGACCCCTAACTGGAACAGCCAGAGGAAAAAGAATGAGATGCTGTAATGTCAGTCTTCACAGATTTGCCAAGGATTTGCAAGACATAACACAACTCTATAAGTAAATGACTACAAATATGAGGCACACATATGGTCAGTGTGTATAACACTGGACAGTTACATGGTATGAGCTCAGTATATCACATGCAGTTCAACACACATCTGCAACAGTACTTTACTATGCAAATACCATGTATAGGTCTATCAGATTTCTGAGACAAACAAGTATATCATAGTTCTATTCACAAGTGATTTATGGATTTGTATGACATCCCAGTAGCTGGCCTAGCAGTGTCACAGTCAGTATTGTTCAATACACACTCCAATAGTAGTCATATGTGAGCCATCCTTTCCTGGGGTGTCTCAGGGATCTGACATATGATCTCTGTCACTGCAGACAGACTCAGGTGCTATGGCCATCGGATCTGATCAGCAATATATCAGTACAGCAATATGTCAAAATTCCTATTTCCCATTCTTACATACCCCTACTGCAGTCCAATACATGCTTACTTGTTTTTCCAAGTGTAGGTGGTTATAGCCTGCTGGGTTTTGTTTTGTTTTTTTCTCACTGTCTCTCTCTCTCTCTCTCTCTCTCTCTCTCTCTCTCTCTCTCATGGATATAGGGTGTACATGTGTTTTACATAGTCAGCAGCTTGCCTTTTGTAGGTAATACTCATGAGCAGCTGATGGCTTGTGGATCAGTTGATGTCCCCCACTTGCTAATTGCATGCAGAACAGCTGTGTTGTTATTCATATAGCCAATGGCATGGCAACACATTCCTATAATTGAGTACTTTATGTGGACATTGGCCCTTTTTCTTGCCAGTGAGGAGGACTTCGTGGAGGTGTGTGAACAACAGCATCACAGAGGGTATTTGGAAATACCTCTTACAACCAAAACTGTGGAGACAGGTCAACAAAATGGGAGATAATGTTCCAGACATAGGGACAGAATGTAAGTATTGCTGTTATACATTTGGATTAATGCTAGTCTGACAGAGTTTGTGTGGACATGGAGTTTCTGTGTGATTTTAACTGTAGGGCTATTCTCAGCATGGCCAGAGTTTGGACTCCTATGTTTGGTGTGTTCCTCAGACATTTTTTGTCTTTGGAAAATCAGTAGCCTACTCTGGGGATTGCAGTCAGTAACTGCTAACATCCATTGGTGTTTCTGACCTCATGTCCCCCAGAAAAGATATGTTACAACTAACCCTGTTACACCAGCAACTTTCTCAGTTTATAACAGCAATATTTCAAATATGCCCCTGTTTTTGGGCCTCTGTCCCATAATTATGTCAGACTTTATCCAGATGTCATGCAGTAAGAGGGTGATAGGTATGGTATATGATGATTTAGTGCCTACATTCCTAATATCATCCCAGTGATGTATCAGGCTGCCAGACATGTTATGTGGAAGAGGATTTATATATGAGGGAAAAGCCTGGACATTCTGTGGGACTCTGTACAGTTGAGAGGTCTGTGTATTTCTGGTAATTGTTGACAGACTATCTGGATTGTGTAGTAGTGTAGTGTGTCAATGTTATTTGGCCTGTGTAGGGAGGGGGTGGATGTATGTGTTGTGGCTCCTTTTCTATCTGCCTGTGCATGCTGCTCCTGTTTCTGGTGGTCTATCGGCTGTATATGTTTGTAGGGGTAGACTGAAACATGTCCCATACCATGGTCAGGCATCATACTGCACTGTGAATTGGGCTAGTATATGTAAGGGGAGTGTATGAGTGGCAAATATATTGAGATGTTTTTGTTCACACAGTCCTTATACTGTACTGTTTATTTGGCTTACCAGTATGGCACTGGTGTCTGTTTTCAGTGCTTTTACATCCCTGTAGTGCCTGATATATTTTCCATTGCATGTGTAATTCCCACTAGTGGATTTGGGTTACTGTTGGGTCAGTCTGACTGTAGTTTGGGCAGCGCTTGGTGGCATGCTTAGCAGCTGAGTGTAGTTTCCCTAATGTGATGTTATGTCCAGATATTTGTAGGATGTGCTGTTGCCTGGCCCCCATAAGTGTGTACTTCTGACACATCAGTGGGATGATGTGGGGATTTCAGTCACTATTTAGTGAGAAGTAATTGTGTGTTGGACTTGTGCTACTTCAGTCAATATATGTTAGGACAGACATGACGTTGTTACTGCAGCAACTGTGTCAGCTCAGTCTACTCCAGTATTTTAGATATGTCCCTATTTGCATGCCTTTCTCCCCCCACTTTGTCAGGCTTGGTCCAGATTCATTGCACTAAAGGGTTCTGAGCCTACCTCTTGATTGTCTGGATTGTTGCAGTATATCCAGGTTTATCGCTCATATTTCTGGTGTTTTCCAAAAATTCATTATTAATATATCCCTGGTAAATCACTGTGATAATCTGCGGATTTCTGACAGTAAACGATGACATACATTTCAGTTTCAGAACTCACATCCTTTCTAACATGTATGCTGAAACAAACTCTGTCACTCAGGCAACATTCTACATTTATAAGAGAAATATTTAAAATATGTCCCTAGTTGGGGCCCATTGTTCCCCCATTTGGACAGCCTTTGTACAGATGTCTTGCACTAACAGGTTGAGAGGTATGGTTGTGAGGTATGATTCCACTACATGTTATGAGCATATCTATATATATATATATATATATATATATATATATATATATATATATATATATACATATATATGGTTTACTATCAAAAACCCAAAAGTCATTTGGCCGAACGTTGAAAACATTGATGCATTACATCAACATCATGAATATTAAGTAGGTTAGATGATTGACAAGGACATTTGAAATTTCCTTGTCGATGTAAATGGTGACTTTATATACAGGGCCTGTATTTGATTATATGAACTTGTTAATTTCATTCTCCTATTATATAAAAGTAACAAAAAAGCATCGTAAACAGCATTTATAAAAATGGTGGACAGCTGGAAATTCACTCTGTAGTACTCAATAAAATACATACAAAATGACTATTTTAAGGTTACTGAAGTACCACTCTTGCCCTGTTATAACTTTAATGGTACATTCCACTTCACACTCCCACAGGTAATTCTAAACAAATCTAATCCCATATCAAATCTACTAGAACAGGTTGGGCAGATCTAGTTCACAGTACCTACACAATATTACAGATAAGTAATGTTAAGCAATCAGTACCACTGTCTTATTTCTTACAATAGATGCATGCCTTTGCTTTTGCAATGTATTGGAAGTTGTTTTCTGTTAGTTTCTTTACCTGTTTAGTTCTTCTAAGCTCTTCTAGTATGATATCAGCTTATGAATCTTGTTTGTAATGGCATTAAACTAGATGGGCTTACAGAAGCAAAGTGGTCACATAAAGAAAAATAAGAAAATACCACAGATCATCCTGTCACCAGAATGACAACAGACTACATTACATCACTCTTGCCAGACATTAAATTTCCATTAAAACTGTGTGCAAAGCTCACTAAGGTTTGAGCAACTGAAGAAATGTATGGCCTCCTGTGTTCCAGTGAAATGCAGATACATCACATTCACCTAGAAGGTCAATATCACATATATCCGTCAAGTGTACCTCACTATGAGGAATGCTCTTCATTTTGAGCCTTAAAAGTTCCGTGTTCTACATAGGTACACACATCTGTTGCATATTTATTAAGTCATTTTTAAACAGATATCCAAAAAAAAAAAAAACAATGATACTGAATCATGTTAAATCATCAGCATTTTAATTTTATTTTATTTTAAAAGGAGAAGTTTTGTTAAGTATGAATTAACCATCTTTAACCATGCTATACGATTCCTTGTTAAAGTCCCTGGTAACTGTTTCACATTTTGCTCATTTGTTCCACATGATGATAGGGAGTGTTCCACATTTTGGGGATGGAAGGCTGAGAGCTGAGACATCATTGACAACAAGGTAAGGCATTCAATGAAGGCAGATAGTATCAACAGCAGAAAGAGCCAGAACTACTTTCAAGTCTCCCTCCTGTGAACCACAGTACCCTTTTACTTGCTACTACAGTGAAATTCTGAAGCATTTTCTTACTTTGTTTCAGAATTGATCATTTTAGAAAATGTTACAAGTAAAGATTAAAGTTGACAGAATTCTTTCAGAACTGCTGTACTATAAACATTTTAAAATGCTTTTAAGTATGACTGCAAGATACGTGCATTTATATTTATGTAACATTGTTACCATGACATATGTTTGATCGACGGTTGTATGGCCGAATATAAACGTTATACGGATTTATGACTGTCGTGTAAAGTACGTTAGATAACATGAATGTTGATGTATTGACTGTCAGACTTATGACTGTTGTGTATGCAACTTTAGATGTTTTGATAGTAAACCACACACACACACACACACACACATATATATATATATATATATATATATATATATATATATATGTGTGTGTGTGTGTGTGCGTGTGTATATATATATATATAGATATATATATATTTAATGTTTTATATATATTTATTTAGTTATATATGTGTGTGTGTGTGTGTGTGTGTGTGTGTATATGTATAAATACAAAACCTGACTGATTCTACAGAATCTTTTCCCTGCTGTTGAATGACTCTACTGCATGATATGTTTGTAAAAGCATCAATAATCCTTATAACTCAAATGGTGTAGTGATACATTGCTATGACTATGGTGTGCAGGGTCCTGTGTTTGAGACTTGGCAGGGCTGATTATTTTGTTGCTAGGCAGAACAGTGGCTGATGGAAACAGAATGATTAAAGCAGTTGTAAGTGGGTTTGTGCGACACTAAGTAATGCTAACACACGGTTAAACATACAGATGCTTAATCTGTGTTGGCTTTTCTTAGCAACATTTACCAGTGTGCAAATCCACTTAGCTGAGCTACCTGCTGCTTAGCATTCATGTCTGAGGATTGCTTAAACTTGCTAAGCATAGCTGGACATTGCTAACCATTGCTCACAGTTCATTCTTATAAAATATCTTTTATAAATATTTCTGTATATATTAAATTATATTATATTATATTATTATAATAATATTATGATATATACTTATAATATTATAAAATATCATATTATATTATATTATATTTTGATATATATTTGTATATATCTGTTATAACATATAAAATGTGCTTCCATTACAGTAGCAAGGGGTGTAACTATACTGTATGGGACACATGTATACATGAGTGGTTTCACATATTATATGCACTCACACTTCCATTTTACACCTGCTACACTACCCTGGGTGACAAAAATAACTTACCACATATTTTAATATGACAATATTACTTTTAACACTGCTTTCCCTTGTAAAATTGGATTGTCTGTTGTAGAACTTAAACCATGTAAGCCTCCATGCCAATCTGGGATTCTGACCATTACACTACCTTGGTTTGGGGATTTGAGCTGTATATTTTTATTTATCACCTATTGCATAATAATATTATGTTATTATATTAAATGGAGAGTATTGAGGTTTTCAGCCATGTCATTGAGGACTGCTGTCATGACATAATGGCATACATTTCAGTTTCATGTGTGTATCCTTCAGAACATTCATGCTAATGCACAGCTTGTTTTCTATCAACTTTCTGTCTGTCCTCTGTGCAGATGGGATGACACTGGTGCTCAGGCTGTGGTTAACTACATTGCAGAATGGGTTTGAGAGCCCATGCCTGTGTTCATGTAGGATGCAGCCAGAAACGGTATCATGCCTATGGAGACCTCTGTGTGTTGCCTTTGAGAAGGCATTACAGACCTGCTTCCTGATCATGAGGGGGCAGGTGCTGTACATGTACATGTGTACCTATGGGGGGCAGGGGGGTGAAGTTTACACTTCACCTGTCTTGCAGCTGGTTGCCTATATCTGTAGCATATGTGTATGTGGTGTTATTGACCACCACTACAGAGCAAATTTGTGAGTTGCCTCTGGAATTGTGGACACATGTCTGGAAGACCTACTGGCCTTGGTGGATGTATTCAATTTACACTCAAAGACAGCCTTAGTGTACATCACCTTTGACCTTATTTGCTTGTGCAGAACAAGGTGACATGGCTGTCAATGAGGCACCTGTTACTTCTTGGCCCATCCTGCGATTATTTCCACCTATGATGGTAGTTGTGTATTGCTGCTGTCCACCACAGATGTTTAGCCTACCTTGAGGGGGTTGATGTCCTGTCAGGTATTGCTGAGGCCATACAGCTATGTAGGTGCCCACATAGTATTGTGGTGTGGGCCTGGAAACTACTGCTAGTTCCAACACATGGGATGTCCTTCATGTCTGCCTTGCTCCTTTTCCTTACCTGTGCAGGGGGCATTACGGAGTTGTGGGGGCTACAGTTTCACAGACAGTAGGTGGGAATACCTCAAATGACAGGACATATGAGACAGCCTAACAACATGTGGGGCAAATATCCTGATTTCAGTACAGATTGTATGTCATTAGTGCTGTTATACAAATGGAGGGTTGCTAGTTTGACAGGGTTCATCTGGACATGTATTTACTGAGTGACCTGACATCTGACAGTGATATGCCTCTGACATACCTCTCAACTGGCATGTTGTCCACAGAGTGGCCAGAGGTTTGCCTGTTATGTTTGGTCGGCTCCTCGAATGTCTTTTTTGTGGTGTCGGTAGGATGTGAGGATTGTTGTCACTAAATGTTGACATCCATTGATGTTCCTGACATCATATCCTTCAGGGATGTTATGTTATAACAACACATGTAGCACCAGCTACTGTTTCATTTTGTAACATCATTATGTGTGATATGTCCCTCTTTCTGGCCCCCTGTCCCCCAAGTACATAATGCATTGTCCAGATGTCCTTCACTATGGGGTGCAAAAGTATGGTATATCATTAATTAACGACTGCACTCCAGTTATCATCCCAGTGACCTAGCATACTCCTGGCCATGGTTATGGTTCCACACCCTGGACATTCTGTGGAAATCAGTACGTATGACAGTTATGCATGTCTGGCCATCGTGAACAGACTACCAGGATTGTGTTGCAGTGCTGTGTGTAGATGTTTGTTGGGATGGGTAGGGAGAGTAGCAGATGTGAGTGCCATACATCCTTTACCTATCTGACTGCACATGCTGCTATGGCTGCTGGTGGTCTATCAGGTCTGTATTCTTGTAGGTGCAGACTGTAAAATGTCCTGTAACACCTCAGGATTCCCAGTACACTGTGATTGTGGCCAGTATATGTCAGTGTAGTGTGTGACTGACAATCAAGATATGTTTGTTCAGATGGACATTGTACTCTGGAGTTCATCTTGGGTACTGGTATGTTGCTGTGACTGTGGTGCAAATGTTTTTTGGGGTGGACATTTTTGCACCACTATCTGCGTTTCACTACAATCCCATCCTTGTAGTGCATGCTATATTTGAATATACATGGGTAATTGCCCAGAGCTGATGTGAGGGAGTGTTGTGTTCGTCTTACTGTGCTTCATAAGGTGCTTGATAAGATGTTTGGCAGCTCTCAGGGGATTTCCATTCTGTTACATGACTGTGGTCATACCTCTACACTGTCCAGAGGCCTAAACACTGTCCAGATGCATGGCTCATATGTTTAGTCTGTTTCCTACACAGTCATTGTTCTTGGCTAATCAGTAGGATACTCTGGGAAATGCAGTCAATACATGGTAACATCCATTGGTGTTACTGACTTAATATCCCTCAGAAAAGATATGTGAGAACAAACCCAGTAGCACCAGCAACTGTCTAAATTTCTAACAGCACTATATCCAATATACCCCTGTGTTTGGGCCTCTGTCCCACAATTATGTCAGGCTTTGTCCAGATGTCATGCACTAAGAGGTTCAGAGGTATGCAATATCATTATTTATTGCCTTCATTCCTGCTACCATCCCAGTGATGTCATAGTCCCCCAGACATGTAACAAGGAAGCGGCCATAGATATGAGTCCTGTGCCTATACATTCAGTGGGAAGCTGTACATTTGAGAACTCTGTGTATGTCTGTCCATTGTTAACAGACTATCAAGATTGTGTAGCAGTGTAGTGTGTACATGTTATTTGGGCTGCGTAAGGAGGGGGTACATGTGAGTTTCATGAGCCCTTTCTATTTGACCGTGCATGCTGTTCCAGTTTCTGGTTCCCTATCACCTGTATATGTTTGTACGGGCAGACCATGACATGTCCCATAACACCTCAAGATTCCCACTACACTGGGACTTGGGGCAGTATATCAGTGGAAAACTAGATATTGTTGCTCACACGGTCATTATACTATAGTGTTCAGTTTGCTTACTGGTATGTCACTGTGACTGTGGTGCAATTGGTTGTGAGTATGCACTTTCACACCACTGTCTGTTTTCCACTAGTGTTACAACCCTGTAGTACCTGTTATATTTGCAAATGCACGTGTACAGCCCCAATGCTGGATTTGGGTAGTGTGTGTGTGTGTGTGTGTGTGTGCTACTACCATACTCTGCCTGGATTTCTGTCACCCTGGGTATTGGCAGTGGTGACCACTAGCCGTGACAGTGTGACACTTGAGGGACATTTATCAGGAGAAACTGCTTGGTGTATGTACTTATCTTGCTGTCATTTGCAGCCTTGGGGTTGGACAGTGGAAGTATTGTACAGTGTATTAGTACAGCCTTCTTACGACTAATAGAAACATTTCATTACCTGGCAGACCTGTGGAGGAAATTTCTGTTAACACTACCTGACAGTTTCAACACATACATATTCTTGGGTAAAATTATGCATACAGCTTGTTACCACTCCCAGGATTCAAACCATGCCTGTTTGTACAAAAATATACAACAAGGCAGTGTTTCAACACAATGAGCTATTGAGGAACTGCTGTGGGTTGCTTTCCTGTTTTCTGCCTAATTCTCTCTTGGTTGGACAATCTGACCTTGTAATTCTAACATTCATGCATGGCAGATAGTTCTTGTACTGTGTATTAATACTTTGACATATAACAATCTGGAAAGCAATGGTTAACACTAAGCACTGCTGTAGGGGATACAGTATACTAGTTTACAGATTACTATTCATGGATCAAATCTTAGTGCATAGAACATTTCATATACTTGAGCTCCTGTTGTACAGCTGCACAATCTTTGTCAGATGAGCCTCAATTAATTCATGTTGTCCGTGCCATAGTTGCTGTGCAGTACCTGTACACATTTAGATTCATACCACCACATACCAAAGTAAACACAACAATCCTGTGTTTTTAGTTTTATTGAAGGGTACTGGTACTTTTATTGATAAATAGCCTGTACATCAGTATTACTCTGCTAATGTCTTATTTATTCATTACACACAGTACACATTTTAACCTACTGGCAGTTGACATTCCAGTCCTTTCTATTTATTTGCCATGAATACCACAAGCTAGATTTGTACTCATCAGCCTCCCGGCACAGCCTTAGCAACCTGCTGGCATGTGCATCTATGTTCATAGTCCTCTCATCTGCAGCTGTACAGGAGATAAAGAAACATTTATGCATGCCTATCAATCACATCCACAGGCTGGACTTTGGTGAACCCTAATTGATGCTGATACTTACACACTTCTGGGAAATTCTGTGCCCATGCATCTTGGGTCCACTCATCCAAGAGCACCCTCTTCCTATGCTTGAGGTCAGCAGTGAGATCATGTGTTAGATGGTCCCAGGCCTTGGCTTTGTATTGGGAGCCCTGGTACTGGCCCTGCAGCAATCTGTCCTCATGGTCTTTCACTAGGAGTCCAACCATGACCCTGGACTCCTGAATGCCTCAGCGTTGCACCCAAAAGCGTGAACCCTCTCCTACACCAGCCATAGTGCCTGCAAGGATGAGCTACAACTAGTTATGGCTCTATTCCCACCTGCAAGGTTTAAATAGAGCCAAATTTCCACACTTTGCCATCACTGGACCATTTTTAATATGCTGAGCTAAGCTAAGCGATGGGCAAACCTGCTTAGCTAAGGTTGGCAGTGCTTAAAGGGATAGATGTTGAACACTGCTTACCAATGCGCAAATCTGCTTAGCTGGGCTATTTATTGCTTAGCATTTACATTTAAGCAATGCTTAAACCAGGTTCACTTAGCTGAGCACTACTTATCTTTGCTCAGATTTCATTTTATAAAGTATCATGATTGTGGGATTGATTCATCATTACTGACATATTATAAATTTATGTTTGCCTTCCATGACATCCCTCTATGTGTTTTCATTAAATTATATTCTTGTGTGACTATACTGTATGTGGCACTTGTGTTTGTGTGGGGGTTTCACATCTATTCTAGACTGACATCTCAATTTTGGACCTGCTACATTACCCTGGTTGACAAAAAAACAATTACTACATAATTTAAGTTTACAAAAATAATTTTAACACTACTTTCCCATAGAAAAATGTTTTCTATTTTGGTACTCGAACCATGAACACCTGCATATAAAGCCAGGACTCTAACCACTACACTATCTTGACCTGGAAATTTCACCTGTATATTTGCATTTATCTCCTAGGGGATATTTAAGCTATGCTAAGTGGACAGCTATAATGCCCACACCTGCTTAGCTACGCTTAAACATTCCTTAGGCTTGAAAAAAAAAGTTTATATTATTATTATATTATTATGTTATATAAGTGAGTCTTATGGTGTTCTGGCAACTCATTGAGGACTGCAATCATGAAATAATGGCATTCATTTGGCTTTCAGGCTTCTATCCTTCAGGGACTCCTGCTAACACATATCCTGTTTTCTATCAACTTTCTAGTGTGTGAGGGCAATTTTTCAGGCATGTCCCTAATTTATTATTTATTCCCCCCATCATTTGTGCTTTTGTCAGCATGCACTGCTGTATGGGGATTTTGGCATGCATTTGCTTTCAGACTTCTACCCTTCCGTACTTCATGCTAATGCATGACGTGTTCTCTATCAACTTTCTATGCTCGTGAGCACTATATGTGTGTTTTGTCCCTTTTATGGGATTTGTCCCCTGTTAGGTGTGCATTTGCACACATTTCCTGCTTTAGCAGGTTGCAGAAGTGGCATATGGCACTTTAGCAATGCAGGGGGATGTCACAGAACCTGTCACACATCCCTTGCATTGCTTTCTTCATGCCAATGTTTCTTTCAGTGTCCGTGGACACTGAAATTATCATTATCTCATTTCAGTGTCTGCGGTCACTGAAATACTGGCATAATATTAGAGTAAATCTCTAATATTATGCCAGTTCAGCTAGGAAAGTGCAGTACAGCGCTTTCTGAGTGCTGTGGGCGTGTTTAGTGTCTGTGCACTACTTGGATACACCCTCTGCTCTCGTTCAATGTTCATGTATGTATAGGAAATACAGCAGTGTGCCTTCATGAATATTCAAGGTGCACTGCTGTTCTAAATGGACATGAACCATTCCATGCAAGAATAGTCTTATTCTTCCATGGAGTTTGTTGAATCCAGAGGAGTGAAATGTTGTCAGTTTTAAAACTTTTATTACTATAGCATGTTGATCACACATACAATATTAAGGACCAATAGTTTTATATAACTGAGTTTAAACATGCGGGTAAGTACAACATTTATGTTCATATTTATGTGGTCATAGTGAAATGAAAGTTGAGTGTGCAAATTTTAGCTTCACTATATATAGCACTGGGTATGTTTGTATTAGTGTTTCAGCTCTTTGTAATGTGTAGGGAGGGGGTAAATAACTTTTCTGCAGGACTCCTTTGTATTTCTTCATTTGTCAGCAACTGTGATTATTAAGTTCAATATACTGAAAAAGTAAACAAGGTATGTATATATGAGAAGAACATGCCAAAGCATAAATGTAGTATAACAGGCATGTCATCTGACCTTGATGCTTACAAAAACTAGAGTTGTGGGTTCAATAGTGAGTTTAACAGTTAATTTACATTCATGTTACAGTTAGTATTGCTTTTTTATTTATTTTATACTGCTCTAATATACTTTTAGGCTAGCATTCCATAGGTATCTGAATAGCATCTGAGGCAGTATGCACCTTTTACTCATTAAGTATAATATACACCCACACATGATTTTTCAAAAGTCTTTACATTGTTTACATTGCACTACCTATATACAAATATGTACATACATAATTACCAAGATAAATATGTATGTGTAGGTATATGTATTTTATTATATATATATATATATATATATATATATATATATATATATATATATATATATATATATCTGGGTCTCCTTCAGATGGTCAAACTTTTAAAAGCTCGACTTTCATATGGCCGGGACCATATGATCAAAATTTTAAAAGTTCAAACAGTCTGAATGGGGATCTCTATAGAGTGTGGAATGGGAAGATTTCCCTTTGCCGCAATGTAGTGTGCTCTCGGAGTTGGTATAGTTTAATAGTGAGGGGGTGCAGGGGGGGCTTGCCTGCTAGCACTGTTTAGTTTTTTGTTTGTTTTTTATTTTTTTTTCACATTTTCGAACATTCAAATGTTCAGTCGTATAGTCTCACTGATTATGTGAAGTAGATCCATATATACATATATATATATATATATACAAAGTGCTAGTACAGACTGTTAAAACCAACAATTCAGTTGGTGCATCACTATTCTCCAACTCTGCCGAACAAAACTGGAACCTTCTTCCTGCGGAACTGACCAATGTCCCCTCCTTATCCCAATTCAAAAAAATCTCTTAAGAAATACCTAAAAATGCATTGTCCCTGAACAAATCCTGACTAACCGTCACACAAATAAAATCTATAAATGTGAACCTCATTGCAAGATTATATCTTTGATCCCCTAACTGCTTAGAATTTTCTAAATCTCTCTCCTACTGAAAGATTTAAAATTAAGATGATACCATGTATGTTACCACCTTTTGTTGCACTTTTCTTCTTTAAAAAAAAAATCACTATTTCTTTCACAAATATTAACAACCTATCCTCTGTGTATGTGAGTTGAAATTGTACCTGTCTGCATATATTGTTAAAAAAATCAGTTTTGTGATAATTCACTGTACTAATTTCACTGTATTTACACTAGTAATGTACACTTGGAGCTTTTCACACTTTCCTTCTTTAAAAAAATAAAAACACTATTTCTTTCTCGGACATTAAATTTCAACCTATCCTGTGTGTATGTGAGTAGAAATTGTACCTGTCTGTATGTATTGTTAAAAAAATTTTCAGTTTTGTGATAATTCACTGTAATAATTTCACTGTAATTACACTAGTAATGTACACTTGGAGCTTTTCTCCCCGGGCCTCCGCTGAAAATGGTCCTGTATCCAGTCGGACGTTCCCAGTTAACATATATATATATATATATATATATATATATATATATATATATATATCATATTACTTGGTTGACACACAAATGAGCAACTAAAACATGTCGACTAAGCATTATATCACTAATACAATATATCAACACACAGTACATCAAAAAAGGAAACAAATTTCCTTTGCTGATAAACTATCCAAAACCAGACCACATTCAGCTCAAGTTTGTTTGAATAGTGGTAGTTTTTTTTTTTTTAATTTAAGATGCAGTTTAGGGATAGGGTTAACATTAGCACGTATTACCAAGATGGAGCAGGGATGCTATGATATCTTTTATTTTTATTTATTTATTTACATTTGTTGACCGGGATAGTCCAATGGGCTGAGTCAGCCCATTTTCAGTGGAGGCCCGGGGAGAAAAACTCCACAAGAAAAGCACATTACATTTAAATATATGTAAGGTTACATTACATTGCTATTAATAGACAGTATTCAGTTCACTGTATTAGATAACATTAGTAGAATAGGAAGTCATATTATTCATGTTTAAACCAGACTGACCAAGAAAAAGCTCATTAGGTATTCATGTAAAAAACAAAAAGGAGGGTAGGAAACAAAACTGAAGGAGGTAATTTAGGTAGGAGCATGAGAGGGACATTCCCATTTGCAGGATAGATGTGAGAAGAGGTGGGTTTTGAAGTTATTATGGTTAGGTATGTTGCGTAGGTGAGAGGGGAGAGAGTTCCAAAGTTTGGCTATTGTGCAGGATAGTAGTAGTTGGCCTGGGGGATAAGAGGGTTTGTGTACTTGAAGCAGGTTTTGGTTCTCATATCTTAGGGAGCGGGAGGGAGGGAGTGTAGGGTGTTAGTGCTGTGGCTAGGGATGGACAGTCAGATGGTTTGAAGATGAGCTTGTGAGTGGTAGTGAGTTGCAGATATCTAAGGTAGTTGGGGAGTTCTAACCATTTGAGGATGAGTAGTGAGTGGCAGTGATGAGATGAACTTTAGAAGTTGGTAGTGAATTTGCTAATTTTGTGGTAGCAGGCTTCCAGTTTGGAGCGTAGGCCTAGTTGGAGGTTGGTAAATAGGGGAGCACCGTACATATGAGGTGGGAGGAGGCAGGTAGTTGCAAGCATTTGTTGGGTTGAAGGTCTGAGATAGCAATTGTGTTTGTATAGGAGACTAATCTTCTGATGAGTATTTTTGATAGCAGAGTATATGTGGGAGTCAAACTTTAGGTTTTGTCAATAATGATGCCTAGCAGTTTGGTTGAGAGGACTATTTCTAATGGAGTTTTATTTTGGCTTGTAATGCAGAACAGGTTTCTGTCTAAAGTGAAATTTCTAGTAGGGGTAAAGATCATTAGTTTTGTTTTGGAGACATTTAGGGCAAGGTGATTTGCTTTCATCCATGATTCTGTTTTGGAAAAGGCAAGATGGGGTTTTATTAGCAGTTCAGAGGGTGAGGAGGCTGAGGAGATGATGGTGGAGTCGTCTGCATATTGGATGATGGAGGCTTCAGGGATAGAGAGGTAGAAGTTGTTGATAAAGATGTTAAAGAGCAGAGGATCTAGAACTGAACCTTGTGGGACCCCAGTGGGTGTGGAAAGGAAAGGGGGGGTAGATTATTTCCACTGGGCGGCTTGTTGGCGATTGGATAGGTAGCTGGTGAACCAGGCAAGGGTGGAGGGAGAGAGATGTAAGGATGGGAGCTGAGATAGAAGTAAGGAGTGGGAGATGGTGTTGAATGCTTTTGAAAGGTCTAAGAATAGTGATGATACATATTTGCCATTATCACATGCTAGCTTGATAGTCTCTAGAAAGGAAAGGAGGGCAGTGATGGTACTGTGGCCAGGGCAGAAGCCATGTTGTGTGTGGGAGAGAAATTTATTTAGGTTTAGATGTTGCATGATTTCTGCATGGATAGTTTTTTTCTAGTATTTTTGAGAGAGGGGAGAGTATGGCTATAGGTCTAACATTGGCTGTGTCTTTGTTTTTACTGCCTTTGTGAAGTGGAATGATGTATGCTTGGTGCCAGATGGTTGGGACGTATGATTCCTGCATAGATCTGTTTATGAGAATAGATATAGAATAGCCGATGGTTTCAGCAGATTGTTTGAGGAAGGTGGGTGGTAGATTATCTGGTGCATTACAACAGGGTTTTAGCTTGAGGAGAAGTTTTTTTATTGTGTTTGTGGGGATGGGTTTGAGGGTAAAGGGGGGGGAGGAGGTTTGCTGGTGGGGAGGGGGGCAGGAGGGGTGGTCAGGGAAGGAGGAGGATAGTTTTTCAAAGCAATCTATGAAGAAATGGTTGAAATTAGTGGCCGTTTGCAGATTGGTGAGAGTAGGGTCGGGGCATGGGTTGCTTTTATTGCCTGGGTGAAGTATGGAGGAAACGGAGCTCCAAACTTTTTTTTTGGATTGGATGAGTGCATGGATTGGAGGTCGCTGTAGTAGCTTTTGTGGTCTTTGGTTATTAATTTTTTGACTAAGTTCTGTAGTTATTTAAATTTTCGGTGGGAGTTGGTAGTGTTTTATTTTTGGTATTGTTTCCATTTTATGTCACGTTGATGCATGCTGTTTTTAGTTTCATGGGATAGCCAGGGGCAGGGATTTGATTTGATTCATTTGGATCTTAGGGGGGCCTGTTGATTTAGGATGGTTAGGAATGTATTATTAAAATAAGATAATGCATCGTCAAGTGGGAGTGTTTGTAGGGGTGACCAGTCAGTGTGCTTCAGGCATTCTGAGAATATCTCAGGGTTGAAGGAGGATAAATTGCGGGTTTGGATATATTGGTGATGTTTTATTGGGGTGGAGGATATGCAGTCAACAAAGGCAGGTAGGTGGTCGCTGAGAGGATTGGGTACAAGACTGGCTTGTGAGGCATAGTGGGGGTGGGAAGTGATTATCCAGTCTATGATGGTACCAGAGGTTGTATCTTTGTTAGGCCTGGTTGGAAGGTTTATGAGTTGGTTAAAGTTGTACAGATTGAATGAATGGGATGGGGTGTCAGAGTTGAGGGAGGCCTAGTTAATGTTTACATCTCCAAGGATATAAGTTTTTAGTGTTATATTGGAGTTAAACCAGGATAGTATGTCTTCTAATGTTTTGGTATTATTGCCTGGGGGATATAGATGGAGCAGATGCATATAGATTTACATTTGTTGAGTTTTAAGTAGCCTATTGATATTTCGGCATTAAAGATGGTAGGGATCGGGTTGGTGTATGGAGTTACAGTATGGGTGGATGGGTAGATAATAGCCACACCACCACCTTTTTTTCTGGGTTCTATCATTGTGAAGGATTTCGTAGCCAGGAGGAAGGATTTCATTGTCAGTGATGGAAGGTTTAAGCCATGTCTCAGAGATAGCTGTAATATCGGGTTGATTGTGAACAAGCCAGGAATGTAGGTTGCGGAATGTAGCCAGGAATGTAGGTTGCGCATTACCTGATATCTGATATCTGGCATTTAAGTAAGGACTAAGAGTGGAGTATGGAAGATGTATTTCTCTAAAGAGATGATGCACAGTATGTATATGTGTTCATTTTTGTACATGTATTTAAAAATATGAATGTTACATGAAAAAAAGGAAAGAGTATAAATAATGCTATGTATGTGCACACTCACACAGTTTATATATTTTTTAGTTCTAAAAAATCAGCTTCAAGTTGTTCAAAACGCTGCGATGCATATGTGAGGAGAATAATCTGTTGATGGCGTTTGAGGTATCTGAGGTCGAGACCGAGGCTGGGACATCACTGGAAGTGTTAGATGACCTTACGGAGCATTTTGAATAACTTGAAGCTGATTTTTTAAAACTAAAACTTTTACAGACCCAAAGACAACACTTTGAAGTCTGTATTCAACATAGGATTATTCCAAGAGGCCTACGTGTACTTAAGATGCCGACAACAGGTTCTACCTATCCAGAGTTGTTGTACAAGTGGCAACAACTCAGTCTGGAGATCAGTATTAAGTACATGACTTTACTTAATGAGTTCTTCTTTCCTGAAGAACTGTTATTGAGGGAGAAGATTAAGAACTCACAAAACTTTATTTCTACTAATTGTCCTGCAATTACTGTAAGTAGATTAACAGAGCAACTATTTGACAATGTTTTTTTGTATGAGAAGAAGCTACTTGAGCAAAAATGCTCTAAAATACGGAGGGACACAGTGGAATTTAAAAACGGCCAAGTCTTTTCTTGTCCGAGGACAGAATTTAACAGGAATTTCAGTGTTAATTTTAATAAAAATAACAATGTTAATACTGCCAGTTACACCAATGTTAATGGCTCTTCTATTTTGTCTACAGAGAATAGTAGAGTTGTAAGTGTTGTGAATTCTAGCTTAAATCGAAGACTTAGTCCCAATGTTCATTTACCTGAACCCGTGGATGTTACTCATAATGTGGATGTTAACCAGGGCACACAAATAGTGGGTAATGTGAATATAGGTAATGATTTACAAGAACACACTGACTGTACGAATGATATACATGGAAATACACAACCAACTACTTCAGTACAGACTATACCCACCCTTCAACCCAATGCCACCTCACAACCACTCCCAGTTCCTTTGGTCTGGAGCACTGAAGGAGCACTCTTTGGTGGGTGCACACGGGTTTACCCCTTTCCCCATAGACGAACAACACAGAGGAGGGAGGAACAGATCTATGAGTCAGGGCAGGCAGAAAAGGAAAGCCTCAGGAGGAGAATTTACAGGACAAACACTGAAGAATATGTGGGACAAAGTCCCGAGACATTAGTTTTGAATCTTTCAGACAGGGTGTTATCCGAGGACGAAATAGAAATCCTTAACAGAGGTCTATCTTTTATACCTTCAGTTAGGAGTCAAATCACAGACACTATTGTAGATGTGAGGTTGTTTAGTCAGAATGTCCAGCTTAAACTGGACTATGGTATTTCTTCTATGGACACACCGCATAATAAGATTTTTAAAAAACCTAGTACTTATGTACCAGTATTACATCCCCTACTAGATGCTTTTACGAAAATGGTAGAGGATGATTTGCACACCCTAGATCAGAATAACAGAAAGAAAAAGTGGTATGGGAATTTAACCCCAGATTGAGAACAGTTTTGAATAATCTAACGGATGATAAAAACCTTATTATCAGACCAGCTGATAAAGGTGGACTCATAGTGGTGTTTAATAATGTTGGTTATTTACAAAAAATGACTCTCATGTTAAGTGACAGTGATTTTTATGAAATAATTAGTTTGAATGAAGTCTGGAGTAAGGTGCGTAACATATCATATATGTTGCAAGATTTATTACTTAATAAGGTTATAGATGAAGACCTGTTTAATTTTTTACATGTGATAGATCCCTTGATTCCAGTCATCCAAGGCCTCCCCAAGGTACATAAAAATCCCAGAGACCCACCTATGAGACCAATAGTGGCAGGGAGAGGTTGGGCAACGGAGCCCCTATCCATCTACCGTGAGAAACACCTAAGACCCTTGGTGAATGAATCTACACATATTCTTAAAGACACAAAACATTTTTTACTGGACTTATACTCCAAGGTTGTAGATCTACCATTAGATATGTATTATAAAATGGTTACCCTGGATGTACAGTCCCTTTTTACTATGATACCTAATACTGAAGGTGTTGAGAGTGTTATGAGATGTTTACAGAGTTGCAAAGCCTATAGTCCAGCTATGAAAGATTTATTTGGTGCCTTGTTGGAAATTGTCCTGGAAAATAACATCTTTCTTTTTAATGAGGTAGCCTATATTCAGAAGGATGGCATGGCTATGGGCACTTCATGTGCCAATAGCTACGCCAGTCTTGTCATGCTGGACTGGGAACGTAATAAGCTGTTTGTCCTAGATAGTTTTAAGAAACATGTTGTTTTCTATGCACGTTTTGTTGATGATCTTTTCCTCCTGTGGACTGGTGCAGATAAAGCCCTGGATGACTTCCATAAAGAGATTAACAGTCTAACCATTTTTTTGAACTTTTCTATTTAAAGTTCAATTAATTGCATTACGTTTTTGGATGTTTTTGTTGATAGACTGCCATATGGGATGCTCAATACTGGAGTCTTTAGAAAAACTTGCTATAGGAATTCCCTATTACATTGGGAAAGTATGCACCCCAATTACATATATAAGAACTTGATAAGGGGACAGGCGATAAGAGCATCCAGGATGAATCCAAATTATGATAGCTTCTTACAAGAGTTGTCAAACTTAAACAACAGGCTTTTACAAAGAGCATATAGGCCAGATGAGATCACCTCCCACTTTGAAGGTGTTTTGGAGCTGAGGAATGGTATTGCTAGACCATATTTCTCACAACCGTATCCAGTAGAGAATGTCCCTGATATATGTCCTGAAGTTAGGAATCCACCAGTTAGATTTTTTGTTAGTTATACGCAAGACATAAACAGTATAAGAGAGGTTTTGAACAAGAATTGGAATCTACTTTTACTTGATTCACAACTTAAAGACATTGTTGGTGAGGAGCCTTATTTTAGATATAGGAACAAGTTCAACCTACATAGATTACTTTGTTACCCTCGCCTATCCACACAGCCTAATGAGTGTTTGAACAATATTGTAGGTACTGTTCCATGTAATTGTTGCAATTTTTGCAAATTTGTAGATACCAGTTGCCAGTTTATTCACCCAGTTACTTCCTATTGTTTCAGGTCTCAACTCAGTGCTAATTGCAATACATCACATGTAATTTATTTAGCTAAGTACACTGCTTGTCAAGCATTCTACGTAGGCAAGACAGACTGACGCCTACGAGATACAGTAAGGGAACACCTTTATCACATTCGTACACTGTCTCCACGCAGTGCACTTTCTAAACACATTACAGACAGTGACAATACACATTCATTTGTATTCTTAGTTATACAGATCAATGAACCCAGTGTTAGGGGAGGGGATATATGCAATTACACTGTAACACTGGAATTAAAATGGATTATCAGACTTAGAGCAGACTGGAGACCAGGTCTGAATGACAAAATTCCATTGAAACCTGTTCTTAAGAATAGGAGACTCACTATGAGATAAACATATATATTTTAGAATGTTAATAAATGTTTTATATTTGCTTTATATACAGATGTATATTTTTTATATATATTGTTTATATAGTTTTCTGTATACATTTTTTATAGACGTATTATTTTTACATACTGAAAAGCTTTAATCAGGAACAGGAAGTGATGTCAGCCCTATTTCCTTATAAAATGTGACTTAATTTTATTCAGTGTTTGTTTCTTATGGTTTGACAAAGCCCTTACAGGGTGAAAGCGCATACCAATAAAACATCTTGGATTTTACTTGTCTTTGGCATGAATTCAGTCATTGTTTGAACTAGCATTTATTTCTGCTGCTTGAATGAGCCTTAGTGACTGCTGGATTTATGCTGATTTTTGTTGTCAGCCTTGGCTTGTTCCTGTGCTTCTCTTTTGGATCATTTATTTATTTTATTAGTAACAGGAGCATTTGGACCATGATAACACTTACTCTTATAGTATACTTTTAAACATTGTTATATATATGCGTATCATGACACATCAGGGTTTTACTGTGTTAATTTGATTTCCTACCTGAGACTGCATTAATCTGAGTCATGTTCACAATGAATAGTACTGTTGTTATTTCCTGCATATGTGTAATCCTAACACAACATTTTATTGTGTATCTTCTCCATATATAACTTTAATATTATATTAATTTCATTAGAAGATAAACACACATCACTCTAGTATGTACTGTACACAGCCTATAGCTATGATTCCCTGACAGGATGTATGTATTACATCCATGTGGATAAATAAGACACAGCACATATTCTGGAGGAGCTGTGTCCTGGATACAGATACTTTCACACCCCCTGTGTGCATTGCTAATATATCTATATCTGTCTACCATTCTATCTATTTGAATACATATCTAGTCTACAGTCACATACTGTGTGTTCATGTGTGTTAATCTGCATTGATATACATAAGTGGCAACATACCATTGCAGAGTAAAGCAATGTTATGTCTTGGTAGTATAGTATTATCCACACATCATATTCATCTTGTCATGTGCTATTGCCAAACACCTGTGTGCAAGGTGAATACTGATTGTTAAATGTCACTAATACAAAGCATTTCATGGTTAGGCACTATGTTTATCGCATATATGTGTTTTCATCTTTGCACGTCTATGAATGAACTGTAGAATCTATGTGATGTCCATGTATGATTAACAGTATTCATTGCAGACTTCCCATAATTATTTCATCTGCGTATTGACATGGCATTGTAAAAACATGTGACACATATGACATAGGTTTTGCAATGTTTTTATTAATTGCAATTTGCAGACCCTGTAGCAAGAAACAGACCTCTATCCAGAGATAACATGGGAAATGATGAGCATGACTGTTGCCTGAGGATTCTGAGTCCAAAGAGGGTGAAGCCCATGACAATGAGAGGCTAGGACTATCAGGCACTATTGTTCCTGTGTGATGCCAAAGATGGCCTCCACCACCTGTGGTCGAAGATATGAGGGATCAGATGCAAGATGTCATGTCTGGCATATTCCAGATGCAGATGCAGGAATTCATGACAAATTATTTCAGGAATGTTATGGGCTATACACCACTCCTTCTGGGAGATGATGAAGGAGATCATCTTTGAGATGTGACACTACCAGAGGGGGTATCCATACAGTAAGCATAGTTTTTGTGTTCCCCTCATGTAATGTTGATAGCATGTGTGTGCTACCTTTGGCAGGTATTATTGTCATGGCACATATTTGTGCACATTACTCCATATGGCAGTCAAGCTTTCCCTGTTGTACAGATCTGTTATGCCACAGTCTGCTTCATCATGGTATCCATTGACATGTCACATTACTCCGTATGGCAGTCATGCAGTTCCTGTTGTACAGATCTGTTATGCCACAAGCTGCTCCATCATGGTATCTCTTGATATGTCGCATTACTCCATATGGCAGTCATAAAGTCCCTGTTGTAAAGCTCTGTTATGCCATAGGCTGCTCCATCACGGTATCCACTAACATGTCACATTACTCCATATGGCAGTCATGCATTCCCTGTTGTACAGTTCTGTTGTGCCACAGGCTGTCCTGTCATGGTATCCACTGACATCTCACATTTCTCCATATGGCAGTCATGCATTCCCTGTTTACAGTTATGTTATGTCACAGGCTGCTTCATCATGGTATCTGTTGATATGTCACATTACTCCATATGGCAGTCATGAAATCCCTGTTGTAAACTTTGTTGTGCCATAGGTTGCTCCATCATAGTAAGAACTGACATGTCACATTACTCCATATGGCAGCCAAGCTTTCCCTGTTGTACAGTTCTGTTGTGTCACAGGCTGCCCCCTCATGATATCCTCTGACATGTCACATTACTCCATATGGCAGTCATGCTGTCCCTGTTTTGCAGTTCTGTTAAGCCATAGGCTTCTCCATCATGGTATTCTTTGATGTGTCGCTATTAGCTGTAAATGTCAGGTGCATATTACTGTCTGTGACATGACACTCTCTTCTTTTGTGCAGGAAATTTCACAGTGTAGCTTATATGTTCCCATAGCAGTTGTCTGCCGGATCATACTTTGTCCTTTGAGGTCATAACATATGACCTTTCCTTTCACAGACTCATAAGCTGAATTCTTCTCCAGTGGGAGTGTGACACACATTAGTGGTCCTTTCCACCTACACTTACAGGAGAACAGTACTACAACCTTTGTATATTTCTTATTATTTGCACTTCTGTGCCCTATGGTCATAGGTGAGCACATCTAAGCACTGTCTCCTTTGACTCCTGCCTGTGTTCGTCTTTCTGTCATAATGACATATTATGAGCAGCTGTGGATTGTACTGCTGTCAGACAATAACATTTCTGTGTCTTTCCTCACAGTGCTCTATATGCTACATGCACACATTCCTCTTTCCTATAGTACTGCGATAACTGCAAACGCACATAAATTGATGACTTGTGGGTTTTGTTTCTGTTACCTGCATTGAGTCTCTTTGGGGACTGTCATGCACATCACATGGTAAGGGCACTAGTGTGTTAGTGTATGTACCATAGAGACACATAACGCTCATATGTGCAACTATAATGTTGCTCTACATATGCCTGTATGTCATGTATCATCACAGCTGTGAGTGGTGTGCTTCCCCCTTGTATTATCCACATTTTTAGGAGTTCATAGGTTCCAGTCACATCGGCATGTGCTATGTTACAGGTGAATTTCAGATTCACAGGACTGTGTGCCTCTGTCTCCATTGAGCACTACTGGGTTGTAGTATTGTAGTACTACAAAATATGTGTTTACTATCATACACACATATTTAATATTATTTTGACACACTTACAGATATTTGTGTACATTGGGCAAGGGTTAGACTGCAAATTGCACCTGTTTGCATTTATCACAACAAAACAGTGTCATTTTGATTCATGAAACATTTCCTTGGAACACACAGTTGTAACATATCCTGCTATAGCCATTATGTGCTGCGTGTTGTACATTTGTGCTAATACACTGTGTTGGAACATAGTTTTCTGCACTTGCATTCATAACTTTCCTTCACATACATTTTGTATCTGTTTTTATTCTCAAGTTGAGCATTTTCATCCTTTAGTAACCATACATCTTCAGTACTAAAATACACAAAGTCAGTCATTCATTAGATAATGGTGTTATCAAATCACATGATCAAACAGAAAGTCACCTGGCAATCACCATAACAACTAAAATACAGTATAATTAAAGTGCCATAGGCAGTAAAATGAAAATGAAGTTAAAATATGTACAATGCAAAAAGAAGCTATGTATTTACCATAACATTCCATGTTTGTTGTCCAGTATCTCGCCTTCAGTGTTGCTATTTTGGGTTCGGAGCCGAAACCTCGGTTCTGACTCAGCCTATACTAAAGCTCGAGAGCTTCTACTGGCTTGAGGCTGAATACCTATCCCATAGTGCTTGGCGGCTATTTCCCAGATCTCGTTTGAGAAGGAAGGTTCCCATGATATGTACACTATCCAAAAGGATAATATCTGAAAAAACATATTGTCAAAAAATTAACAAGAAAAGCCAAGATGGGAATCAGACCTTATCTGCCAGTTTCTGAGAAAAAATTTCTCTAGATACTCCAGGAGGGGGATGGCTGGGAGGGACGCAAGACTGAAGACGAGATAATGGACAACAAACATGGAACATTACGGTGAGTACATAACTTCTTTTTATGTTGTCCCATATCACGTTCAGTCTTGCTATTTTGGGACAGAGTCCCCAGCACCTTTTTCTTGGGTGGCTCAAGAGAATAAACTCCTCAGGACAGTGGAACCAAAGGATGCCCTGTTCCATGAGGCCACATCTACTTTGTAATGAGTAATAAAAGTATGACGGTTAACCCATGTAGCTGCAGCACAAATTGAATCCAGTGGAAGTCTGGATTGAAAGGCGATGAAGGTAGATGCCGCGCTAGTTGAATGCCCTTTGATTTTCCCTGGCGGTTCCTTATTGTGGGAATCATAGACATCTGTCATGGTTTCAGTAAGCCATTTGGATAAAGTAACTTTTGAGACTGCCAAACCTTTTTTATTTTCTGAATAGGAGACAAACAATTGGTCTGACTTCCTAAATTCTTTGGTCCTGTGCAAGTAAAAATGTAACTGTCTGTGCACATCCATTTGATGGAGATTATACTCTACCTTGTTGCCATAGTTTGGAAAAAACACAGGTAATTCTATACTCTGGTTTAAATTGGCTTGAGAACAAACTTTCGGTAAGAAGCAAGGATTTGTTCTGAGGGAAACTCTATCTTTATGGAAGATCAAATAAGGTGGATGGATAGACAAGGCTTGCAACTCTGACACTCTCCTGGCTGAAGTAATTGCTGTCAGAAAGAGTGTTTTCCAAGATAAAAATTTTAATGAACAAGATGATGCTGGTTCAAAAGGGGGCAGAATTAAAGATGACAATACTAGATTGAGGTCCCAAGGAGGAGGAGGTTCTCTGACGGGAGGTCTTAACAGAAAAGTGCCTTTTAGGAAGGCTTTGCATAGTCTATGAGACATTAGACTAGATCCTGATTCTCCCACATGATAATTAGAAATAGCAGCTAATTGAACTCAGATAGTGGCTGCTGCTGCCTCTTGATTAAAGGTTTTTGTTAGAAATTCCAGGATTAGAGGTATAGATGCTGTAAAAGGATCTATAAGTCTTTTGTCAGCCCAACAAGAGAACCTCTTCCATTTGTTGCATAGAGATTCCTAGTCGTCTGCTTGTGTAAAGAGACTACAATGTGACGAATTGCAGGAAACAATTCCAGAAGCCTGGCTAAGAGTGGAAGTGGAGCAGCCAAGCTGTCAGTTTGAGGGTGTGGAGTGCAGGATGGCGCATTCCTGACTGATGCATCAGACGATCCGGCACTGGGTCCAGGATCCATGGGTCCTCCTGAAGGTAGTGCCAAAAGAAGGGGAACCAGATCTGACGAGGCCAGTATGGTGCAATGAGAATTAAGCTGTGACTCTACAACTTTGCTTTCTGTATGACCTTTGAAATCAAGGGAAATGGGGGAAAGGCATAAAGAAGACCCAGGGGCCAATCGTGAACCAGTGTATCCCTCTGAGACTCTCCCAGAGGGGAAATTAGGGCAAAGTAGTTGCTGCATTTGGAATTGAAGGGAGTGGCAAAATGGTCGCAGCAAGGCTGGCCCCATTTGCAAAAAATTTGATTCGCAACTTCCTGATTGAGGGACCACTCGTGAGGCATGAGAATCGCTATGCTTAGCCTGTCTGCTATAACGTTGGATTTCCCTGGGATATGCATTGCTGTCAGAAAGCATTGAGAAGATATCGCCCATTGCCATACTCTCTGGGCCTCTCAAAAAATAGGGTAGGATCTGGTTCCCCCCTGCTTGTTGATGTACCAAACCTCTGACATATTGTCTGTCTGAATTGCAATAGTCCCCGTAGGAAGAGAGTCCTGAAGTGCTTGCAATGCCAGAAGCACGGCCCTCATCTCTAGGACATTGATATGCAAATGGTACTCATAATCTTTCCAACCTCCTTGGACCGTCTGTCCCAGATAATGCCCCCCCGACCCTATCTGGGGATGCTTCTTTGGTTACTGTAGCGATAGGTTGATGAAGTACAAATGGTTTGCCCATTGTTACCTGAGTGGAATGAACCCACCACAGTAAGTCCTTTTTGCAGGAAGGAGTTATGAAAATTTTGTGAGACATGGGTAACTCCTGCATGGACCATTGGGCGAAGAGCAGCTACTGCAGTATTCTCATGTGAAGTCGTGCCATGGGAAGTAGTGTTATCATCACTGCCATACAGCCTAGGACTTTCAACACAAATCTTGCCTGTACTCTGTTCTTGTTGAGTAAAATAATCACTTGACTGCATAGCATCTGTATCCTTTCTTGAGGTAGCTTTGCCAACATGTCATTTGTATTTAAATCTGCACCAATGAATGTAATACGCTGTGATGGCAACCAGGCAGATTTTTCTGTATTTATAGTAATGCCAGTTTTGAGAAAAGATGAATGGTGTAGTCTCTTGCTTTGATCAGTAGTTGCTTGGTGGTGGCAGTTAGGAGCCAGTCGTCTAAGTATGGAAACACCTGGAATCCTTGGTGCCTCAGATGAGCGGTGACTACTGCCATGCATTTGGTAAACACCCTGGGGGCTGTGGTGAGTCCAAAGGGCAGTGATCTGAACTGGTAATGACTGGCTCCCAGCCGGAAGCATAGAAATCTTCTTGAGTGCCTGTCCATCATTATGTGGCAGTATGCATCCTGAAGATCTAACGAGCACATCCAATTGTCTTTTCCCAGGAATGGGAGTATAGACTGCAGTGTTACCATCCGGAACTCTGATTTTTTCACTGACTTGTTTAGTCTGCTGAGATCCAATATGGGTCTCCAGTCCTCTGTCATTTTTGGAACTAAAAAGAACCTTGAGTAAATTCTGGATCCTAGTTGGTCTGCGAGGACTTCTTGGATGACTCTTTTTTCTAGCAAATTTTGTATTTCTAGTGTTGCTTGATCCCTTTGACCAGGTGGAATGTCTGGGATAGACTTTGGTGGTCGAGGTGTACATTGGAAGGGAATGTTGTATCCTCTGGATATAATGGACTGTACCCAATTGTCAAGTCAAATTCAGCCATGCTTCCAGGTACAGCAATATCCTCCCCACGACTGCCTCCAGAGGTTGACAGATGGGCCTGCTTTCAGGAGTGTTGGAAGGGCTTACCAGAGAAAGTATCTCTGTCGCCCTGGTTTTGCAGATCCCCGCTGCCACATGGATGGCATCTTCCATTGTTTCCCCCTCTGCCCCTGGGGGAAGGATCACCACAAGTGTCAGATAAGGCTCTTTTAGACTTACGGAACCACATATTTCTGCCCTTTTGACTTTTAGGATAAGGTCTGGTAGGGGGTGGAAAAATGGACTGCAATGGCAGACAGAGTCTTACCATCTTGTTGGCTCCTGGTGAGAGTTTCTTTTACTTTCAGCCCAAACAATGATGAGTCAACAAAGGGAGTGTCAATAAAGGTAGAATGGAAGGGTTCTGCAAACTCACAAAGGCGTATCCAGGAATGTCTATGAAGAGCTATTCCTGTGCCTGCTGCCCTGCTCACTCCATCTTCTGCATAAGATATGAGCCACATGGAGGATTTATTTATTTATTTATTTATTTATTTATTTATTTATTTATTTTACATTTGTTGACCGGGCTAGTCCAACTGGATATATGTCCATTTTCAGTGGAGGCCCGGGGAGAAAAGCTCCAACAAACAAAATAAACACACTATCATATATAACATGAGACATTTAGAAATAAAGTTGAATGTGCAGATAATCATCTTATACATTGCATTTTGTTACATTTCTGTAAACAGAATCATGATACATTTCAGCTATGGTTAGCCATGCAAATATTTTGCTAACAATATAGTATAAGAGAATACTATTGTTTTATTTGACTTAAAAAGTAACTAGGTTATACACTCTCTTAGAAGTTAACAGACAAGTAAATAGTTTGTACAGTAATGGCATTAATGCCTTGAGAAATTAGGAGTAGTTAGTCTGGGTTAGAACAAGGGCATAACCATTGTGATTTAAGGTATGGCTTCAGTTTGGTTTTAAATAATGCTATAGAGGTAATGGTGGGCAGGTCTTTTGGGAGGAAGTTCCAGATTTTTCCAACTGTGTTGGCAAACAAGGAGTCACATGCCAAGTTGTTAGCTTTGCCTATTTGTACAAGTTGTTTATTTGCCGAGCGTAGGGTCTTGAGGTTGTTGCAAGCTGGGAGTTAACCTTATCAGATAAGTCCTGGGTTGTAGCACCTTGCAGGGTATCCCCTAGCTCTTTTAGCAGATCCCTCTGAAGTCACGTGAAATGCGACAAATAATTCAGCGACTGTAAAGTAAAGGCCGCTGAGGAGAACATACACTTCCTGTATCTATCCATCGTATGAGAATCCTTGTTCGGTGGATGAACAGTTACAGACGTTTCAGCTAACTCCTTTTTTGTGGCTGCTGCCACCACCATTGTATCTACAGGAACCCCATTTAGTTAAGTACTGCCTATCTTCTGGGGCCATAATGAACTTATTAGGCCTCTGCAGAATGAGGTCCACTGAGTCCAGACAGTCCCACACCTTCTGGCTCACCAAACCCAGGAGATGGTCAAAAGGTGGAGACACCCAAGAGGTGGAGGAGTGAGAGCCAAATGTCTCCAGGTGCACCGAGTCATCTTCAGAAGGGGAAAGGGACTTCCAGCAACACTTCTGTTTAAGGATCTCCAGGATGTCTGAAAAAGAAACATCCTCAGAGCGAGACCTTGGGGACCCTTCTGAATCCTCTAAGTTGGTATCAGAAGTGACAGAGTTAGGGGAGTCTACGTGTTTCCTCTTTCACTGTCTCTTCCGAGGGACCTCCTCGGGGATGTTTTGTAGAGGTATTTCAAGAGGAGGATCCACCCATTGTGGCTTCCTGGTGCACTGACTCTCTACTCTGTGGTTGATGGAGAGGTAATGAAGAGCTGGGCACTGGTCCCTTAGGGAGAAGAGAGACTGGAGCCGAAGATGGAGTAGACTCAGTGGAGAGCACACTATGCATCACCTCGAAGGCACCATGGTCCTGGGTCGAGAGAGACTTCGGCCCCGAGAGCCCGGGAAATCTCATCAGTACCGAGTAGGGTGGCTCCAAGGCAGATGTGGGAGCTGAACTCACCTGAGCCGAGGCACCGAGTGTGAGAACCGGATCTGACAAGGTCCAACCTGACTCTCCCCCCAGAGCCAACCAGGGAGTGTTAGTCCCCAGGTCCCTCGATGGACTAAAGCATCGAAGAAACCAGAGAAGATGTCAGGTCCGAGATATCAGTATTGATTATTGGCTCTGGTGGATCCAGCACAATGACTTCCATACTCTCTGGCTCCAAACTTATCCAAGTTGGAGGAGGCATAGGCATAGTAGAAGGTACCATTGTCAGCTCCAAGGTCTGATGAGCTGGGCTTGAAAGAATTTCAGCTAGGGCCCAGGTCCGAAGCAACCTCTTCACTACCCTCTCCACATTCTCATCCAATAACCTTGAAGATCTAGAGGAATGACTGGAAGACTTGTGGCTACCTGCCACCAACTGTAATAAAGGAGACATGGGCATCGAGTGAACAGGCTCCAAGAACGGTGACTGGTTCCTCTTTCGGCTTGCAATGGCTCCAATGAGACAGATGGAGCTGAGGGAGAACCATGTTTTTCAGCTCCGATAACTCTCGAAGCCAAGAAGGTATCATGCCTGGTGGTGCTTGTTGGCTCAGACACTGGAGCCGATGAAGCAGACTTTGGAGTCTTGTCTGATTTTTTTTAGTCTGATTTCCTTCATCCACTTTTAATAAGCTTCTCAATATAAGCTTATTCCTCTTCTACTTCAAGACCCTGGCACTAAAACTATGACAAATGGAGCAGGAGTCTTGAAGATGGAGTGGACCCAGACAGTACACACAACTAGTGTGTCCGTCAGTAATGGACATCTTCTGAGTGCAGGAATCACACTTTTTGAATCCTGACTTTTGTTCCTTAGCTGGTTCCTTAGACATACTAGCTATAAGGAAGAAATTTCTCAGTAAAGGTTAGAACAACAACTATAACTGTTATAAAGGGAAAGCAGCAAAGAAACCAGTATCTAAAATAAAGTACGATATATATATATATATATATATATATATATATATATATTTTTTTTTTTTTTTTAATTTTTTTATTTATTTATTTTTTTTAAGAGAAGAAAAGAGGGGAGAAGAAGTCTCTAAGTTAAACGATTATCTCCTCCACCTGAGGAGACACCTCTAACTTAGAAGGAGTACTCCTAAAAGGCTTATAAAGAAGAAAAAGGGCAAGAATCCTCTAATTTAAAAAAAAAAGGATTCTTGTGGAGAAAAACAAGGCCCAAAGAAAAGATAGCCGCAAAATAAACTTACAAGGTTTGAAAAGGGCTAAAAATAGCACAAGACTGTTACTATAGCACTAATACGTAAAACCAACTAACAATTAGACAGAAAGGGTTATAAAATATATAAAATATTACATTTTCCAAGCCTGAGCCAGTAAAGATAATCCCGAAGCTTCAAGCAGCAAATGAGATCTGGGGAATAGCCACTAAGCACTATGGGATAGGCATTCAGCCTCGAGCCAGTAGAAGCTCTCAAGCTTTAGTATAGGCCGAGTCAGAGCCGAGGTTTCGGCTCTAAACCCAAAATAGCAAGACTGAAGGCGAGATGGGACAACATAACATCAACTGTTTACAAACGCATTAAAAACTCACTACAATATATTAAATATCTGCATACCTCTCAACGGTCCACATTTTCACAGAATGTCCAAATGTTTGCCTTGTATTTTTGATCTGTTCCTCATTAAATTTGTAATTTTCTGGCAAATCACTGAAGTTTAAAGTCACTAAATAATGACAACATTTATATTTCAGATTTCATATCCTTCAGAAAAGGCATGTTAATGCAAAACCTGCTATTCTAGCAATGTTCTAAGTTTATAAGAGCAATATTTAAAATCCATCCCAATTTTTGTGCCTTTGTATCCTCCCCATTATTTTTGACTCTGCCAAGATTTCATGGGCTAAGAGGTTGAAAAGATGTATAAAATAAAATAAAGTGTTGCTGCCCTTAGTTTTAGAACAGAAATTAGTGAAATGCTGTCATGCATTCCAAGGGTATTATCTGTTACTTGTATCCCAAGGTCTCTTCCCATAATCCCCCCTTGGATATTTCTCTGCTTTTTCAAACACCATTAAGACAAATCATTTGAAATTAGTACAGAGACTCTTGTGTTTACTCAGACCATTTTTTAAATTGTCCTTCCTTATGTCATATACATGTTCATAGATCCTTTCACTCATGAACTTTTAAGTTTTACCAATGTGAAATGACTTACAAGTTTTGCAAAGAGCAATGAGTACCACCCCCTAGTCCCACTGTTGTAATAGTCACTGATCTAATGGGGGTGCTTACCAATTGTAATTACATCACCATCAAAAATATAAGAACAGGGCTTGCACTTTTGTAAATACCATGTTTGCTTCTATTAGGTGGAGTGTTTTTTTGTCTCAAGTTAGCCCTTGAGATTTTTCCATCTATAAACACATTTGTTTTTTTTTACCAAGGGATCCACATAAAGCTTCAGTATGTGAAAATAATTCCCAGTTCCTTCCAATAAATTGTTTAATAGCAGAGCTGTCATCACTGTGACAGAGCATCAAGGCCTTTGTGAACTCATTAGGCCTCTCATCAGCTGTGTTTAAAGTACTGGGTCCCATTCCTAGTAAAGGAGATATTTTATATTTGTCCTGTTTGACATAACTTTAGAGTAAACCTCATCAATAAGATCTGGTCAGTATGCCCATTTGTCCTTTAACTTATTCATTTCACTAATCAAGGCTATGACATCTGAAACCATCCATGTCAACCTAACCACCTACCTTTTGATTCATTTTTTTTTATGAAAAAGATGGCAACTGTCAAAGTGCAAACAGGAAATGGAGAAAGTTAGTTGTTGGTAGATGTTGTATCGGAACCTACCATTTTCTCTGGAAATAGTCAGGTCTCGGTAGTGGATGTCTGTGTCTGAATAATGATGTGTGAATTTTAAAAACTCAGTTGGACTCCAAAAATTCAAAAACAAATGCAACAGATCATTCTTTTTTCCTGCCCAGAATATAAAAATGAAGGTACTTACTTATTATTGCAACCAGATTTTCAACCTAGTATAATTCGTAATGTTATCGCAAAACGAGTTTATCTTAAAGTGAAAAGTGGTGTGTAAACTCCAAATTACTTTTGTATCACATTAGTTATGAAACAGGAACAGGAATAATGGCAAAAGTCTTCTTCCTAAGTAGCATCCTTAAGTGATGTAACAATGCAAAATAAAATGAACATGCCTGCTGCCACACATACAGCATTCATGTCAAATATATATCATTAGTTAGTGACTTCAGTCCTCAGATTATCAGGCTGATTTGTTAGAAAGCCACATATTTTATGAGGACCCCACCAAAAATATGTGGCAAAAAGCTGGACATTGTGCAAAAATCTGGACAGTTGACAGGTATGTATAGGTGCAATGGCACTGAGACAGAAGTGGTAATTATGTACAGTGGAGCAATCGGTTCCAGTGGGAAGAAAAGCAGCAGTTATCTACAACAGCCTGTTTAATTTCTGATTGTATGAATATGATTAGTACATCTAACCAAATAAAAATGGACACTAGCAGTTGTACCTTTTACATTACATTTCTGCTGTAACTGAAGGGAAGATTTTGGAATTAAGTAACAACAACAGACATGCCTGTCACCTTCATAGTACAACAAATCAGGAGAAATCCTAAAATAATGGGAGGACAACAGCCTAAAAATCTGGATATATTTTAAATACTTATTAACTTAGAAATTGACAAAATAATGTGAAATAATTTTGTTGCCTTGTGAAAGGTATATGAATATATCGAGAGTGACTCACTCGCAACCTGGTTAGGATAATACAATGTAACTCAGAGTATTCATCCCCAGGAATACAGGGACAGCTTACTTATTTTTCCTGAAGTAAAGCTATGTAACATTATACTGGACAGAAACTGCTTGTTGATTTCAGTCTTAGTACATTTAAATGAGAGAAAATGTTTTAAATCTGTGATAACATTACGAATTATACCAGGTTAGAAATCTGGTTGCGATAATGCGTAAGTACCAAAATGTCATCTAAAAAGCATGCATATGAATTCCAATGTACATCATATTTCAATCTGAATAAGAAATGTTTTTTCCCACTACAACATAACCAAGTTTGAAAATACTGGAGCACAGGCAGCTCCCATTGGCACCCCAGACCTCTGATGATAACATTCCACTTCAAAAACGGTGTAATTGTGGTATAGTACCTGTTCCCATAATTGAATAAGGAAATTTATGTTTGTCACAGCCAAGGCATTAGATTCAAGTAAAATCTCCCTAACCAGGAAGCACAAAAATAGAAGAAGGGAATCAAAATGCACCACAAAGCAGGTATTTCCAAACACAGGTTTATTGAATCCAAACCGATAAGCCAGGCTCATGTGGGATGACCATAAACAGGTTGATAATACCAGTTGTGACCAGTAGAAGGTGCTCCATGAATGAGTCTTGACTGATGTTACTGAGCTAGTGCAACTACTGATATTTGTAAAATGATGCTTACACTTTTTGTTGATGTGCATTCACAAAGACTGGGTTTTTCACCCACCTGCATCCACAATCATTCTTATAAGTGGAACATATATGGCTTTATTCACTTTTGGGATGCCAAATATGCTGAATGTACTGGGTTTTCCACTTTTAAGAATTTGTAGGTGCCTGTCATTGTCAATAATTCTATATGCTAAGTTGACTTCTTTTAAGGAAACTATCTCATACACATCAGAGTCAGTTAAAAGAGCAAACTTTCTGATGACAAAGTCAACTTAGTCCATGACTACTAAGCCTCCACCCTTGTCAAGTTTCATGAACATGTATCTCAGGTTGTGGAGTAGTTGATTAAGCAGTTGTCTCTCATTCTGAGTTATGTTTTATAACCCTTTTTTGAATTAAGGTCTTTCCACATATAAATCTCGCACACCCTCTCAAAGAGATGTATCAAATGGTGGGTTGGTGGGTTGAAAGTACTTTTTTTCCTTTGAGAATTTTTTTTTTGGGGGGGGGGGGCTGAAGACCCATGTACCATCAGTTTTCTAATTGAATCACAGAACTGGATTATTTTCTAATAAAAAGGCAAACGTTAATCTATACTTGAGCTAAATTATTGTGCTTAGAGTGAATGAAAGCAAAACCATGCTTAAATAGTAGAATTGTTAGTTTGTTATTGTGATTGTCTGCTGACTTTCTTAATGACCATGATTTGGTAATACTGTTATATAATGAATAACTGTCTTGGGGAATTTTACTTATGAATAAAATATCAGTTCTTCGAGTTCAGGAGTTCCAGTCTTATCTTTTGCAGTGTTTTTTTTAGTTGAATATTTTGCTGCATTTGCCTTATGTTTTTTGGCATTATTAGTATTTTTCATTTATGAATGCACCTATGTTCTGGGCAGGGTTTGAGTTGTTGCACATAACTGTATCGTTTGTCTACTTTGCACATACATATGCCTTACTTGTAGTCACATATGCATGTTACATACATTTACCATTTTCTACAGCATAGGTGCCACTATTACACTGATTGCAACACTTTAACCTTGTACTGTGTTAATGAACACATGCATGTAGGATGCTTTGCTGTTGACATTACAGTAATACTTATTATAAATATACTACACAGTGGCAGTTGTCCATTATATGAGAGGTCTGTACATGACCACTGTCATTGCCACATAGACATTGTGGCCCATATGGTTCATGTATGCATGACATATATCTATTATGATGTAATGTGTGATGCATGGCTTATGTCTATTATGGTGTGATGTACATTTTGTGGCAATTGCATGACCAATCTCTGACAGTACTGCACTGTAAAAAAAGGTATTTTGCATATCCATGTGAGGCTGGCATTTGTTTTATCCACACAGGCCTAACACTGACATATATTAATTCCACATATGTGTTGTACACTGGGGTCACCTGATCTCATTTGGCCACAGTATACAGTCTTAATTTTGTAATGCTATACATAAGTTATCACATTTGTCATGTAGTGCTACAGTGCTGTGGCCAATGTGTGCCCACACTATCATGTACTTAATGCACAGGGACATATCATTCACTGTGTATACTAAAGCAGAATAAGTGCTGGTGGCATATCATTAATGACCATGTGGTACATGCTGCATGCATGATACTTATTCATATTCACTAATGGCAAACTTGTCCTCTGTCATTGCAGTAACAGGATTGTGACATTTTCTGTGCCTAGACTATGAAGCCTCTCCTAAATTGCAGTAATGCTTTGCTACTCACTTGATAGTAATGCATGGACTTCTTCTGTGAAAATCCAGGGCTGCTGTTCAGCTTAGTAGACAAATATTTGTCTCAGTACAGTATGGATACTCTATCCTGACCTCTTCTTCTGTGATCTTACCTTTGAATGGATATCAGAGGCCAGCAGATTACTATACAATTTGTGATTATGTCTATAAATGTCAGCCATTACCATGGTTACAAGTATATGTTAGTCTGTGTTGTAGGCAGATACTGCTCCATGTCACATGCTTACAGTTATTTCTCATCCCCTTGTAAGGTTGTAACATGGTCAACAACATCACAGCAATGCTGTTGAGTACATTGGTGCATTAGTTTATGTATTTTTTGCAATGTGGACCATGCCTAGGATGCATCTCTGCCCTGTTTTGTTAGCTTTCCTTGACCCCTCATGTGCAGTCTGTATGTTTATTGTCTGTGTCCCACATTTTTCCTCCTTTGTATGGCATCTGCCTTTGTCTGTATACCCTTTCTGTTACATGTTTATCACCTAGGCTAGGCTTGTAAAGGGTCCAGGGCCATTAGCCTAGTACACACCTATGAACCTACCCTTTATCTGCTCTTCCATTTTCTAAAAACTCACCAGTTCTTCGTTTCTTAAAAAAATGCATGTTAGAGAACTATTCCCACTAAAAGACATTCATGCCTCTTTGGTCCTCTGTCTGACCTTCTGTTCTCTTCTTCTATCATGGGTATACCTTTTAACTACCCTCATCCAACTTCTTTGGTCCCGTCTTTCCCATCCCTTGAGGTATGTGCATTAATGTGTGAGCCCCCTACATGTCTTACTGCCAGCGGCAGCTGGTGACTTCAAATCAAAGGGGGCTGCAGGAGACAACTGAATGGGGCGGGGATAACTTAAATGGGGTGAGGTTATGTTACAGCAGGATCAATACTGAACATGCTTACCATTTTACATGCTGAATAGTCTAACAAAAATACTGAACAAAATTGTATTTCAGAACTATTGAGGTATTTAGGTTATACTATAACTGCAGAAAACCTAAACACCTCTAAACAGTAAAAAAGTGGTTGGTCTTGATTGCATGAAACTATTATGACTACACAAGATGTAGTAAACATTCACTGTACTGTATGAGGTAATCTATATTTTGTACAATGCCAAATGAAAAGTATCTCACTGCATCTTAATTAAATATTCTCAGCTCAAGGTCACTCCACTACCGAATGTGCCAGTGAGATGATCTCAACATCAATACAATTTGCAATTACCGTTAGCACAGTTGGAAGGTGGAGCACATTGCTACATGTATATATATATATATATATATATATATATATATATATATACATAGGTTGGTTTGTAGACTTACCTATACCATGTGAGTACTTCTTACTGTGTTTTTGTACCTGAAGAGAAGCTGTGGTATAGTTTTGAACATATTAGGTCAGCCTGGATTTGATTTTTCTTTCCTTTGTTGGACGTACAAAAGGGACTGTTTCAAGTTTCCCAAGCAAATACAGTATTCATGTGACCCTGTTACCAAATAAGTACTTGTAGTATAGTACCAAATAAGTTCCTCTGTTGTGTTCCTCTGGGTATTTCTCAGGTTTTTTACTTGTAGATAAAGTCCATTTGTCTATCTTTATTTTGTGGAAACAAATCAATAACTCTTTGATTGAAGTTTGTTACACTCAGCATTAACTTTTTCCCTATGAAAATCATAGGCAATGCATTCATTCTTTCCTGCCCCATAGTACTACAAAGACATGTTTTAATTCTTTTCAGTGTTGAGAAACACCTTTCTGCCTCAGCTGACATTGGTTTGGTAGTTGTAATCAACAACAAATTGAAAGTTAAGTTTCTGAAAACACACTGGTTAATGAGTTGTTCACCAAGAATTTTAACATCTTGACTGCACTGCTCCTTGCTGCAAAGTCTTCATGGCGATATACCACTCCAAATTCCATTCTAAGATGTCACCTCAACAGGAATGAATAGTTTTCTATTGTTGCTGTGAAGAGATTTTCTGGATACTGTCTTGTGTATGCTGAAAACCTTTCAGGCAGTAGCAGTTGAGAATCCCGAAGATGCTCACTTTGTTCAAATCATGATGTTGCCTGGAACTTTATGACATCACACACTTCCTGTGCAGCAACAGACACTGTCTGGTGCAGTGGTTGTGATCCTGATGGTCCTCATCTATGTCTTGCCAGGATGTTTTGTGTCTGTAGGTATTGCTCCGCAGTGCCATTGATATCTGATCTGACACTGTCACTTGCATTCAATAAGATGTGTACATCCTTTTCAACTGTGGTTGTATCTGTGACATGACACAAGTTTTCTGTACAGAATGTCAACATGGAGCATTATATGATCGAAAACAGTCAGGCAAAACTTAAATTCATCATCTTCAAGTGCTTGCAGTAGCCCATTTGCTTCCTGTGCAGTTCCTGCAGCAGATGTAGGACACTTGTACAAATAATAAAAACACTTTGACAGCAAGTCCAAGTTTTTATACCCTGCATTTACAGTACAGATATTAAAATTCCACTGTGCTCCAGACATTCATGGCATGTGCATGCTATTATAATGTCCAGAGCAGCTTGTCTTTGAACAGAATATAAGAAAAAGCCAAGAGTTAAAAAAAAAAAAGTTGTTGCTCAAGTATTATGTAGTGCAATTCTTTGCATTACCAGATTAAGTTTGTGGGTATAGCAGTGTACAAAATAAGCATATTTAAATTCCTGTCTTCTGATAGCCTGGACCACATGCTGACCTTCACTCATAATAGATGCACCATCATAACTCTGAGCAACCACTTTTTCATGCTGGTCTCCTACCTCTTATTTTAACTGTTCACTTATCACACCAGCAATATGCTCTGCAGTCTGTCCAGGTGGTACGAAATATCCCCAAAAACATTCCTGTACCTGGCAATTGACAACAACATAATGGAACGTAATGACAATTTGCCAGAGCCCTGCAACATCAATGGTTTCATCTGCAATTACCGGTACAAATTTTGTAATACAAATCACTTTTTCTATTTCTTCTCTGTATATTGTTAGCATGCAGTTTGGAAGTTCACTCTGAACTGTTTTTGATGTTCCTTTAATTTTTGTGTGTTCTGATAACTTCTGATCAATCTTGCAGATGAAGTCTACTGGTCTGCGGAACATTCCAGCACTCCATGAGTCTTCAGATTCATCATGGCCTCTCAAAGCTGCTTATTCTTCAGCACAGCTTGATGCAGTCAATTATAAGTGATAGAACATGATGGTTTTCTTCTACTTCCTTGTTGCGTTCTTCCACCTAATATCCACAGTTCCCAGCATTGAATGACTCATTTGGTTGTCAACATGCTTAGCAGACAGTTCATGTTTTCTAGCTGTTTCTACCATTTCCTTGGGGTCATTCACATCCTTCGATGTTCAGGCATCCTCTCCACCAAACAATAAACATGGGAAGCAGTACAAGGTGTTTGTTTCCTCACACCCACAGATCCAGGTGTGCTTGTCATAGTCTGAGCTACTGAAGCTGTGTGTGCATGTTCTTAATGTACTTCAGTCATGTGACTCCATCCTGAGATCAGGTTTGGTCTTCTGTCCCTCTTGATCCTTAACTTCTCTTCAAAAGTCAAGTTGCTAACGTTAATAGATTTTAGATAGGCCACTACAACAGCCTGCTCACTCATTCTGGTGTCGTGGTGATGGTAACCTTGAATTAAACGTATTACAGAAATAAATAAGTGTCTCTGTTTTTAACATTTTAAGTACAGCTTCATGTCTAATTCTCATTTCATCAACAAACAGCCCCCCCATACTCATGATAACCTACCTAAAGTATCTGGCTTTGCCTTACCAGGATTAAAAAAAATAATAATGCCTTTATTATTTATTTATTTATTTTTGGTGTACACACTGTCACAGCTTGCATCCGTCTTGTTTCTTCCAAATGCACATTAGCCCTGAAAAGCTAGAATTAAAAGAACAAAACAGGGCCAATAATTTCATCCTGAAATAGTTACCATATCAGTTGCCCACTATGGTTTCTGCTTTGATCCTGCCAGGATTAAAATAACAATTATAGATTTGTATTTGTTTAGTTTAGTCACAACCTGTATGCCTGCCTGCCCCCTTCCCCCAATACACATTAATCTTGCAAAGCCAGAATTACAACAGTGAAAGGGAGGGCCAGTCATTTCATTCATACATAGGCATAGCCCCCCATCCCAGTTGCCTACCCATAGTATCTTATTTGAATGTATAAGTTTAAAAAAAAGACAGTTACATTAACATATTTCTTTCACATTAATTTTAGCCAAAGTTCAGTGCTTGCATTCACTCCATCTTAGTAATGTCTTTCGGCTTTTCTCAGTTAGGGGTCACCACAGTGGAACTCCAGTTCTCTAATGATTGGCAGTGGATTTTTATGGTGCTGAGTTGCCAGCCCGATGCCCAACCTTCAAAGAAGGGACACCCATTCATGAATGCACCTACCTGCATGTCTTTATACATCACTCGACCACGGGGAGGACATGCAGAATCCACACAGAAGGCGCTCCAGCCGAGAACTGAATGGGAGAACCTCTTGCTGTGAGGCGACAACCCTAACCGCTGCACCACTGCGGCCTTCCATCTTACTCCACCCAAATGCACAGCAGTCTTGCAAAGGCAGAACTACAACAATAAATAGCAGGTCCAGTCATTTCATTCCCAAACAGACAGACAACACCCCCATGCCCATTAACTACCTAAAGCAGGTGGTTTGGTCTTTGCCAGGATTAGTAGTAATGTTTTCATTAATGTATTGATGCGCACACATAGTCAGAGTTTGCATTCCATCTTGTTTCATCCAAATGCACATTAGCCCTTGAAAGCAAAAATTATAACACCAAAACAGTGCCAAACATCTCTTCCACAAACAGCCATCATATATCTTGCCAACCTAAAGTATCTGCTTCCTTTGATCCTGCCAGGATTAAAACGAATATAGCAATGGTTGCATTAATTCCACAAAAACAGTAGTCACACAGATTTGTATGACAGCTGGCTTTACTCAGATACACATTAATCTTGCAAAGCCAGAATTACAACAGTAAACAGCAAAGCCAGTCAACTCATTTCATTCTCAAACAGCTCTCTTCCCCATAACCAAACTAAAGTATCTGCTTTGACACTTCCAGGATTAAAGTAGAAATAAAAGTAACAACTGGGTTGCATACTTGCATTAATTTTATTTTGTTGAGAGAAACATTAGGCACAACTTATGTATGCAAGTTCACCTTTCACAAATACACATTTCATTTTATTTATTTTACTTTTGTTTACTCAGGTTTGTCTAACTGCTTTAGTCAAAAAAAAACTTTTAGCATATGTCCAGGGAGAAAAGCTCCAATATATTGCAAACATTTTTAAACAGACAATCGGTATATACATAAACAGATATGAAATAACATACATTAAGAACGACTCATACATTTGATAATTAGATTACATTCATCTGAAAGTACACACAGCTATTACAGTCTTGCAAAGCTGGAATTACAACAGTAGACAGCAGAGTCAGTTATTTTATTCATACATAGCCCGAATTCCTATTGCCCACTTCACCCACAGTATGTGATTTGATCTTCTAAGGTTAAAAGACAAAAAAGGTAAACTATGACACTGTTAATAATACATTTAATTTTTCACATGAACAATAGCCAGAGTTCAGAGCTTGTGGTTGATCTTAGTTCACTCAAATACACATTACTTTTGCAAAAAAAGCCAGAACTACAACACTAAGGCCAGTAATTTCATTTGCACATACTAGGCATAGTCCCCATCCCATTTGCCTACTCACAGTATCTGCTTTGAGTCTACAAGGTTTAAAATAATGAAAAGAGAATTCAACAGGTACATTACTGTATTTCTTTCACATCACATAGTCAAGAGTTTGCAGGTGATCTTACTTAAATTCAGTCATACACACTTTACTCACGCAAGGCTAGTTTCAACAACAAAATATCTGAATGAAGAAATTATAAAATCAGCAACAAAGGAGAGCAAAAGAGCCAAGAAGTGATTGAGTGGACAACTGAGGATAAGAAAGAAATTATATATTGTTACTATTATGAAAGAAGCCCAGATTTTCCAGACAGAAGATATACAAAAAGATTGAGTGAAATTAGAGGAAAGAAAAATACTTCCACAAGAAAAACTGTCAAAAGCTTTAAACACAAATGTGTTTTCATTAATGCAACAGATTCATGAAAAACATTATATAGACCAAGAAAATCCTGACTGTTTGGAAAAAGAACCAACCGAGGAACTACAAAAATATAAAGAACAAAATCTAGATATTTTTGAAAGGCATAAAAAAGAAATATGGACATGGAAAAGAAAGAGAGATCTGATATGGTACATTATTTATGCAAAGGAGAAAGCCAAATTAATCAATACAAAAAAGCAGCCCCAAAAATATTCAAAGAGAAATATAGGCAAAGGCACCCATATAGAAAATACACCCCTGGGATTCCACCTGTGTCCCTGCTAAATAGGGGCTTTGGGTGCTGACTGGTCTAAACATGGGCTAAACTCTTGGTTACGCTTATAAGGGCCTTGGGGCCAATAGCCTAGTAACCTCGTATGGTCCTATAAGGAAAATTTCACAATACAAAAAGTAAGATCATAAAGGGGGGACATTGAACTGAATATTAGTAAAGTAGAAGTTAAACAAATAGAAGGTGAAGTTATGAAGTACCTGTAAAGTGAGGGATTTAGTGCAGAAAGTCTGACACAGGTTATATCACAGCATGATGGAACAATGAGTCCCCCAATTAAGGAGAAACAGGAGGAGCAAGGGACATCTGAAGAAGAAATATGCACATGAGGAAAAAAAAGATTTAATATGGTACAATATTTATGCAAAGGAGAAAGCAAAACTAATCAATACAAAAAGGGCAGCACCAAAGATATTTAAAGAAAAATACAGGTGAAAATATCTGATATGGAAAACTTTACAACATAAAAATAAGGAAAAAAGAGGAAAAGTAGAAAGGAAGCTTAGTAATGGAGAAGTTAAAGAAATAGAAAATGAGGTTATGGATTACCTGCAAAGTGAAGAATTTAGTGTAGAAAATCTAACTCTGATAACACCACAGCAGGACAGAATAATGAATCCCCAAATTGAGGAGAAAACATATGAACAGGAAACATCTGACCAGTTGCCATATGAAGATACGTTGGAGCCTGCAGTAAGAAACTAATATAAAAGTTCAGTTGAAGTTGAACAGCAAGGGAAAAAACTAGAAACTGTGGCAACTCTGACATAGTCAGTGTTGTGGAATTATAGGATAGTGAGTTCCCAAATGAAAGAACATTAGATGACACAGGATGAAACTGAAGAGAATATGGCACAGCAAGATACTCTGAAACTTTCTGTAGAATGCCTAAAGGAAATGGAGAACAAAGAATGTGCCCTCAGCTTAAAAGAAAATGATCTAAGAGAAAAGTTGCTTGATTTACTAGAGATGGATAAATGTATAAAGACCAATGAAAGACACAGACTACATAACACCAGTAAGACCCAAAATGTTAGAAGTTTGATAAAACAAATGAATATAGTAATCACGGCTGTTCACAGAAATTCATGCAATATAACAGAAATAAATAGAATATATTATTGTGCAGCTAAATAAATAACAGAGAAAGTCTTAACACAAAAGCACAGGGCAGTAAGGGAAAGGAAGAGCAGAAATCAAATGCCATCATGGAAGTATCGAATAGAGATAACTGTAAAGCAATTAAAACAAGAAGTGTCACTATTAGAAGAGTAAAGAAGAGGGAACAGCTCAACAAATATACTCAGAAAGATAGATGTGATGAAAGCAATGTGTACTATCAGAACATATCAGAATCTATTATGCACTATTGCAAATAATAAACTGAAGCTATCAGCACAGGCAGAAAAACTTAGAAGATATGCAGATAAATATAAAGGGGAAGTACAAAATAAACAATTTATTTATGACCCAAAAATGTTTTATAGAGAATTGGGAAACAAGGTAAAAGGAATTGAAATAACACAAAAACAGAAGAAATCAACACATTTTGTAGAAATGTCTATGAAGATCCTGTGGAACATAACAAGGATGCTGAACGGATAGAAGAAGGAAAAGATGGAATAAGAAGTTCAAAGATACAGGATATAAAATGGGATGAAGTAACAGTCAGGGAAACTGAAACTAAATTAAGAAGAGCTCCTAAATGGAAAACCCCAGGCCCAGGTCCAGTACCTAACTTCTGGCTAACAGTATTAACATCTTTACATGAAGATTTAGCCATGAGTAAAAACTATTTATATGCACACCCTGAGCAGATACGGTTAACAACAGGAAAAACAATACTAATCTTTAAGAGTGAACCTGCAAGATAATCTAAAAACTATACCCCAATAACTTGCCTTCTGAAGATGTATAAATGATATACTGGAACTGATGCAGACAGAATTTATACTCATTTAGAAGAAAACTCACTCATGGCATAGAGCCAAAGGGTAACAAAAGAAAGTCATATGGAACAAAGAATTATTTTTTGTTACATAAAGTCATAATGGAGAACTATAAAATGGGAAGAATCTAAGTATGGCATGGATTGACTACAAAAAGGCATTTGACAGCTTCCCACATTCATGGACGAAAGAGTGCTTACAAGTGTATAAGATACACCCTACACTGATTGATTACATTACAGCAACCATGAAACAGTGGCACACCACTTTGCAGTTAAGCAGTTAAGTAAAGGACAAATTATTATTCCAGGGATAAAAATTCAAAGGGGGTATTCCAGGGTGACTCCCTGTCACTGCTGCTATTTTGTCTTGCCTTTAACCTGTAAAGCTGTCTATATAACATATTAGGTCATGGCTACAATTTGGCTCCCAGAAAACAACAAAGTGTAAAGACTTCTCATCTTCTTTTTGTGGATGATTTAAAACTGTATAGTTCATCAGATGAGGAACTGAAAGCACAACTGCAAGTGGTCAAAACTTTCTCAGATTATATAGGAATGTCATTTGGTCTTGATAAATGTGCAAAAGCAACTTTTAAAGCGGGAAAACTGCAACACCAAGAAAATATCAAACTGGGACAGGAATGTGATATAAAAGAACTCGAGCAGGAGGGAGTGTATAAATATCTGGGAATTGATGAAGGATCAACAATAATACATGAATAAATGCGAATAAAACTTAGTAAGAAATATCTAAGAATACTAAAATTAATACTGAAACAACTCTGACATCTAGAAACAAAGTCCAAGCTATAAACCAATTTGCTCTTTCTGTCCTAACTTACAGTTTTAGAGTGCTTGACTGGCCCCAAAAGGTACTGGATCAGTTGGACAGGAAAACAAGAAAAATGCTTCGTGCTTATCACATGATTTCTAAAAATCAGTGTATACCAAGACTAACTGCGGTGGTGGTGCTGCAGTAGCGTTGTCGCCTCACAGTTAGACGTTGGCCGTTCGATTCTCAGTTAAAGCGTCTACTGTGTGACGACATGCGTGAATGGCGCGTTCGCCGTGAAGGGTTGTTTTAAGGCGGCAAGCCAGCATGTAAAACTCTACTGCCAATCATTAGCGGACGGAGTTCGCTGTGGCGACCTCCCGGAAAAAAAAGAAAAGACGCACACAGTGTATACCAAGACTATATATTCTCCATTCTGAAGGAGGCATGGGCCTCCTCAAAATTGATTACATGTATAGATCTGCAATTGTAGGGCTGCATACATGTGTGCTGACCTCACAAGACCCAAACATAGTGAAAGTTTTGAAACATGAGGAGAATAAGTCTTAGATGTATTGCATCCCTCAGTATCAAGCAGGAATGGAAATCAAACCAGTAGATAAAAGTCAAGCAGTGACTGAAAGTGCCAGAAGACAAAAGAAAGAATATAAGAGATGTGAAAAATAAATAAATATAGTTGCAAGTATAGAAAACTGTTGGAACAATCTCATGTTGACCAAGACTGAATGCAGGAATAGTTAAGTAGAGGTGAATTTATACCAAAAGGCAAAAGGCTAATATTGGTGGCCCAGGATAGTGGACTACATACACATTGGTTTACAAAGTCCATTAAACATGTGGAAATACAGATAAATGCAGGTTTTGTAAAACAGAACTGGAAACAGTCTCACATCTTGTTGGTGGGTGTGATACACTAATGGTAGAAGGCCTGTATACTGATAGGCATAATAATGTGGCAAGACTGTTGCATTGGGGATTGTGCAAACATTATAATAGTGAAGTAGCTGAGAAACTTTGAATCATGAGCCACAAAGTATTATAGAAAATGATGAAATTTATATCACATGGGATCATTCATTGCCAACAGTTCAAAAACAGAGGTGAGAAAACCAGATGTAGTAGTTCATGAAAAGAAGACAAAAGTAGCATTGATCATTGAAATTGCTACACCCAGTGTCTATGGTGTCTTACTTAGAGATACACAGCCATAAAATACCTGGAAATGCAGGCAGAAATTACAGCAATGTGGAAGACGGATACCCAGACAGTTCCAGTAGTAGTAAGAGCAATGGGTCTTATGAAAAATAATTTATAGTTATACTTGGATATGTTACTGATATATGTAACTCCATAAAAATTGCAGAAAGAGTTAATTCTAGGCACATTGCAGGTGCTACAATGAGTACGTCTGGGGAATGTCAAAGACTGAAACAATACTAATATAATGAATTTCAGTCATACTTTGACTTAGGAATGGTGTCCATTCCTGTCATGAAATTAGAAATCCAAATGTTTTGGAGAAATTAAACAGGGTGATCTTAGTTCAGTTCACTCATATACATTTTACTCTTGCAAGGCTAGAATTTCAGCAACAAAATATCCACAAACCATCCTAATCTATCTTGATTGACCCTGAAAAAGATACTAGGTAAAAAAAAAAAAAAAAAGAAATTTCATCCACAAATAGCTCCCAAAGCACACTGCATACCTAGTATCCATTTGACCCTTGCCAGGATATTTTATTAGAAAAAAGATATCCACAATCAAGCAACCTCAAAAGCACATACTATATTGTTCACCATGCCAGGATATCATATTAGAAAAATACATCAACAGTCCACAAAATACATTGCCACCCTAGTATCTGGTTAACCCTGCCAGGATTTTATACTAAAAAAATCATCAACAGACCACAAAACGCATTGCCTCCTAGTCCCTAGCATCAGGTTAACCCAGCCAGGATATCATATTAAAAAATTATCCATCAACAGCCCTCCAAACACACTGCCAACCTACTAGTATCTGGTTGATCCTGCCAGGATATTGTTAGAAAAGTAAACAGCCCCCATAACATCCAGCCCAGAGTTCACTGCACATTCATCCAAATAAAGGCTCACAGTCACTGCTACTGCACAGAGTATTCTAGTATCTGGTTGACCCTGCCAGCCCAGGAGGGTGTTACAAACAAAATATGATACCCATCCAGTTAGGCACCAACCAACAAATAGACTTTCTATAAGCAAAATTATGTAATGAAATATATCTGGTTGTCTGGATGACCATGCCATGAAAAAAATGAATAAAATAAAAGGTATCTGGTTGACTCTGCCAGGAAAAAAAAAAGTACTCAAGTTTCAACTGACTGACTTGGTAATAATTATTATCAAGTCAGTCAGTTCATACTTCAGTGCAAGAATTTTTTTTCTCTTTTTCTTTTTGGAAAGCAAAAAAGCACTAAAAAGTATAGTCACAAGTCCAAGAACAGAATAACCTGTCCATATATAGGTTTTGTTCCTGGACTCCTGACTATGCTTTGTTTCAGTGTTTTTTGTTTTCTACATTGTTATTTTGCCACTGGTGGAACTGTCTTATTTTTATAGTTGTCTTTTTCTTTTTGGTAGCCTTGGCTTCTCAAATTCAATTACTCATCTTTCCAAAAATCCAACAAAATATTGGTCTTGAAAATTGATCCGAAAAAATAAATCACTTGGTCCAATGACTTGACTCTAACTGCACAATTCACTTAAAGAGCAGGAAGGGGATATCAATGGTTTCCCTTCTTTATATACTTACGTCAGCAGCAGCATCATTTACTCAGACTATATGACAGGCTGCTGAATCTCACAATCCAGTTCCCAAAAACAGTCCTGCAGTTAAAAACGCAATGACTTCTAGACATCTTCTTTGATGCACACCTACTGTCTAATGTGGCTAGAAGACAGAAGTTTTCTTTCTTTCTTTTATTTTTTTTTTAACTGGAACTCGAGCATATATGCTTACAGCTCCAAGTTCTGCAAAATGGTCACTCTTGCACCTTTGTATTAGCGAGCTGCTGCTAGTGCTACATATGTAAGCAAAATATTTTTTTTTTATTTTTTACTTCTTCATTTTTACTATCAAAAAGTGAGGGATGGCTGCAGCCCAAGAGTCCAGTACCACTAGCCACCCCTGCCTACTCCCAACTACAATTTTTAAATAAACAATTGCTATAATGCTGGTGGTATGGCATTGTAAGCTACATCACCAAGAAAAACAATTTTTATGTACAAAATCCACAGGGTCTGTATTACGCCTTTGCAAAATCTGTTCAGCGAGCGCCTGTTTGCTGACCAATAAACAACAGCCATTTCAGCAAATTTTTTCTTAGGGGAAAAATGCTTGGCCATCATCAGGAATTTTTAAGGAACATGTATTTTTAAACTTGTACGTTCCTGAATTTTCAAATGAATCATGTGGGGGTGTTTACTTGAAGTCATTGGCTGCTGTTAGTTATGACACCAGTATAAATGGCTGGGCATGTTTGTTAAATGGTGTCTGAAGACGTTTGGTGATTTTAAACCTGATGATAGTGCTTAGCAATAAACGGTATTTTACTGGATTTAGCACCTGCAGTTCTCTTCCTTTCCTGCTGATTTTTGCTCTTCTTGTTGGTGAAATTTCGTTCTTTCCTGGTTGGTGTTTTGCAGTATGGCGGAGAGCATTTCAGGTGTACCACAAGCTGAATTTTTACAGCTTCATGAAGCAGTTAATAATTTAACTGTTCTTGTTCAGCAGCTGGTCACTAAGCCTCCAGATATTGAGAGAATGGAATTGCCTGATTTTAATACCACCCCCCAGATGTTGAGAAATGTGGATATTAATATGGACAGTGGAATTATTCCTCCAGCACAACCTATTCATGAAGTTTCTGCTTTGGTTAACACAAGCAATGCAGGTCAACCACCATTTTCCTTGGAGTTATGGTTACAGAGGGATGTACCAAATGCTGGTTCCACTGAAGGTAATATACCATCAACTGACAATAAATTAAATGACTTTAGATACAAGCTAACTCAATATCGTAGATTGCAACAAGAAATATTTACTTTCATGAATGTTTGAAATCTAAACTTGTACATAAAGGTCTCCATGTCTGGAGATTTCCAACTGGGTCGGTGCAAAACTTTCTTTTACATCAACAATTGTTGGCCATGTTTGGCCGACATGGCTGCAAATTAATGGCATTGTTGGTTAAGCATAACTGTGTGACTTTAGATAAATTACACAGTGAAATAAAGGAACTGGACAGGGAAATAAATCACTTTAATTTGTGTGCTGCTTATAAAGCACAATATGAAAGTATTTTTAAAGACATTGATGCTTTATGTGTTGAAATAATGAATAGGAAGAGCAAAAAATTAGAGAGGGATAGGCGAGCCTATGCCTCAGGTATAGACTACCCTGCTCCTCCAGTTGGCCAGACTTCATATTCTCATGGTACTAGTAATAATTCTGATGACATGGAGGATGGACAATTCAACAATGGTCAGCCCTATGTCCCTTTAGACCCACCAGTTGTCAGACGGTCTGAGAGAATATGGAATCAGAGGCAACAGTATCAGAGTCTGTACCTACAGAGGAATAGGAGAGGATGAAATGGACAGAGAAATTGCCAGAACATCATGAGGAACCAAAGGTGACTGAGTGTGAAATAGCAGAAATCAACACTATTTCTTCCCCATACAAAGTTGTTTTTAATTCTGTGCGGGACTTTAAGATATATAATTATAGCAGTGTTGCTTTTTCATGTGCTCATGCTGATTTTTTTTTAGTAGAGGTAACAATTTTGTACCTAACAAGTGTAGTGATATTGTTCGACTTATCTGTGATTTAAAATTATATTTTCCTAATTTGAATTTGAAGTATATGTATAGAAAACAACTGCGCAGTGATGGTCAACCTGCCCTGAAAATACCCAGTGTATACAATTCAAAACTACATGACTTGTTAAACGTGTTTGAAGGGGGCTGTGAGGTTGACTTCAGACATTTTTTGAAGTATAAAACTATCAGTAATTTAACAACTGTGGAAAGCAATATTTTGCAGGAATTGTATAGCAAGCATGATATAAGACATATGCAGCCTGACAAGGGGGGTGGGATAGTAGTTATGCAATGGGATGATTATGTACAGAGAATGTTTCAAGTTTTGTATAGTGAGACCTTCTTTAAATGAAGTAAATGTGGCTTATAGGAAAATTGATTATGATTTGTTGGACATGTTGACACAAGATCTAATAACAGTTACTGAATATAATTATATGATCATTGAATTTCCTAAGCTCCCAGTGATTTGCAGTATACCAAAGATCCAAAAGGATCTTAATAACCCCCCCCCATGTTGATTCTGGTTGGTCTAAAACAAGCTATATAGCAAACGTCCTTGATAGCAAGTTAAAAAATTGTGTTTCACAGATTCCTTACATTTGCAAGGATTCATGGCATTTTTTGTCAATGTGTAACAGTTTAAAACCTATATATGATGAAATTTTCATTACTATAGATTACTATAGATGTGAAGGATCTGTTCAGTTGCATACCCCATCAGATTGGTATGGAATGGTTTGGTGAATTTTTACATGAAGTTATGGAACTTAACCAAGATGTTATCAACACCTATTGCCAGTTGATATATATAGTTAAGATCCAACTTCATTCAGTTTGAAGGGCACCAGGGAGTGGACATGGGATCCGCCTGAGGTCTCTGTATGCCAATATCATTATGGCCTGGTGGGAAAGACCCTTTCTTTTTACTAGCAGATTTCATACCTATATCTCTATGTATGCCCACTTTTTGGACAATGTGTTTATTTGTTGGAAGGGACCCCCAGAGGCAATAAGTTCCTTCGTAGAATATATCAATCAGATGACTGACTTTTTGAAATTCACCTACACAGTGGGTACAAATTGTATAGTGTATTTGGATGTTGAATTATCCAAGACAGAAGGTGGGAGAATTAAATCCAAAATATATAGAAAGCCCACATTTTCTAACTGCTATTTACACTACACTAGTAGTCATCCACCACATGTTAAATGTGGAATCATTAAGGGGCAACTTGTAAGAGCCTCCCGAATGGTTTCTTTAATTTAATGATTTTTTGAGTGAATGTGATATAATGGTGCAGATGTTTTTGGATAGGGGGTATCCCTTACCTTTGATTCTTAGTATACGGGATGAAGTTATATGGAAGCAAAATACTGGATTTTATGTACCTTTAATACAAGGGTCAAGTCTAATATTACCCCCCATTCAACCTGTTACACAGGTAGAATCATCACATGAGTTTAAAACCATTAGTAATATATGAATCCAGTTATGGCAAAGAAAGGAGTTTAAGTTTTACTATTGATACTTCTTTTTGTCCTTTTGTCACTACATTCTGTGAAGACAGATATATGGTCACTGACATTTTAAACAAAAATTGGAGTATTATAAAAGAGGACTTAGATATGCTGGACACCTTTGGACCAACCCCTAAGGTAGTATATCGAAGGGGTAGTAACATAAAAAAATATTTTGGAAAGGCAATATATTGGTACCAGGACACTGACCTGTCAGATGGCACCATGTGGTATGTGCCATCAATGCCAACATATTTTCATTGGGTCCAGCATCAAGGTATTGGACAAGACCATAAAAATAAAGGGCAAATATAGTTGCTATTCTCAGGCAGCAGTTTATATTGCCCTATGCACACAATGTAATGGATACTATGTGGGCAAAACACAGCACAAATTGTCACAAAGAATTTTTGAGCATTTTTATGAAATTGCACAACATAAGGAAACCAGTGCCTTATATAGACACTTAAAGGTATTTCCCCAACACACTTTTAAATTTGCGGTATTACAACAGATATAAAGTGAAGCTCATGGGGGACCATGGAAGTTATATTTAGAAGAGAAAGAGGTATGGTGGCAGATTTATTTAAATGCTAGTTGTCCACCAGGATTAAATGACATGGTGTCTGTTTCTAGTTTGCTTAAATTAAAAGTGTATGATAGATAGAATTAGATTCTTTATCACTAGAAACAAGGTGCAATGTATAAATTCAAATGGTAGATGGATGTAATGCAACATTAATAGTGATGTGAATTTTTTTTAAGGAACATGTATTTTTAAACTTGTAGGTTCCTGAATTTTCAAATGAATCATGTGAAGGTGTTTACTTGAAGTCATTGGCTGCTGTTAGTTATGACACTGGTATAAATGACTGGGCATGTTTGTTAAATGGTGTATGAAGACATTTGGTGATTTTAAACCTAATGAAAGCGCTTACCAATAAACGGTATTTTACTGGATTTAGCACCTGTGGTTCTCTTCCTTTGCTGCTAATTTTTGCTCTTCTGGTTGGTGAAATTTTGTTCTTTCCTGATTTATCTCTGTTACTATATTCACTACTTCTAGAACAGTTGGTTTAGAGTTTCATTTCCATTTTCTAGTAATTGCTTTTTTGGCAGTCACCATAATTAAACTCAGCAAGGCCTTATTATGTCTAGGCAATTCCAATTCTGTATCATAGTTCAGAAAAATCATTTCCCTAGTTACATCAATCTGCTCACCCAGTATCTTTCTGACAGAGTTGTCTGCAGGGAATCTTTAAAGTCTGCCAACTCATTACACTCCCTGAAAATATGTTCCCAGTTATCTCTTTCTTCCTCATCACACCTTCAATATTTGCTGTCTACCGGAGGAAAAATTATCTGGAGTCAACTTGGGGTATAAAAATATCTATGTAAACATTTCCAAGCAAAAATCCCAAATCTTCTATATTTTGTTGTATATTTGGAGACATACATATATCCCCCATTGTTTCTTTGTGAATTGCTTATCCAAGATCTTTTCCCAATCCTTTCTAACCTCCTCTAATTGATTCTTATAGTTATCATGCAATATTGTATATGGTCTACTAATTATTCCTTTTTATTAATGTCAGCTTCTGTTCTAGATTCTACTAAAAAATCGACCAGTGCCTTTCATTTAGGACCCCTATTTCTTTCTTTTTGATTTTACTCTGATATCAATCCATGGTACAGAAGGCAATGTCTAGCCTGCAGGCAAATACATTTTTGGCATTTTCTCATTCTATTGCCTTTCTCTCTCTAGTTATTTGCTCCCAATACTTTGGTTCCTTTGTCAGTTTTCTCCAATAAATTCCAGCCCTCCATTGCCTATTGTCTGTATCTGTAATTGCAGTCATCCCTATCAGCTGAATCTACTTTCTCCATTCCCGTGTTGGCTTAGTTCTTAGAATACTTTTTGCTACTTTATGAATATAATATTCTGTATGATTATTGTTTTCCTTAAATATCTGCATTCAAAATCCCAGTCTTGAGCTTCCCCCCTATTTCATCATCATCCATTTCCACTTTGAATTATAGATTTCAGGTTGTACTATGTATAGGAGCCTTAACTGTGTAGCCCTTCAAATCGGGTAGTCCAGTTCATCTTGTTCTATTAGAAGAATCAGCTTATCCTACTTGACATTTGCCATCTTCCTCTCCTAGATAAAACCCTTCATCTCTTTATTATTTGCTATCCACAGCTTCTCCTCTAGTTGATAAAAATGTGCCTGATCTCTGTAAAGGGACTAAAAACATTTTAACTGCTTGCATCTTACTATCCATATCCATATAACAGAGTTTCCAGTTTCTCAGTTTTTGTATTATCTTTTGTTTTGTCTCTTCACACATATTCTTAGCTGCCACATGGGAATCATTTTAATCCACACTCCTAAATGCTTCATTTTATCATGTCCCCATAAATCTAGATATTGTTGAACCAATTCGTGTGTGGGTACATAATTTACTGCTATTGCCTTTGTTTAGCTTCAATAATTTTATATCCTGAAAAGATCTGAAACTGTCTCAGAATGTTCCATAACACTGCAGTGTACTTTGCTGGTTTTGTCAGTTATAAGACCATCAGAGGCAATCTTTGCTTAACATACAAGGCCGTGTCAAACCCAGAGCTGTTGGACATGCTACACTTAAAGAAATCCCAATCCCTCAGAGACACACGCTCCAGGGATCTAAACCTTGTCATCAGAATGAACAAAAGACACTATAGGGATAGGTTCCTGATCCAGAGACTCCTCAGACTCTGAAAGAGACTGCCCATACATGTCAAGCAGAGCGCCTTTTTGGCCCTCTTCAAAAGGAATCTTGATGATTGGATGGGAGATAGGAAATTCACCCCGGGGATCACGTCAGTCACCCTGCTAGACAGGGGTCCAGGGAAGTAAATACTGTGGGAAGAAATAGCCAGGGAATTGTTATGGCTAGGCTTGTATAGGCCCTAGGGCTGATAGCCTAGTACCAACATATGAACCTATAAAATAATATTATCTGCAAATACAGCCAGCTTTTCTTGACTACCATACCAATTATATCCTTGAATTTCTGAGTCCTTTATTTTCTTTGTGAATGGTTTTAAATATAATGCAAACAACAAAAGGAAAGAGGACACCCCCGCGTGGTTCCTTTACTCAAACAGAAATTATCAGAGGGGATCCCACTCACTTTAAATTTCATCTCCAATCCCTCATTTATCCGCCTAATCAACCTTATAATTCTATCAGGAATGCAAAGGCTTTCATCGCCCTGCATATAAAGTCCAAGCTTACTCTGTCAAATGCTTTCTCTGCATCAAGACCCACCAGCAACAGTGGTATTTCCTTACAATCTACCTTCCTCTGGATCATCAGTGTTCTGTTAATGTTGTCAAATGTTTGCCTCCCCTCCACAAAACCACATTGATCCATATCTATCAATTTTTCCATCACTTTTGCCATTCCTTTAGCCATTATAGATGTGAACACTTTATAATCATGGTTTAGTATCAAAATGGGCTCATGTGAAGCTGGATTTGATAGATCTTTACCCTCTTTAGGTATTACAGCTACCACTGCTTTCTTCCAGGATGTTGGTACTTCTCCTCCTCTTAGAATACTGTTAAACAAAACCTTCCAGTTCTCTATCAGTTTTTTCTCTCATAGCTTTCAAACTTCCACTGGAATACCATATATTCCTGGGGACTTCTCTGTAGAGTGGTTATACATCACCATTTTTATCTCATCTCGTCCTATCCTAACTGTAAGTAATTGAGCCTCATCTACATCTAACCTTGACATATTTAATTCTTCCATAAACATTTCCATTTGTACCTTTCTTGATTTCTAGATTTCTGTGTTTTAGAATTTCTGAAATATTTCCAATACCTCCTCAGGATCTCTTGTTATCTTCCTTGTTATAGGCTCCCTAAGCTTGGCAGCAACATTTTCTACTTTCTGTTGCCTGAGTAGTTGTGCTAAAAGTTTTTGTGCTCTATAATTAGTGTAAAACAAAAACAGTTGCTTAACAACAGTCTTTCTAAACTCATGTCCCTTATTTTCTGTTTAGCATTCTGCAGTTGCTCCTCTTCTTGTTGTGTGAGATTCCCCCTATTCTGCAATACTTTATCATTTGTAAGTCCCTCTAAATAACTTCTGTTACTTCTTAACCATATCTCCCTTTCTTTAATTTCCACCCTATTTCTAAAGTTTATCCCACTCCCTAGATATATTTTCAGAAGAAATTTCTGTCATCTCTAATAGATCCTGAATAATTTCCACTACTCATTCTTCAAATTCCTCTCTTTTCAACAGATAGCTGGAAAAGTGCCAGTGTCTCATTTTCATTTCATTGCCCTGTGTTTTTAGTTTAGTTATTATTGGCGCATGGTTTTAAATAGTTATTGGGTGTGTATCAAGATCTTCAATTTAATGCACATGTTCCAGTGAAATGTTAATTCTGTCTAGCCTACCCCAGTTTTCATATCTTAGAGAATAAAATGTAAATTCACTCCAGACTCCTAGAACTGAATTCACATCTTCCATGCCAAATTGTTTTTATAAATTTCTTAAAAAGTCTACCCTCCTTTGTTATACTTTCCCTTCTGGTTCCCCAGACACATCTCTACTTCTGTAAATCAAATTCCAGTCCCTACCTATAAGTAATATTCCTTGCTGAAAGCTGATTATGTCTCCCAGAATTTTCTTAAGCTCCATTATAAGAGTTTTAGGTAGAATATAAATGCATGCCAATGTAATCCTGCTCACTTGCCAGTAGTCTCTTAGTACTACAAATCTACCATTATCTTTTTTATACTCTTCTATCACTATTAGAGCTCCTCTTGCAATTAATATAAGTATTCCTCTTTTCATTTGTCCCAGGTATTCCACTGAATAACCATCCTGAAAACCTTCCTTTATCAAATTCACATGTTCAGTTCTTTCCAAATGTGTCTCCTGTAGCATAGCTATTTACAATCTACACATTTTATTATAGTTCACTACTTTTTCTTTTTTGTATTTATCTGTGAGACCATTGACATTTAAAGTCATTACAGAAAGCATCATTGTATTAAAACATTATTATTCCCACCTTTTATGCATAAGAGCTTTTTAATTAAATGTCTAGCTCCAGCTTTTGTGTTACATGCATACACTGTTTGGCAGGTTGAACTTTTTCTTGCCATATCAGTTTGAGCCTATGTCACATCTAAGAAAACTTTTTATTTTATTGAAAGCCCTCAAACAAAACACAAACACTCCTCCAATAGCTCAAAAACCCTATTAGCTTAATACTAATACACAAAACTATGTACAACTTCAAATATTGATATTTTACCCTCCCAATAAGAAAAGAAATGCCTCAAACTGACAGCAACACTCATAGACATGAGTTAACCTAAAAGAAAGGTTATCCATGCTAAAGCGCACAGTGCAGCCTGTGTCTCTAAAAGTCTTGTTTTGCCTTATCTTTATAGCTCTCCAGCTTGGAAAACACCAGAATGCTTTCAGAGAACATTATCTCCTAACCAATTTCTCTTTATCAGATTGCCTACATGAGGACATGAGGACCAGATACAGAATTGATACTAAGCATACATTTATTTGCTAGAAAAAGCCTTATACTATTCAATTTTTTTCCTACTTACTTGCGTTCTCTTAAAACTTGTTACTAGATCAAGCTAAGTACCTTAATCCAGTCATTCCCCCATGCAAGAATGAGAAAGAGTACATTACTTTTTCTTTTGCCGTGTTCTTTTAACCAGAATTTTTTTTACATTTCAGTATCTACATTTCATAAAACTGAACAGGCAGAAAGAGAGAATAAATGAGAAAGAAAAAAAGAAAAAGAAAAAACAGGAGCACCTGTTTACAATAGTATCCACATTCCACTTAAAAACAACTGAGAAAACTTTATACATGCAAAGAAAATCATTCACTGTAAAGGTAGTACTAGTAAGAAAAAAAATGTATTACTCACAGTTAACTTTCTCCCTCCTCTTCCCCTCCATTAAGTATTTTTCCAAGCATTAATGACACAAAGTAGAGCATATACTTTAGAGTCCCCCACAAGTCCAACAAATTCTAAAAAGTCCAATATTTCCAGATGTACTTATTCTGTCATATTTAGCAAATATAATTATTGCTTTGTAATCCCACATTTGTTAATTTCCAAGTTACTGGTTTTATTCCTGTTCATCTCCATCTCCCATATCCTTTTCTGCTTCATTTCCAATGTTCTCTCAATTTTTCTAGTCAGCTCTCATGTTCCCTTCCTTCTATCCAGCATTTTCCATTGAAACATTGGAAAGGTGTCACTGGCATGGTCTCTTTGTGGTCTTTTTTACCAGAGGAACAAGAAGCAGAATCACCTTCTGTTTCATAGCTCACTTTTTGTTGGACAAACTTGTGTATTTCCTCCTAAGCATGTACTTCAAAATGATCTTGTCCCTCCAGGGAAGAATATTTTGAAGATAACTAGGTACAGCAGTTTGAAACTCTTGCCTGCTTCTTGATATTCACTGAATAGTGGAATACATTTACTCCTCTTCTGCCTGGTGTACAATAAGTAATTATTCTTCACAAACACTCTGCTGTATCCCATTTTAGTACTTTGTCCATCTGCCACAGTTTTGTCAGAATCAAATCCATCTGCTGGTAGGATTGCATCTTTATTATTAAAGTTCTAGGTTGCTTTCTTATAGCCAGGTTTGGAGCATACATGCAATGGACCCTTTGAATTAATAACTCCTACTGTGGAATAACAGTTCAGTTGCTTATTTGTGCTTTCATACAATTATAAACAGTCTGTTCCTTCCAGCTTCTCTGGTACAGCTGAAAATCTCAGGTTTTCCCTATGTGCTGTGTCCTCTAATTCTATTATTTTTTTGAAACATCTTTTCTTGAGCAGTCTCATATTCAGCCAGCCTTTTCTTCATTTTGACCTCTTATTTTTGCAGTTGTATCACCTCATCTGAATATCTGTTTAAAGCTTCTTCCATTTTTTCCAACCTTTTTTTTATTTGAGTTGATATACTCCATCACTGTTTTGTTTATTTTAACTAGGTCTGTATGCAGTTGTCTTGTGCTTTCCTCTAGGTTACTGGAAGTCATGTCTGGAACTTGCAGTGCTTTTTGCTGATCAGCTGCAGTACTTTTCCTAGTTAGTGTTTTTTTCCTCACTTTTTAGATGATTTTCCTTCAGGTCCTCTGCATTTCTTTTTTCCTGGCATCCAGGCAGTGTGCTTACTAGCCAGTTACTGAAATGTACCCAGAAACATAAAAGTCCACTGGCCTTATCTGCTGAGTTTCCTTTTTTAACAGTGGGAGCAAGAATTAAGCTGTTACTTAATGTGCAGCCATCTTGCAAGTCCCTACTCAATAACTATTATTGAGCTTAATTTAGTTCTGCTGATTTCCCTGCCACTTGGCATGTGTGTTATGCTGATATGTTAATTGTGCAATCCATCTTATGAACATATTAAAAAGTTCAGCATATATTTTGCACAGACTACCACAGGGTTGTGCTGACCTTTTGGAATTTGGACCACTGAGTCCATATATAGGGATTGTCATGGAAAATGCACTGAATGTAAGTACTGAAAGCTGCCCAAACACTGAAAAATAAGCAGTGAAACTCAGAACACAGGAAAAAGAAAACCTACAAAATGTCTCACATTACAAAAACTGAAAAATACTCTTATGTCTGAACAACTCCAGATGAATCATGGAGAACTCAAGACTTAAAATGTGCACAAAGATGCTGTGAAGAAAATGAAAACACTGTCATCTTTGTTAGCATGTCTGGCAATAGATTTGTGTATATTTTCAAATTAATTTGCATTGTATGCCAGCATGTCTAATTGGGAAAATGTAAATATGTTTTTAAAATGATGAGTATTTCCTGGTATATACAAAATGTTTAAAGAATCTGTCAGTGTTTTGATACAGTTCTAACTACACATGTTTGTGAAGGAGATTCTAAAGTACAAACTGTCTGTGGAGAATTAACTGATCAGTAGGTGATGTCATTAGAATGTTCCTGGTTGTCAGGTGATAATTTGAACAGATGATTGACAGGAAAAATAATTTTTTTCAAACAGCTGATTATTATTTTTAAAATAAGACAACTGTTACTGTGAACCTGGATTATAAAAGAGACTGCTGAAGTCAATTGAAGAGCAGTTGGTTAAGAGTTACAGTCAGTTACAGTGCTGTACAGTAGATACTCAAGAAAAAGGACTCACCAAAAATAACTGTAAGCCTGCCTTCACCTAGCTGTTATGTTTTAGATTAGATCAGGGACAGTATTCTCTAATTAGATTAGGAATGTTTAGTTATGTAGATAGAGTTTTTCTAAAATTATGGACTTCTATCCTACAGTTTAATTTTACATTTCTGGTGATTGAATTCTGATGTTTATTGAAAAAATATTGATTTACACTTTTAATTATTAAATGTTTTTCATTACTTTACATTGTGGCTGGACAATCAGTGTGTTCTTTAGAGATTAGAGTGCGTATACCTGTTTGATACTCCCCAGGTCACCTTGAATGCCTGGTTGCTTGTGGTCATAGCTATCATTTATTTTGATATTTAGTTTTTTAATAATTGATCACCCTTTGGAGGGCATGCAGACTTGTCTGACTCTGGTGGCTGCATTTACCATTTCTACTGCGGAGGGGACACAGCTGGAAATCTGTATCATGCGTCCCATCAGTGTTTGAGTATCTAAGATTTAAATTTATTTTGAGTGTGAGTGCCTCAGAGGTCTTAAACTGGAGCGCATTGCTCTGAAGTGCATATTAAGGGATTACATTTGGGGTGGTATATAGTCCAGTCCCAGAAAATAGAATGTGTTCCTGTTGTGCTCTTAAGGGAAATTGTGGAATTTTACTCTTGTGTGCTCTGGTGTTTTCTGTGATGCTTCCACACTGGAGTCAGTATTGAGATTGAGGCTCCTTAATTACTGACCCAGGTTTTAAGTGGGGGATGTCACATATCGGTGGAAGTCCAACGGGATATTAACCAGACATCACATTATTGGTGGTAGTCCAGTGGGTTATTAACAGGATGTCATATTATTGGTGGCAGAATTTTAATCCACCACAGTTTATATATATATATATATATATATATATATATATATATATATATATATATACATATATATATGTATATATATATATATATATATATATTTTTTTTTTTTTTTTTTGTTAGATTGTCAAGGATAGCAGGCAAGAATGTCAGTAAAGATTTTAGCAACCTGACAAAGATCCAGTTGGCTAAGGAGAGTGAAGCCAGGGGACTGGTGTATGCCAACCTGACCAATGAAGCAATTATTTCAGCCTTGGTTGCAGCCACAGCTCAAACTAGCCATTCAAAGGATATCTGAGTTGGTGTTGGTGATGTGCAGTCTGCTGGGAGAGGAAAGTCCACCTTTTCTTCTGAGGACCTGAGAATCCATATGGTGTTAGAGAGATTTCTCCTAGAGGCCAAGGAGAGAATGTAACACCTGGAGGCTGAGGAAAGGAAAAATCAGTATCAGTGGGATAATAACTGGACATCACATTGTTGGTGGTAGTCTGGTGGGATATTAACAGGATGTCACATGAACTGGAGACTAAATGGCTGGAGACCGAAGAGTGACGTGAGGTGTTTAGAAGCCAAAGACAATGAGAGACAGCACTGTCATGAAGTGGAAATTCTAACCTTTCAAGAGGGTCATGGAGGTAATGGGGAAGGGAATATCTGGATGCCAGAAGATGTAAAAGTCAGTAGATGTTTTCCTCAGTACAGGAATGGGGGTGGCTTTGATAGTTTTATTCATATTTTTGAGAGGGTATGTAGACAATATGATGGTGACCGTAAACTCTGGGTTCAGTTCCTGACTTCCTTATTCCATGGTAAAGCTGTTCAGACTGTAGCAATGTTAAATGATGTAGATTGTTTGAATTATGACAAAATGAAATATTGCTTGGTTGACTGTTTCAAACTTACACCTGAGGCATATAGAAAAAAGTTTGTTGAACATAGGTGCACCCTTTGGTGAGGGAACAAGCCCTCAGTACTTTGCCTGATGACACGAGACTCTAGTTAGCAGACCATGAGTGTAACTCTGCAGAGGAGTTGGGGAGAAAAGGGGATCTTTACTTGACAAGCAAAGCACCACTACATAAGAAAGGGATATCCAGTGCTGCACATGGACATAAGGGATACCATGGGGGCAGTCAAAAACCCTCCAACAGAGTCCACCAGTAATGGGAGAAACTACTAATCCAAGTGCATGGTTAGGAATTAGATGTTTCAAGTGTAACCAGAGGGGACCTATAGCAGCCAAATGTCCATCAAGGCAGGATGAGAAACAGAAGATGAGGAAGCCAGTAAGTATGGATGACACACTGCCACTGGTAGGTTGTTTAGAAACAACTAGGGTGCCAAATTATCACCAAAATTTATAAACTATCTTAGTAGATGGTAAACAGCCAACTGCTAAGAGGGACACAGCTTCTGAAATAACCATTGTGAGGCCTGCAGTGTTTAGAGAAAAGCAGTACTTGCTTGGGCAGTTCACTCCAGTCAGAGCATTGGGAGGGACCCCATTCCAAATACCTTTGGCTAGGGTTCATCTTAACTGGGAGGGTGAAAGGGGAAGTAAGGAAGTAGGTGTGTTTGAGGGTATTCCTACAGATGTCCTGATAGGGAATGACTTTGATAAATATATCTTGTGTACATGCAGTGACACTCAGTCAGGCTTGGAAAAAGGCATGTAAGTCCAGTAGTCTTGGAGAGACTCAGAAAGATCTCATACCTGAAGCTGGGACTGGCATGGTGGCTGTTTCAGAGAAGGTGCTATCTGGTAGCAATAAGTCTGAATGTGAGCCACAGCTGCTGGTGGGTACTGATGTTCCTTTGGACATGGTGACTGCAAGGTCAGAGGTGAGTGGTGGTACCCAGAGTGACTGCGATGTGCAGCTGTCAGAAGTTACTAGGCTTCTTGCGGAAGGGGAGCTGGGGAAGGTCACAAAGGTAGAGTTGAGACAGGCTCAACTTATGGATCCTATGTTACAAAGCTTGAGGGAGATGGCTAAGGATGCACCTGAGGCTTAAGGAAGAGGGAATTATGTATATTGGAACAAAGGTTTGTTGTATATAGAGTGGACTCCAGGAGGTGGGCTAGACAGTGAAGTAATATATCAGTTGGCAGTGCCTAGAGCTTACTGTCTACCACTTTTAGAAATAGCACATCACATTACTTTCTCAGGTCATATGGGCATAAGATGTATTAAGAGACGCATTATGCAAAATTTCTATAAGCCTGGGATTGCGAGGAATGTGGAAGGATATTGTAGGACTTGTGGACAGTGCCAAAAAGTTGGTAAAGCAGGGGACAAGGTTAAGACTCCATTAATGCTTTTGCCTGTTATTGAAGAGCCATTTCAGAGAGTGGACCCCTGGATATTGTGGGACCCCTGAGTACTCCAAGTTCTACAGGAAAGAAATACATCTTGTAGGAACGGGGGAATATGCTCTAGCATACTTGGATGACATCGCTATTTACCACCATTTCTGGCAGGAACATCATGTTTTGGAGGTCTTGAGTAGATAAAGTAGGGCAGGATTAACCATTAACCATTAAACCCAGTAAGTGTCAAGTGGATATGGCAGAGGTCACTTCCTTAGAACACATAGTGGAAAGTGATAAAAAATTAGGCCAGAAACTGTCAAGGTGGAAGCTATTCAAGCATGCTCATTTCCTGTTACTAAGAAACACATGAGAGCATTTCTAGGGTCAATGGAGTACTATAGGAAATGTGTGCCCAATTACAGTACTATAGCTGCACCCCTTACTAACCTAACTAGGAAGAATAAAGAGGACAAGGTAGTGTGGACCACAGATTGTAAATAGGCATTCCAAAAACTTAGAGACATTTTGGGAGGACCAGCTCAGATTACAATAAAAAATGTACAGGTAGATGCTTCAAATTATGGGGTAGGGGCTGTACTTAGCCAAGTTTCTGCAGAAGGAAAAGGAGAAGTGCATCCAGTGGTATATATGAACTGTAGACACCAACCCAGAGAAGAGTATGTTATGCAGCCGTGGATAAAGAGTGTTTAGCCATAGTGTGGGCATTGCAAAAGCTGCAGCCTTATCTTTATGGGAGAAAATTCACTGTACTCAGATCATAAACCTTTAACATGACTTAATAGGGTCAGTAAGCAAAATGCCAAGTTATTGAGGTGTAGTCTAGGATTGCAAGCATATGATATGACCATACAACATTGCAGTGGGGTTAATAATGCCAATGGGGATGGATTGTACAGGAAAGAAGTGCTTTCATATTCCCAGACAGACCCATTTTTCTCAAGTATTGGTTTTCAAGGGTCACTTGAAAATTGTACTTGAGTCATATAGGGAGAGAAATGTGAAAAAAAATTAAAACACTGTCATCTGCGTTAGCATGTCTGGCAGATTTGTGTATATTCTCCATTTAACTTGTATTGTATGCCAGTATGTCTAATTGTGAAAATGTAACTGTGTTTTTAAAATGTTGAGTATTTTCCTGTATATACTAAATGTTTAAAGAATCTGCCAGTGTTTTGATACATTTCTAAATGCAGATGTTTGTGAGTTTGTGAGGGAGAGCCTAATGTACAAACTGTCTGTGGAGAATCAGCTGATCAGTAGGTGATTTCATTAGAATGTTCCTGGCTGTTAGATGATTATTTGAACAGATGATTGACAGGAAAAAGAACTTTTTCAAACAGCTGATTGTTATTTAAAAAATAAGACAGTTGAGACTGTTAACCTGGACTACAAAAGCGACTGATGAAGTCAGTTGAAGAGCAGTTAGTTAAGAGTTACAGTTAGTTACAGTGTTGTACAGTAGATAACCAAGAAAGACCCATAAAAAACTGTAAGCCTGCCTTTGCCTTGCTGTTATGTTTTACATTAGATCAGGGACAGTATTCTCTAGTTAGATTAGAAACGTTTAGTTATGTATTTAGAGTTGTTTCTAAAATGATGGACTTCTATCCTATACTTTAATTTTACATTTCTGTTGATTGAATTCTGGTGTTTATTGAAAAAATAGTGATTTACATTTTTTAATAATCATTTTACTAATTATTAAATGTTTTTCATTACTTAATTTGTGGCTGGACAATCAGTGTGTTCTTTACAGATTAGAGAGTGCTTATACCTGTTGGATACTCCCCAGGTCACCTCGAATACCTGGCTGCTTCTGGTTTTAGCTATAATTTATTTTGACATTTCATTTTTTAATAATGGATCACCCTTTGAAGGGCATGTAGACCTGTCTGATTCTAATGGAATCATTTACTATTTGTACTGGGGAGGGTACACAGCTGGAAATCTGTGTCAAGCTTCCCATAAGTGTTTGAGTGTCTGACATTTAAATTTATTTTAAGTGTGAGTGAGTCAGAGGTCTTAAACTGGAGCACATTGCTCTGAATTATATATTAAGGGATTACATTTGGGGTGGACAGAAGTATATAGTCCAGTCCCAGAAAATAGGGTGTGTTTCCACTGTGCTCTTAAGGGAAATTGTGGAACTTTACTCTTGTGTGCTCTGTGCTCTGGTGTTTTCCATGATGCTTCCACACTGGAGCTAGCAGTGAGGATTGACACTCCTTAATTAATGACCTGGGTTTTAAGTGGGGGGCATCACATATTGGTGGCAGTCCTGTGAGATATTAACTGGACGTCACATTATTGGTGGCAGTGCGGTGGGATATTAACCAGACGTCACAGATGTCATCATAGTAATGCATGCAAAAGCAGCTACTAATGGCAAATGTAACCTCTTAACTGCTGAACATTTTCAGAAGGACTGTCTACAGAATATTGTGTTTTTTGGCTGCTTGCTCTTTGATTTAAAATCCTATACCTCCAAAATGTTTCAACATTTTTAATTAAACTTTCAGGGAATGTTAATGTCATAATTATCTGTAAAACACCAGTAGACTGGTCACCTACCCACAGAAAAGACAAAGGAGAAGATGCATCTTTAATTTTATTTAAAAGATCATGTTAATATCATTTTTATGACTCAACATTTACAAACAATGAAAATATCATTTCTATGCAGAAACACTCTATCTAGAGGTGAAATCACTCCAACATGACTGATTTATATTTTTGGCAGCTTTTTTATTTCAGACTGAAGAGAACTGAAAGCTACCTTTGTTTTCAGCTGACTGTTTTGCAAATGTTGCACTCTGTTGATTTACATAGGCTATTCTGGCCTGAACTCAACACCAATTTTAAATGTGAATCTCCATGCTAGTTAAAGATATTTTCATGAATTTCTTCAGACAAGACCCCCAATAATCCCATTTTTATTTTGTTTTGCATAGCCCGATAGATTTTATAAAAACTAGGCAAAAGAAGCTCACATATGGGCATGCCACTGAAGAGCATGTAACATATTTTCATTTTGTTATTATATGAATGTGCACTGTATGGGATAGTGCACTACCTTTAACTGTGAAGCAATCACAAAAATATAATGGCCATCTTGCTCTTTTACAGATACTGATCCCCCAAGTGATCCTGTAACTCCAATCTGTATCACAAAAACATGGTAGCCACATTCTCTGTATTCCTGATGTCTCCAGGAAAAGAAAAATGAAAAACATAAATCATCTAGAAATGTACTTGTTAATCTGCTCTATGTCTATTTCCATGAAAATTAAATAAGAAATAAATACAAATGTATTGTGCTGTCAGCAGTGTGTATTGTTACCACTGCTCATAGACATATCTGGTTTTCCACCAGAACAAGTGAAAGGATATCATACCAAAGTAATGAACTTCAACTTGAAGCTTTCAGACACTAAGCCGTGTGCCATCCCCCACCCTTTCAGACACTAAGCCCTGTGCATTCCCTACCGTTTCAGACACTAAGCCCTGTGCCATCCCCCACCCTTTCAGACACTAAGCCCTGTGTATTCCCTACCCTTTCAGACACTAAGTCCTGTGCCAACCCCCACTCTTTCAGACACTAAGCCCTGTGCCATCCCCCACCCTTTCAGACACTAAGCCCTGTGCTGACCCCCACCCTTTCAGACACTAAGCCCGGTGTCATCCCCCACCCTTTCAGACACTAAGCCCGGTGTCATCCCCCCACCCTTTCAGACACTAAGCCCTGTGTCATCCCCAACCCTTTCAGACATTAAGCCCTGTGTCATCCCCCACCCTTTCAGACATTAAGCCCTGTGTCATCCCCAACCCTTTCAGACACTAAGCCCTGTGTCATCCCCCACCCTTTCAGACACTAAGCCATGCTCCATCCGCCAGCCTTTCATGCACTAAGCCCGGTGCCATCCCCCACCCTTTCAGACACTAAGCCCTGTGCTGACCCCCACCCTTTCAGACACTAAGCCCTGTGTCATCCCCCACCCTTTCAGACACTAAGCCCTGTGCCATCCCTCACCCTTTCAGACACTAAGTCCTGTGCTGACCCCCACCCTTTCAAAGTTTTATAGTTCATAGTTTTAGTACTAAGCTAACTGCCCTTGCGAGCCATTTTAAGCCTAGCCAATTATCCCTTGTGAGACTCAAACCCTGCACCTTGTGTTTGTAAGGCAAACACCTTAGCCATTAAGCCACCCAAGCCTGTGCCATGCCCCACCCTTTCAGACACTAAGCCCTGTGTCATTCCCCACCCTTTCAGACACTAAGCCCTGTGCCATCCCCCACCCTTTCAGACACTAAGCCCTGTGCTGACCCCCACCCTTTCAGACACTAAGCCCTGTGTCATCCCCCACCCTTTCAGACACTAAGCCCTGTGTCATCCCCCCACCCTTTCAGACACTAAGCCCTGTGTCATCCCCAACCCTTTCAGACACTAAGCCCTGTGTCATCCCCCACCCTTTCAGACATTAAGCCATGTGTCATCCCCAACCCTTTCAGACACTAAGCCCTGTGTCATCCCCCCACCCTTTCAGACACTAAGCCCTGTGTCATCCCCAACCCTTTCAGACACTAAGCCCTGTGTCATCCCCCACCCTTTCAGACATTAAGCCCTGTGTCTTCCCCAACCCTTTCAGACACTAAGCCCTGTGTCATCCCCCACCCTTTCAGACATTAAGCCCTGTGTCATCCCCCACCCTTTCAGACATTAAGCCCTGTGTCATCCCCAACCCTTTCAGGCACTAAGCCCTGTGCCATCCCCCACCCTTTCAGACACTAAGCCCTGTGCTGACCCCCACCCTTTCAGACACTAAGCCCTGTGTCATCCCCCACCCTTTCAGACACTAAGCCCGGTGTCATCCCCCCACCCTTTCAGACACTAAGCCCTGTGTCATCCCCAACCCTTTCAGACACTAAGCCCTGTGTCATCCCCCACCCTATCAGACATTAAGCCCTGTGTCATCCCCAACCCTTTCAGACACTAAGCCTTGTGTCATCCCCCACCCTTTCAGACATTAAGCCCTGTGTCATCCCCAACCCTTTCAGACACTAAGCCCTGTGTCATCCCCCACCCTTTCAGACACTAAGCCATGCTCCATCCGCCAGCCTTTCATGTACTAAGCCCTGTGCCATCCCCCACTCTTTCAGACACTAAGCCCTGTGCTGACCCCCACCCTTTCAGACACTAAGCCCTGTATCATCCTCCACCCTTTCAGACACTAAGCCCTGTGCCATCCCTCACCCTTTCAGAAACTAAGTCCTGTGCTGACCCCCACCCTTTCAAAGTTTTATAGTTCATAGTTTTAGTACTAAGCTAACTGCCCTTGTGAGCCATTTTAAGCCTAGCCAATTATCCCTTGTGAGACTCAAACCCTGCACCTTGTGTTTGTAAGGCAAACACCTTAGCCATTAAGCCACCCAAGCCTGTGCCATGCCCCACCCTTTCAGACACTAAGCCCTGTGTCATCCCCCACCCTTTCAGACACTTACACCTGTGTCATTCCCCACCCTTTCAGACACTAAGCCCGGTGCCATCCCCCACCGTTTCAGACACTAAGTCCTGCGCCATCCCCCACCCTTTCAGACACTAAGCCCTGTGCCATCCCCCACCCTTTCATACACTAAGCCATGTGCCATCCCCAACCCTTTCAGACATTAAGCCCTGTGCCAACCCCCACCCTTTCAGACACTAAGCTCTGTGTCATCCCCCACCCTTTCAGACACTAAGCCCTGTGCCATCCCCCACCCTTTCAGACACTAAGCTCTGTGTCATCCCCAACCCTTTCAGACACTAAGCCTTGTGCCATCCCCCACCCTTTCAGACACTAATCCCTGTGCCATCCCTCACCAAGCCACAGTAACAATCACTTTAGTATGAGTTATCAGCATCACCCTGCCATTTGTTTTCTTCCACCAACTTTGAAAGCTTTTCGTTAGCTCTCCTTAACACTGTGTCTGGCTGCTACCGCTCTGCCCTAGTGTCTTTGCCCCTGTACCCAGCTCAACTTTCTCCTGCTTCTATTATAACCAATTAACTACCTGGTGAGATAAGACTCCTAACCAAGGTCCAGCGACCTCAACTTCCAGCTTCCATTCTCAGCACCCTCTAACAAGGAAGAAAGAAAGTATGTTATGGGCTAAGTCCACATTGTAAATCAGACCCCTGTCTACTACTTGCTTTAGGGCTCCAACGTTCGCAGTGAGCTTGAGCAGCCAGATACCCCTTGCCTCTCCTCTCTATCCACCCAACAGCCATCCCACCTCCCCACTTTCCTAGACTCCCTCTTACTATACATCTTTTCTACCACAGTTCCACTCCAGTTTGTTCCTCTGTTCTCTGCCTCTCTCTGCTCTATGCTCTGTAAGCTCAACTACTTTCTTATGCCCTTGATCTGATCCTCTTCACACCCACCTTGTACCTCTTCAGTACTTTACCCCTCTGGCTCTCCTTTTCGGTATACTCCTGTACCATCCCAGTTCCTCTCCACACAGATCCTACCTTTCTAACCTGTAGCTAACTGCTTTGCTGACAGTTTTTCCTCTCTAACTTCTATTCCTTGTTTCTATACAGACCTCTCATCCAGCGACTGCCATTTCTTTACTTAGTTTCCCCCTCCTGCTCTATCCTTGCTTTACTTGGTTTCCCCCTCCTGCTCTATCCTTTCTAACTTACTTCCCTGCCATACCTCCGGCTGTGGAATCAGCCGCTTAACTTCTCAGGTGTGGCTTGTAACTTGCCCCGCCCAGCTGTACCTGTTCCACGCCTTCCCCCCTTGCCTCTAGTTCCCGGGGAAGTTATTTATACCCCTTAACGTACGAGGCGCCATCTTTTCGTTAGCTCTCCTTAACACTGTGTCTGGCTGCTACCGCTCTGCCCTAGCGTCTTTGCCCCTGGTAAGTGGTGTTAGTGGTTTCATTGCCTGGCTTACTATGATTGTATGCATTCTCTAGGTATTACAGCGTTTACTGTGGATAACTGTGTTTGTCTCATCGCCTGGCTTACTAAATTTGTATGCGTTTTCTAACTGTTCAGCGTTATTGATGGACTCATGGTTTATGTCCTAGTACCTAGCGACATTAGCGTTTTCCAGTTGTACAGCATTCTTAATGGTTTTGTTCTGCAGAAACGCTAGTTGTTTTTTGCATAGTGTTTGAGTGACTGTAACTTTTCTGTGGATAGTAGTTTTTGCCCCATGCTGGCTAGGTTGGGCTGCTCATAACTGGTTAGTCTGCTTCTGCTACGGCAGTATTAGTATCGTTTTCGCGACCCTCATAAAGGTTCAAAGCTATACTGCCTGTAAATCCTAAGTCCGCTATCTTATTTTGGGATACTCTGGGTCTATTCTGTACTGCGCTGAGCTGTTCTTGTGACTGTATGCTTACTGCCCTTGCCCACTTGTTTTAGGCTTGAACAGATTATCAACAGCGTTGGTGCTTACTTGCCTAGTACATGTCACATGCGAACTCCTGTTCTCTGCATGTAATGGCCAACAACACTGGATCTAGCCTATCTCACAAGTAATATCAAGATTATAGCCCACTCGGCTATTGCAAACTGCGCCACCCACGTGGCTTGGAACCGAGCATTCTGTCTTGTGTTTTCTTTTCCTACTTACAGCCCTGGGTGTTTTTCCTTTCTGATTACAGCCCTGCAAGCGAACACTGGTTCCTGCGAATATATGGCTGTAAATTAGACCAACTTAAACCTCATAGTGATTCTACAGCAGGTTCGGATGTTTTCAACCATGCCACCCACACAGAGCAGGTTGGAACAGTCCGGTGAATCTTACAATAATTACAGCCGTACAGGCTAACACCCTCTCTAGTAGTATTTGTTGTTGCGACTGGGAAAGTGTTTTGTTTTACGCGATTAAGGCGCATACTGCTAAAACGCCTTTTACAACTACGCCACCCACGTGGAACTAATATGACTCCCTGGGAAACTCTAATTGAGGCTCACAACCTTGTATGACTGGAAATGAACATGCTCACTTGGGAACCTCGACTGAGTGTTCTATAGTCGCTCATTCTATCCCTATTGCTTAGCTTCCACTTACAGGCTATTTCTGGAATAACATATATCCTATCCTGCCTGGACTGCTAAATGCTGACCTTATTATTGATTTTGCTTGTGAAACTGTCCTGAATGCTAGCCCTCTGCTTTTGATAGAGACATGTGAAAAATGCCTAATGTATGTATCTATCTACCTCATACTTAAATGCAAATGTTGTAATATTGTATCTGCAACTACCAAAACGACTATTTCTTTGAAATGTTAGAGATTTGCTTAGATTGCATAGATATATGTAACTACCTCATATTTAAATGTGAATGCTTGATATGTTGCATTTTGTTACTGCTAACTTTTACTGCTGTTTATCTACTGAATTACTAACTTGTCTCTTCTGTATATTTGTCTCCCTTTCGGCCCTAAGTACCCAGCTCAACTTTCTCCTGCTTCTATTATAACCAATTAACTACCTGGTGAGATAAGACTCCTAACCAAGGTCCAGCGACCTCAAATTCCAGCTTCCATTCTCAGCACCCTCTAACAAGGAAGAAAGAAAGTATGTTATGGGCTAAGTCCACATTGTAAATCAGACCCCTGTCTACTACTTGCTTTAGGGCTCCAAAGTTCGCTGTGGGCTTGAGCAGCCAGCTACCCCTTGCCTCTCCTCTCTATCCACCCAACAGTCATCCCACCTCCCCACTTTCCTAGACTCCCTCTTACTATACATCTTTTCTACCACAGTTCCACTCCAGTTTGTTCCTCTGTTCTCTGCCTCTCTCTGCTCTACGCTCTGTAAGCACAACTACTTTCTTATGCCCTTGATCTGATCCTCTTCACACCCACCTTGTACCTCTTCAGTACTTTACCCATCTGGCTCTCCTTTTCAGTATACTCCTGTACCATCCCAGTTCCTCTCCACACAGATCCTACCTTTCTAACCTGTAGCTAACTGCTTTGCTGATAGTTTTTCCTCTCTAACTTCTATTCCTTGTTTCTACCCGCTCCGTTCGCCCTGCGGGCTCACTCCGCTCCCCTACCCTACCCCCAAATCCCACCCACCCCCAGTACATCTATATTTATACCACCTAACCACTCCTACTTCCTCTCCAACCTCGGAACTCCACCCCTTCCTCTTCCTATTTCTCCACCCACTTTCATACAACCATCACTTCCTATTTCTCCTCCCACTTTCATACAACCACCACTTCATATCCCTCCCTCCTCCTTCTCTATACCTCTGCATTGCTTATCTATACCTCAACATGCCTGGTAAATACTCATCCTTCCCAATACAACTACTTCTCCTCCTGAACCTTACCTATATCTACTATCTTACCCAACCTCATCCTATCACATACTCACCTCTCTCACAAACAACTTGCCCCCTCCATTCTTCACAATCCAAGTATTTCAGCTCAATCTCCCCTGAACTGTATCTCTTCAACAATAAACTATGTCTTCATTTTAAACTACTCTCCCCTCTGAAGACCTCATCAACTACTCTACCCTCCATACCTCTCACTATTCTATCTACTTATACCTCTCAATCCAAACAACCCAAATTCCTCCTCTACTTAACTCAACTTCTAAATTCAACACTTTTATCCGGTGATATACACCCTAACCCAGGCCCACCCCCCTCCTCCTCTAGCAATAAATCCATCCTACTTGCAGCTCTTAATGCACAAAGTTTAGCTAACAAAATTCCAAATCTCCATGCCTGGCTACTCCATAACAAACCAGACATCCTAGCTATATCTGAAACCTGGCTAAAACCAAATGTAAAAAATGAAGAGATATTACCACCCAATTACTCTATCATGAGAGCAGACAGAACCAAAAAAAAGGGTGGTGGTGTGGCTCTAATCTACTCCTGCTCCCTATCTATAACACCTTACAATAAAACCATACCAAGGTTCACTAATGCAGAAGTAATACTAGCTCACCTTCAGCTAAATAAACATAAATCTATATATATAGTCTCCCTCTATATTCCCCCCGGAGACAATGTCCCAATACTCAAATAATTCCTCTCCTGGCTATCAACTAACATCTGTAACGAAACTATAATCATGGGAGACACCAATATAAATTGGTCTTCCATTCAGTCCCCTACTCACCCCCTCAACATCAACCTATACAACTACTCCCAACTCATCAACTCCATAACTAGACCAACAAAAGACTTCACTACTGGCAGCATTTTAGACTGGATTTTAGTATCCCACCCCCACAACTACCCCGACAGTGGAATCCTCCCTGATTCCCTCAGTGACCACCTTCCCATCTTTACAAGACGTTCTCCCTCTCCCTTGCTAGCTTCTCATACTTACTTAACCACCCGATGTCATAAAAACTTTAACCCTGAGGCTTTCTCTGCCACACTTAAATCACTTAACTGGTATCCCTTAAAAACTCTACCACTTGCAAATGCAATAACTCACTTTAATACAACCTTCCTACATCTCCTAGATATTCATGCTCCATTAATAACCAAAAGAATAAAAAAGAAAACCACACCCTGGATTACTAAAAGTACTCTTGCCACCATGCGACTTAGAGATAAAGCCTGGACACAATTCCAGAAGAACAAATCTACATCTAACCTTAATGTATACAAAACTCTTCGCAACTCAGTTAAAAAGCTTATCTCAGCAGACCGTCGCACCTACTTTGTTCAACTTCAAGACAACCATAGTACCAACCCACAAAAATTCTGGAGAGGTATAGCTACCCTCTTAAAACCTGGTACCACAGAAAACCCTAACCCCTCCCCAAATGTACAAGACTCTGATCTTGCTACTCAATTCAATTCTTTTTTCATTGACTCTATTTCCAAACTGACCTCTTCTTTTTCAAATAACAATCTGCCTCCTAACTCCACTTCTCCTCTCTCATCCCCCCTCCCAAATCCTTTCTCCCATTCTTCACACGCTCAACCCCCCCCCCATTTTTCATTAAACCTATACCCACTTCTACTATAAGAAAACTCCTGCAGAAACTAAAACCATGCACCAATGCCCCTGATAACATTCCCTCATTTTTCCTCAGCATAGCTGCTGATGCCATTGCCCTCCCTATCAGCATCCTAATCAACCGCTCTATCCAGGAAGGTCTTGTTCCTGAAATCTGGAAAAAAGCCTACATCATTCCCCTGCACAAAGGTGGAAATAATACTAACATTTCCAATTTCCGCCCCATCGCTATTCTCTCTCCCATTTCAAAGATCCTAGAGAAATGTATCCACCTTCAACTCCTCCCCCATCTCTTAGACAATAACCTATTAACCCCCACCCAGCATGGCTTCAGACCCCATCATAGCACTATGACTGCCCTCCTTTCCTTCCTTGAAACTGTGAATAAAGCTAGAGATTCTGGCCTCACTGTATCTACCATCCTTCTCGATCTCTCTAAGGCCTTCGACACTATCTCTCATAACCTACTTCTTACTAAACTAACTAACTTAAACCTCTCCCCCTCTTCCCTCAAATGGTTCACCAGCTATCTCTCAAGCAGGCAACAAGCTGTCATATGGAAAAAGGCCACCTCCTCTTTTCTTGCCACCCCCACTGGTGTCCCACAAGGTTCAATACTGGGCCCCCTACTTTTCAACATTTTCATTAATGACTTTTACCACTCTATCCCTCATGCTAACATTATCCAATATGCAGATGATTCCACAATCATCTGTGCTGCCCCATCTATACCAACTCTCTTAAAACAAACTCAGGATGCTTTCTCTACCACAGAACTATGGATGAAAGACAATCATCTAGCACTCAATGCTGCTAAAACTAAACTTATGATCTTTACCTCTTCTACAACCAAGGCTTTCGACCGAAACTTATTCTCCATTACCAGCCAAAATACAACACCTCTAGAGTTGGTAACTGAAACCAAACTACTAGGAGTTCAAATAGATGACAGGCTCAAATTCAACTCCCATCTACTACTAAACATAAAAAAAAAAACCACCAAAAACTTGGCATGCTCTATCGACACAATCGGTTCCTCATCTCAACTACTAAACTTACTCTTTCTACTTCCTTTCTCTTACCCTCCCTTCTCTATGGAGTCCCTCTTCTAACAAACCTACAGTCATCACTCAAAACCAAATTGTCCTCTTGTTACAATAAAATAGCCAGATTCGCTACTAACAGCAAATCCTCAACCCATCACTGTGAATCTCTTCACAAACTAAACTGGCTTGAACTTCCTAACTACCTCTCCTACACTCAGCTCACCTATGCTCATAAACTCATTTTCCAACCTTCCCTCTGTCCCTCTCTCTCCACTACCTTTAAAATGCATCACACACAAAGGCTTCTCAGATCTAACAATCAAAACCTTATAGAAGTGTACAGACCCCTCCACCCCCCAGGACAATACCTCCTATCACACTCTCTTGCACGCCTATGGAACTCCCCCCATTCGTACCACTTCTAGCCTCCCATCCTTTAAAAAATCACTCCACTCTTATCTAACTTCCACATGGGAATGCTCCTGCTCCCATCCCTCATAACTTACACTTACTTCTACACTGTTCCCTTCCTTTCTCTCAAATCCCAGGTAACAAATTCTTGTTTCCTTCTCTTATACAACTCCATACTAGTATCCAGCAACTCCTTTCCTTTCTGGAAAAAAAAAAAAAAAAGTTTTAACTTTGATTGAAACAATTTTTATCACCCAGTTTTTACCTATGTAGTCTTCATACATTTTATGTGTGTATATCAGTTTTAGTCTTGCTTATCTATGTAACCTATGTAATCTATGTTTGTTTATTAACCTGTGTGTAAATCTGTATGTGGAGCTTTTCTCCCCAGGACTCCATTGAAAACGGGTTCTTCTGGCCCAATGGACTATCCTGGTTAAACAACTGCAAATAAATAAAATAAAAAATAAACTGCTGTACAGAAATCTCTACCTTCCTTATCTGAAATGTGGGATGCAGCCTTTCACATAGAGTGGAATAAATGGACAAATTGTGGTATGCAGAAACACTTAACAATTAGGAAGTTCTGTACCTGGTTAATAATAGTTTCTTCTGTATTACTAAAACATTGTTTTGATGAGGTAATATGATTCAGAATTCCTGGCTAACTGCTATAAAAAATCACAACAAAAAAGTTCTAGACACATCTTAAATGTGGAACAGTGTGTAACACAAAATTTTAAATATTCAAAATGAGGAACGTTCCTTGTAATGAGCTACAGTTGAAAGCTATGCTTTGCTTCCATTATTCCTCAAATCGACACACACTTCTAGAAATCAGCCGTAATCACCAAAAGTGGTAAAACTATCCACAGAAATGTATGTTGTTGCAAATTACTGAAGTTGCTACTACATGGAACCGTACCTCTCAACTGTCCCTGACTTTGAAGAATGTCTTTGATTTTGCCTTATATTTTTTGCCCTGTCTTTGGTTTTCTGGTAAAACAGTATATCAATAAAGATTTCAGACAAGTCAACGATCCAAGACATTAGTTTCATAATTTATATTGTTCAGAAATGTATGTTCATGCAAAGCCTGCTGTTCTATTTAAAGTGAATTATAGTAATATTTAAAAGTTGCCCTTGTTTTTGTCCTTCCATTATTTTTGGCTATGTCCAGAATTCCTTAATAAAATTGAAAGTTATACAGGGACTCCCCTGACGTGTTTATCATGGTAAAAGTAAATACAAAAAGCATGTATATTCCACTGTGGGCAGTTTAACTACACTGGTGGTGCTGCGGTTAGTGTTGTCGCCTGACAGTAAGACGTCCTGTTCGATTCTCAGCTAGAGCGTCTTCTGTGTGGAGACATGCGTGAATGGGCATACCTTCGTTGAAGGTTGTGCGTCAGGGCTGGCAACTCAGCACATAAAAATCCACTGCCAATCATTAACAGACCAGAGTTCCACTGTGGCGACCCCTAACCGGGAAAAGCTGAAAGACACAACAACAACCAACATTTTCATCTTGCTTCCTATAACAGTTTAAAAAAAAAAGCAGAAACTTTGCAGTGTCGAGGGTGTGAAGTTCACTCCTTGAAATATCTTATGCACTTATGTTGCAGTTGCATCTTAACCTTCATTTTATACTCTGAAAGCACTAGTCACATGCTATAAGATAATCACATGACCCAAATATTTAAAGCCATACATACTTATATACCTTATATATAATTGTAATCACTCTCTTATAAAAAATAGCAGCAATATATTCAGAATAATTTCATAAAAAATACATATATAAAACTTATTATAAAGAACACATATATAAAAAATGCATATATAAAAAACGGACTTATCCAATAAGAATAAATGCAAGAAATAAACACATAACATTCATCTAAAGAGGGGCCTTTTCTTTAATATAGGCTTCAGGGGTACATAGTCATTCAGGCCATGTCCACTATCTGCCTTAAGCCTTACAATCCATTTGGCTTCCAGAGCCTCTGTCTTGTTGCAGACATCGCCGCCCCCTGATACTTTCATACACCCTCCCTATTACAAGAAATTTAAAAGTATGTTCATCGTCAGTCTCACTAACATGTTTAGATAGTGCACTTACTCTGTCCTTTCTATTAATGTGGTACACATGTTCCCTAATCCAATCTTTAAACACTCTGTCAGTTTTACCAACATAAAATTTCAAACATTTCAAACAATGGGCAAGATACACTACATATTTGGTATTACATGAAGCAGAAACATTAAAATGATACTGTCTTTTTTAATCTGGATGCATAAACCTGGTACTAATCTCCAAGTAACTACAAAAATTACAATGCCTACACATAGTCAAACCTCCATTTTCTAAGGCATTAGCCTTACTCCTTGGGAAACATAACTTTCTTTTAAGGGAAAGCTCATTCCTGAACAAAAATTGAGGTTGTTGTTTTATAATGTTACTGACACCCTTATCAGACATCAGAATTCCCCAGTTTTTCTTAACTATGCTCATGTAGGTCTGTACATCAGATGAATAATATAAGAGCATCCTGAGCATCCCTTTGTTACTAGTGTTACTAGCTTTCCTAGTGACATGCCTCTTAGAGAAATATGGTTGTGTCACTGAATCTCTGAGTCTGGTTACCTCCTCTACATTATTCTTCACCATCTGGCCATCATCGCCCCTCTTCATCATTTCATTGGTAATACCTTCAGTACGTCTCAAGAAGTCAGACTCCCTCCCATTGAGTCTAGAGGCTCTAAAAGCCTGGTTCCTTCCCACACTCTTTAAAATAAATGGGGGGGGTGCATACTGTCATATGATAGTAAACTACTGACATGACATGGTTTCCTGTATTGTTTCATGTACAGTCTATTATTCTCATCTACCAAAACTGCCACATCAATAAAATTTATGACCTTGTCAGAGTATATAAATGTGAACCTTAAAAATGCAGTGCTTTCATTAACATACTTGATAAATTCAGTTAACTGTTGTGTAGTTCCACTCCACACAATAAAAAGGTCATCTACAAACCTTCTGAAAAAAGAGATATATTTGCTGAAAAGACCTCTTAACATATATTCAGATTCCCAGTTAAGGTTATGTTAAGAGGTTATACTAGTCTTTTGTTTATAGTAATTTCCATTAAATGGAAAAAATTGTAGCTAAGCACCATATCTAAAAGTTTAACTGTTCTTTCATGTTGTGCAGCTGTGCATTGTTGTTTTTCCTGTATGAATCAATCACTATTTCAATAAAATAATTATGTGGAAGTACAGTATATAAGGATTCAACCTCTATTGTTAATAAAATGCTATCAGCATCAGTTGTAACATTTTTTATCTTCCATAAAAAATAATTAGAGTCTTTTATGTGTGAAATGTTCTCAGCTAGAGGTTTTAACAAAAAATACAGGCAGATGGCAGCAGCTTCGGTCAGGGACCCCCCCCGCTTGCAACCACTGGCCTGTAAGGAGGATTTTCTCTAATTTTATGTGGCTTAAGGATTCCAAACAATTTAGGCAAGTGGGGGAAGGTGTCTGTAGATAGTCAAACAAGTTATCTGTTAACAAAACATCATCATAAAGTGTAGTCAAGGCTGTGTACCAGTTGTTGTATGATGCCTTAATCTCTTCTAAAGTTAAAGATTCATAATAGTTAGTGTCACTCAACATTTCTTCTATCCTCTTGTTATAGCCGCTGGTATTAGTAACAACAATACCGCTTCCCTTGTCAGCCTTTATAACCCACTGAGACTTAACTCTGCTTAGCTCTAACAATGCTTTTTTCTCACCTTTGTTAAGGTTGTAGAACTTTCTCCATGTTGATTTTTGCAGTACTTTCCTGATGTCCATTTCACATTTGACCTCAAGGGCTGCTAAAGTTTGGTGTAAGGAAGGACAGTAACCACTGGGTCTTTTTATTGCTTCTTCAATTTTTTTTTTTCTCAGTGGTATCTGATTTGCCATGATACATAACTTTCAGATTCAATTTTCTGACACAGGATTTTAAATCAACCAGTACCTGTGCTGTGTCAAACCTGCAGTGGGGAACAAAAGTTAATAACTTTGAAAGCACACTAATCTCAGTGTCATTAAGTTCATTTTTGGAGTGACTCTACACAACAGGGCAACTTAATAGCATGGCTTGTTTCTCAGTCTGATCATGGGTCCTGTGGCATAGTTGGCTCCCCCAAGTATTTAATTTCCCTTGCTCCTGTCCATTGTTTGTCTCTCCGGTCTTCCAGCGGGGCTCTGGCTGGGGTTAGGGAATCATTAAAACTCCTCTTCTGCCCTCTTGTGTCTCAGGGGATTGTAGTGGTAGTTTTCCTGGTGACTCAAATAGTATTGTTCTCCTCTGGACATTGGTCCTGGTAATAATATTGGTAATGGTCCTGTTGTTGGTGCTGTGGTTGATATTTGTACTGATGGTAGTGTCTCTCTTGGTGGTGTGGGTCTTGGTGTTCCAGATGCTGCTCTTGGTAGCTGTACTGTCTTTGGTCTTGGTTGTCCTGTTGGTTCCAAAAAATCTTGTACCTGCTACAAAGAGAAACCATCGCTGAAGCTCCACAACTCTGCAATGCTTGGCAATCTCTGCTCATATGCCTACTTGACTAGATTGCCAGGAAAGCACTGCAGTTGGTTGCTAAGGGCAAGGAATCTCAGGTGGTTGGAATACACTGTTCTCAGTAGTCTCTGCTTATATTCATACACTGCTAGAGTTTGCTAACTACCCATGCCCTATTATATGTTCAAGAAAAAATATCTCTGTAATTTATCTGGTGCACTCACTGGTGCACAGTATTTCACAATTTGGATACCAGCCCCAAAATGCTCCAATTTAGCTTTGTCTATGCAGTCCTCCAAAAATGCATGCTGACATAAAATGTGTTATTCTAGCAACCCCCTCCCCCAATTATTTTTGGATTTGTCCTTGATTCCTTTGTAGACAGGTTGAAAGCTATGACAGTAATGAAAATCCATTACTGTGGCCATTATCTTTCCAACTGGAGGATGGGAAGGTAATCTGGGTTTGAAAGCAAAAGGGAGTTAAATGACTATTGAAATGGTCTGCTGTGGTTATGGGACATCCATACATGTATGAAAACAGTAAGTTGGAATATATTACTGAAGCCCCTCACCTTCATCACAATCTGGCATCTATGATAGGGAAGATGACTATCTTTTGGATGGAGGAGGCAACTTGTGTGTGAAAACACTGTTGAATGATAATTTATTTATTGACATTTGTTTACTGGAAAAATATGACTTTGCACAAGTACCCCTTTTCAGTGGAGACCTGAGGAGAAAAGTTCCAAGGTATCATATTTAACACAGTCAATATTTACAATAGCATATTTTATAATGCAGTTTCAGTGAATACATAGTATAACAGTCAGTATAATAACTGTAACTTTACAGAATGAATAGTGGTGTATAAGATAGGTAGGAGTAATTTAAAAAATACAATAGTGTGAGGTATTGTAGGATATAAGCAAGTCTGAGTGTTAACTGAGAAGTAGAACAGTAATTTGGTTGTACTAATTGGAAGTAGGCATATTAGTGTAAGTACAAGTAATTGGGGTATGAAAAGGAGATACGGAGGTTAGGTGATTTAGTGCTATATAGAAAGGTATAAGAAAGGTGATGAAGGATATTAGAAGATGCTATGTCCTGGATGAGGAGCAGGGACAAAGCCAGGAGGCAGAGAGGAAGTCCTTTGATAACAGTATGAAAAGATGAAGATGTGAGATAGACCTGACTATTATAAGAATTTTATTCCAAATTCTAGCTACATTACTGGAACACAGACTGACCCCAGCAGCCCTTTGTGGTTTGCAGATAATAAGCAGTTGTTCATTATTTGAACAAAGGGGATGATTTGGAAGATAGTATTAGAGTAAGGGCATAATTGCTGAGCAGGCAGGTGGAGTATGGATGATTTTATGGGTTAAGGTTAGGTGAATATAGGATAGGTGTTGATGAAGCTCCAGCCAGTTAAGTGTTTTTAGTGCTAAACAGTGGCAGCTCCATAAAGGTTTCCTACAAGTAAATCTGGCAACTGTTTTTATAATAATGTTCAAGTTTAGAACTAAATGAGGCTTGTGGGTTGGTCATGATAGGGTTTCCATATAGGATAGAGGGTAAGAGGTAGCTAGAGTTACCTTGGCAGAATCTGTAAGGAATTTATTTACTCTGTGTAGGGAGCCCAGTTTTGTGATGGGTTTTCTTCATGCTATTATGGATATGTACATTTAATTTAAGATTGTCAATGATTGTCATGCCTGTGAAGGCTGCCAGCCTAGATAGATAGCATTTTGTAAATAATTCTATGTCCTTGTAAATACTAACATGATCCACAGGCTTGTTTCATGAATGAATGTTCTGAGCTTCAAAAATGTAACCACAGTGCACCCTGCTGGAAGAAAGCTGATAAGCAAATGATTTATGACTGTGTTTTATCTCAAGCTTGGAGACAGGATATCTGGGCCAGGAAATTCTTTCTATTGTCCTAAGACATAGATAAATTACTAAGTTTCACATATAAAATGTCTTTTATTGCTGTGGCTTCCTGGCAGGTGCAGATCAAAAGAGAAATGTTAAATTTTAAGTTCTGTGAGCCTGGGAAACTTAAGCAGATGTAAAAATAATGATGTAATCTGAAATGACTCAGCAGTAATGTTTATTATCAATTTAAGGGTATCTCAGATAGTAAGGATAGCATTTTGTATTTTGTTCTGAAGCTGACAACTCACCAGCACTTTGCCTTTGCTATGTAAGTAGAATTTAGAGCAGTGATGTCTCTTAGAGATAGATAGAAATATAGCCAGATTAGTCTAGCTCTTTTCTATATTTATGTCAGACTATCCTACAATATTGGTTTAAAGTATTTTCCTGTGATTTCTGAACTCTTTATTATCACTGTGTTGAATTGACGAGTAGTGTCTTGTGTTGTTATTATTTATTATTAAATATTTTAAACCTTTTAACTGTGGCTGGTTTGTGTGTAGAGATATTTAAGCTCTTAAGAGTACGTGCATTTATTTGGTGATACTGTATAGGCCACTCCTAAATAGCCTTCAAGTCATAGTCACACTTACCAATTGGATAATAATACCATTGCACAGTAGAAGTGGACACCCTTTGGTAAGGGCTTTTAGAGTAGCTGATAAGAGTAGTTGGTAACAGTGATTACTACCTTCTAGCCTGGCAGAAGGAGGCATAGCTAGTGAACCTGTGCCAGCCTTCCCCAGGAGTGTCCGTATGTTTGTATATAAATCAAGTCTCAAAGTGTGTGTGTGTGTGTGTGTGTGTGTGTGTGTGTGTGTGTGTGTGTGTGTGTGTGTGTGTGTGTGTGTGTGTGTGTGTGTGTGTGTGTGTGTGTGTGTGTGTGTGTGTGTGTGTGTGTGTGTGTGTGTGTGTGTGTGTGTGTGTGTGTGCATCAGCTACTTGGGCAGGGACATGAAGCACTGTCTGGACAGAGAGGGTACTAGAGATTTTGGCTTGACTACTTGGCTGAGATCTGAACCCTATAGCTGTGCCAGGGGGAATCTTATTGGGGATCTGGAGAGAAAGGGAGAAACAATCCCCAGACTGACTGTGATCTCTGTGGGCTCTTAAGAGAAATTGTATTTTACTGTGTGTGTACTTGTTATCCTTCCCAATGTGCACATCCCTCACTGGTGCTAGTGGTGAGAATTGAGGCTCCTTGATTACTGGGCCAGTGCACAGGTGTCACAATGGCAAATAGTTTTGTATGTGGGGTCTCTTCAATCATGGTATTGTTTAAGGAAGAATTTTTAAAGTTGTTTTTTTTTCCTGGAAATAGGATTTTGGAAAAATAGTTGGTGGCTTTGCAGTTGCCCGCCCCTAGTGTAAATTTGATCTGGGACCCTCCTCCCAGTCTAGCGTCATTACCTCATTCTACCCAGTAAACAGGGAGAGCATTTGAGAAGGCCAATCAGCTTAGTTTCTGCTACTCCTTTCTCTCATATATATATATACTGTATTTGTGTTTTTCTTACTTTATTTTGCTCTTAAACATCTTAAAAGTACTCAATTGCATTTATTACTGCTTGGTGTAACTCATTGTAAGCCTTTTAGTTTAAGCACCTGGGCTTCAGACCAGTTTACATTAGGAAGGTTTGTGGTCTGCACTGTAGTGGCAGAACAGGTAGCTTACATCCTTCTAAGTTGGGAACTGCTGATTGAGGGCTCAGTGTCTGTTATTCTAAAAGTGTATTAATTCTGGTTTAAGCACTTGGGCTTGAGGCCAGTTATTTTACATTAAGAGGGTTCGTGTTCTGCACTCTTGTGGGAGGAGGCTGGACTCTGTTCTTCTGAGCTGGGAATTTGTGGTTAAAGCTTATAGTGCCTGCATATTTGAACTGCTTCTTACTGAAATTGGTACACCTCGTTTGGCATAGACTAGATCCAGACCTGCTGAATCTAGCTTTGTTTGTATAACTTGAGCACTAATCCAGGCATTTTTAAAGTATTCAGTTGTATTTATTACTGCTGGTAGTAACTTGATTAAAGTGTAGCTATCATTTCTAAGTCTTTGGATTAAGCACTTGGGCTTCAGACCAGTTGTTTTACATTAGGAAGGTTTGTGGCCTGCACTGTGGTGGCAGGACAGGCAGCTTACATCCTTCTAGGTTAGGAACTGCTGATTGAGAGCTCAGTGTCTGTTATTCTAAAAGTGTATTAGTTCTGGTTTAAGCACTTGGGCTTCAGGCCAGTTATTTTAGTGCTAGAAGGATTTGTGGGAGGAGGCTGGACTCTGCCCTTCTGAGCTGAATTTTTCTTGATACTAAGTATAATTTTGTTGCTTTCCACATCTGAATACCTAGCGACTGTATTTAGCCTGCCTTTCTGTTACACTGAAGCTGTTTTTACTGCATTTAACTTAATATTGCACTTGGAATCCTTGTTTGTTACTATTTGACTGTATTTGTAGCAAATTCTTCTGTGTAAGCTGTAGTAGCTGATTCATAGCATTTATAAGTGTTTGTTGTACCTGTTTCTGCCTGTTCTGTGAAAAAAAAAAAAAAAAAAAAAAAAAAAAATATCTCTTGTTTTTCCTTACTAGTTTAGTCCAGTTTCAGAGTTGCTGATTCCTGGGCTTTGGTTGTAGTTCCTGTGTACTGTTTCCTTGCCTTATTTGGGGGAGGAAGTTACCTTGCTTACCAGTGGGAGTGGGAAGCATTGAACTGCCTTTTGTCCAGTTTTGTGAGGTTTCAGCCAGTAACTAGTAGTTTATTGGTCGTTTTGGGCCAGTTTAGCTTTTTCCAGCCCCTGGTATAGCTGCCACTGTTGCACACTAGGGCAGCGCCGTTGGGCAGGTTTAAACTATTCAAAGTCCACTCTTCAAATTTTCCTTAAAACTACCTTCCTCGAACTATACTACTGATCTAATCAGCTTATCCTATAACTAAAGATCATCTCCACTTGACTCCAAGTAGACTATTCTCTATCTGTTAAACCTAGCACTTGCTCCTACAGTACTTATTACCTTGATACGGCACTCTTGTCATAGATAGTACCCCAAAAAGGTAACCCCATTCCCTGAATCTTTTTAAAGTTTTTGTCTATCCTTCTAGCATGTCGAGGATCAGTTGCTAGTGTCCTCTCCTGCTCAGCTGGTGAAAATACTGAGGCAATGTTACAATTGCCTCATGTACACAGACAACCCTCTCCTCCTCCCACAAAACACAAATACATGCGAGATGAAACTATACGGCCAAACTGGAGGCTGAGCTCTCTCAACACAGGACTGGCAAGACCAGTCAGGAGGAGAAGGTTACCACACACACTATAGACCCAGTCTCACATAGCACCATTACAACCTCAAATCATACACATAAACACACAAAGACATACTCGAGGCTCTGATCAAAATCTACCAAAACAGCAGAGGCCACCAAAGCAGACACCCAAACAACCACCACCTCAGAACACAACACCTGCAACACATAGACCTCACAGTCAGAGTGTCAAACAGTCACAGCCCTTAAGGCCAAACACAATGCCAGACACACTAGTCATTGGTGACTCCATAGTCAGACACACTGATGTCCCGCTCACCAGACTGAGTAAGGAGAAGGTCACAGTAAGCTGCCTGTCGGGCGCTAGAATCCGCCACATAACGCAAGCACTCAGGTCTCTCAACAGCAAGTACAAATATGACTCAGTCATTGTCCACGCTGGTGTAAACGACCTGAGACGGACTACATGAAAAGAGACATTGAGGAGCTCTCTGATGTAGCCCAGGCAGGTATGACCCTGACCTTGAGCAGTATCCTACCTTCACCAAGAGTGATGCCACAATACAGAGATAAGATGATCAGCTTTAACAATTGGCTTAAACACTGGTGTCATTCAAAGGGGATCCAGTATCTGTCTGCCTGGGATGACATGCTGGACAAGCCACGCTGCTTGCACCTGTCACCCCTGGGATTCGGATATTGGCAAAGGCTCTTGCCACCCCATAGTGCCTTTTTAGGCAAGGCTCAAATTCTAAACCTACCACCCTAGAACACAAAAAAAAAACTAAGGGTAATGCTGCTCAATGCCAGAAGTCTCAATCTCAAAATGCACGCACTCGAGGCCCTTCTCAGTATGGAGAACATCGATGTCTGTGCTGTGACAGAAACCTGGTTCAAGGCTCCTGAGAGCACCCCAGCGCTATCAGGTTTTACCTCATATCATGCCCGGCCCCAAAATCCGGACAATACCAAGAAAGGAGGGGTATCCATATTCATTAAGGACACCCACACCTCAAGACTGATGCATCGGAGACCATCCAGGTGCAATTAACCATAGGCAAGACTGCTCTGCAAATTGTAGCATGTTACAGGCCACCCTCACAAACTCAGGAACCTCACATGGCCTTCCTGAAAACACTAGAGGGGATAAATGTATCACCAAACACCATCATACTAGGTGACTTCAATTACCCTAATATAGACTGGGAACACTACTCAAGCCCAAACACCCTAGCCCAAAAGTTCCTGGAATTCATAAACTCAAATGCCATGGAACAACTAGTCACCATCCCCACAAGAGGAGATAACATACTTGATCTCATCATCACGAACATGGGAGCACAATGTTCAACACAAACTAATCTCGGTGGAGGTCCTCATCCCACCCCCACCTGAAATAAAAAAGACCACAGTAAAGAACTTCTCAAAAGCCGACTTCACACTTCTAAACACTAGTGTGGTCTCCTGTAAGGCCCCGAGCTGGTGGAAAACAGTACTCAAGCCGCTGAATCACTTACAGACGCCTTCTACCAGCACCTGCAGGACTGCATGGATAAGGCAATCCCAAACAAAACAAAGACTCTTAGTACCAAAGGCCAGTCTGGTGGACCCCAGCCATAAACAAACTCTACAATAAAAGGAGGAAGCTACTACAAGATACAGCAAAATCCTTAAAAGGTAAGACACCCTTGATCACTATAAGTAAAAACTAAGAGCTCTCATAAAATCATCCAAAGCAAATTTCGAGAGAAAAATAGCTAAAGACTCAAAAGACAATCATAAGGCCTTCTTTAGCTATGTTAGACACCTAGGAGGAAACTCCCAGATATGCTCAGAACTAGTTCAAAATGATGTGAAGATTACTGATCCTACAGACATTGCCAACATACTGGCTGACAGGTTCAGTGCAAACTTCTCCCCTCCCCAAAAGGAGAGATATCTATACCAAACGATTGCAGCCCCAAACATCTCCAGCGCCCAAGTGAGAACTGCTCTCTCCAAAGCAAAAACACAGCATCCATGGGACCTGATGGTGTCCCCGGCTGTGTGCTCCACGAACTCAATGAGGAATTAAACCCACAGCTAGGACAGCTGTTTAATCAAAGTCTTACCTCTGGATCAGGAGTGGCGCACTGCAACTGTGGTCCCACTTCACAAAGGCGGTGCCTCCACCAACCCTGGAAATTACCGCCCATTAGCCTGACAAGCCTTATCTGCAAAGCCATGGAGAGGATCATAATGGACCTCATAAATAAAGACATAGGGAATTTGCAGACTTTGGATCCAACCCAGTTTGGCTTTGTCAAAGGCAGATCATGCCTTTTAAACTTGGTTGACTTCTTGAAACAGTCACCAAAGCCATTGGGAAAGGCAGTCCATACAGCCTACCTCGATCTGGCTAAGGCCTTGATACAATACCCCACTCGGGTATCATTGAAAAACTCATCAGCTTAAATGTTAACCCATACATCTCAAGATGGGTTGCAAACTGGCTGAGTGACAGAACCCACAGGGTCAGAGTTGCTGGCGCCATGTCAGACTCAAAACCTGTCACAAGTGGTGTCCCACAGGGCTCAGTCCTGGGCCCACTCTTGTTTGGCATCTACTTTTCCAAGTACAAGCAAACACAGGAGGGTTATGGCTGACAAAGTTTGCAGATGACTGCAAACTGGGCCATAGTAGAAAACACATCTGACACAGATATCCTTCAGAAGGGTCTCACAGAAACGGATAACTGGTGCCAGAGCCACGGCCTGAAGTTAAATGCCAAAAATGCATAGTCATACCCTTTGGGAAAAACAAGGTTACCCCTAGCTACCAAATAGGTGGCAATCCACTGAGCACAGAAGAAGTTATCAGGGACCTGGGGACCCAGGTTGATAGTAGTCTGTCATTCGACACCCATGTAGCTAAAGTAGTTAGGAAGACTTTCTACATTGCCCACCTTATCATGAAGGGATTCTCATCTAGATCAAGGGAGGTCATAGTCTCCCTTTACTCATCACTCATCAGACCAATGATTGAGTACAATGCCCCATTTGGGATGTATCTGACCCGACACCTGCAGCAGCTGGAGAGGCCACAAAGTTCCTCACCAAAAGGATAAAGGGTCTCAAAATCTGTCCTATGCTGCCCGACTGAAAGAACTCCAGCTCTATTCAGTGCTCAGAGGTGACCTTTGCCTAACATACAAGGCCATGTCAAACCCAGATTTGATGAATATGCTTCACCTCAAAAATCTAGATCCATCAGAGCCACAAGGGCGGAGACTTAAACCTCGACCACGGCTATAAATAGGGCGTGCTGGAGGGATAGATTCATTACCCAAAGACTCCCTATGCTGTGGAACAAAATCCCGGTACATGTGAGGCAGAGCACCTCGCTGGCCTTGTTCAAGAGAAATCTTGACCAATGGATGGGAGATCGCAGATATACCCCAGGGATTACCTCAGTGTCACTGCTCGACAGAGGCACAGCAAAATAATGGGTATAGTTCCCCATACTAAAGGGGTGGCGTAAGCCACAAAACGATGGGCTAGGCTTGTAAATGCCCTCGGGCAGATAGCTTAGTATGAACCTATGAACCTATGAACCTATAAGTTTAGTTTTTTGGAGGGATTTAGTAGCAGGTAATTATCTTATATCCCACTTTCAGTGGAGTTAAAGGCTTCTTGAGGAATTCTCTAAAGATGTATTAGGTTGTCGGAAATGCATATTAGAGTAGAAATATCAGGGTATTGTATGAGGAAAGCTTGCTGAGAGAATTCATGTAAACTGTTAGTGAATATAATAAAAAGAGTAGCGGCCCAAGATTGGAGCCATATGCACCCCAGTATTGACAGGAGGGAAGGAAAGGAGAAAAGGTGAAGAGCCATTTAACAGATTTGTATCTATTGGTTAAATAGTTGTTAAAATCATAGTAGTGTGGGCTATGATAGCCTGAGGGAAGATAGTTGTTAGAGGAGTTTTTGGAGAAGAGACTAGATCAAAAGCTTTATTGAGATCAAGGAATACATCTCTGGCTTTGTTAGTAGTATCTGTGAAAGTTAATAAGGCCATGATAGTGGTATGGGCAGTTCAAAAACCATGCTGCATGGGGTTAGGAGCTTTTCTTGATGAATATGTTGAAGAAGTTGCTTGTAAATGCATTTCTCCAGAATTTTTGACAATGGGGATAATTTGGTGATAGGTCTGAAATTGGTTATATGAGATGGGGTCCCTCCTTTTTGAAGGGGAATGATGAAGAATATTTTCTATAGAGAAGGAAGGTATGATTCTTTAATAGATCTAGTAATTAGAAGAGACACAGAATAGGCTATGGCACTGGCAGCCAGCTTGAGGTATTCTGCTGGGAGATTATCTACTGAAAAAGAACAGTGTTTCAGTTTAAGAAGTAGCTATTTGATGTAGGAGATTCAGAAGGGTGTTAGGGAGAAATACGTGCTGTTTGCTATCTAAGGAGAGGGCATGTCAGGATTGTTGGGAGGAAAATCTTTAGTAAGGGCTTTATTGCTTTCTATAAAATGTGTATTAAATTAAGCAGCTATTTCAGAGAGAGTGTTATTTGGGGCAGGATTAGGAGTGGTGGATGTTCTAGGGTAGAGTATATTATTAATGGAAGTCCATTTTTTTTAGGGTTGGAAGAATGATTATTTTTCAAGATAGACCAGTTAAAGGAGCTTAGAATTCTGTTAAATGTAACAGGGTTAAAATTAGTGAGGTTACTGGAAGTTCTTAGTGCTGTCTGGCTTGATGGGTACAGAGTCTGTTTGCATATACAAGGAGGTGACCAATGAGCAAATCAGAGATGGTACTGCTGAGACATACTTAGTGGAATTGGACACCAATATCAAGTTGAGAATGAAGCCACTGTTTTTAAGATAGTTATAACGTGTGGGGGAGGAAATCAGTTGAATCAATCCAAATAAGTTAAGGCTAGTTGATGGATATTTTCTGCATATAATCTGCCAATTGAATCAGCTTATTAGGATTATCTTTTTATTAGAAATTGTATATGAGATCCAGTTTTTGATGTTATCTAGGGTTGTACACTATTATCTGGGGAAATACAGAGTACTAATACATAGTTGCTTATTGTTATTTAGTTTAAGATGGGAGATGAGGAGTTTGGCATTATGGAATTTGGGAATAAGTTTATTGTAGGGTAGGATTTCAAAATAGTCAGGGTATACTAAAGCTACTCCATTACATTTTTTTGAGTTCTATCAACTCTGATAATAGCATAATCAAGAAGTGATATTTCAGAATCAAGTATATGGGGTTTTAGCCATGTTTCAGTTACTGCAAGACTATCTGGTGTGTTATGACAGATCCATGCATGGAGTTGTGAAATTTTATTATAGACGTGACAATGTGGGGGTGTTGCCATCTGTGCCAGGAAGAATAGGGCAGTGCATGTGTGACATATGCCAGCATGGTTGGCTGGCGTTTTGTGGATAATTTTGTATCATTTGATTATCATGCTGACTTGTACAGATGTTTGCGTTAAAAATGTAACAACAGTGTTATTGTAATTGATTAAATGTTTAATAGAGTATAAGTTTTCAAAATTGTTCTATAGCTTTCAGATACTGCAACAAATCTTAGCAAAGCTCTGAGTGTGTATTGTACCAGAGTCGTGTGATCAAATGTGATGTTATTCTATAACCAGCACTGAGAGGAGGTCCCCTTCATAATGTCGACTTACCATTTTTTCATTGTTCAAAACAGAGAGATGAAAATGTAGGAAGTTTACAATCAATAACTACCGGAACATCATATTTCCTCTCTGAAAAAATAATCACTTGGCCACCATGGTGAACTTTGCCCTTTCTCTGCTGTAGTGCCATCTTGGAGTTGGTATATTTAAGTAGGGGGGTGTGGGGGGTGGTAATGTTATTCTTGGTGGTCAAGTAGACCCCTGAGAGGATGCAACTCTCACAGCAGTTTTCTTTGGAACCTGATATAAAAATCTATGAAGTAATCAGAGTTAAGTTAGTTAGTTGAATTCAGTTTTAGTTGGAAGTTCATCACCTTGCCTTGTGGAAGTAAGCACCTCACCATCTAATCTTGCCTTGCTGTATTAATTAAGTTAGCCAGGGAACAGTTATTCTTTAGACAGTCAGGAAATACAGTGAGATTAGTTGAGTGTTGTTTTTCTGCATCTGTTTTAATCTGTCTAACTGTGTTATTTCTTTATTTCTACTCTGATTGAAACTCTGGTATTTATTGTACTTAGATATTTAGTACTCTCATGTTTTCTATTTTATTATTTATTATTAAATATTGTTATACCTTTCTTTGTGGCTATTCTTTTAGAGACACACTGATGTCCCACTTACTAGGTTGAATAAGGAGAAAGTAACAGTCAGCTGCCTGTCAGGTGCCAGGGTCCACCACATAACGCATGCACTCAGGTCCCTCAACAACTGGTACAAATATGACTCTGTCATTGTACATATGGGTGTGAATGACGGGAGACATACCTCCCTGGACTTAAATGAAAAGAGACAGGGAGGAGCTCTTGGATTATATAGCCCAGGCAGGTATGACCCTAGCCCTGAGCAGCATCATACCGTCACACAGAATGATACCACAATACAAGCAGAAAATGATTGATTTCAACAATTGGCTAAGTTTTTGATGTCATTCTAAGGGGATCCAGTATCTGTCTACCTGGGATGACATGATTGACAGACCTCGATGCTTTGCCAGAGGTGGCCTGCATCTGTCACCCCTGGGCTTCCGGATACTGGCCGAGGCTCTTGCCACCCTTATAGTGACTTTTTTAGGTGGTGTTCCAAAAACTAAATTACCACCGTAACAGCTACAAACAAATGCAATCTGAGGGTCATGCTGCTCAATGCAAAAAGTCTAAATCTCAAAATGCACTCACTTGAAGCACTCCTTAAAATGGAGAACATCGACATTTGTGCTGTAACAGAGACCTGGTTCAAAGCAGCAGAAAGCAACCCTGCACTACTAGGTTATAACTCATTCCACACCTTTCAGCCCCAGAACTTGGACCGAAGTTCCAAAGGCGGTGGTATTTCCATATTCATAAAGGATGCACACACCTCCAGACTGGTAGCCCAACACAATGCATCAGAAATACTTCAGGTGCAGCTAACATTGGGTAAGACAGTGATTCAGGTCATAGCCTGTTATAGGTTCCCAACCATGTCCCAAGACTTACACTCCATGTTCCTAAGCACCCTGGAGAATATTAGGGTCCAACCTAACACTCTCATACTGGGCAACTTCAACTACCCCTCCATTAACTGGGAAAACTACTCATATACCAATACACTTGCCCAATGTTTCCTGGAATTCATTAATTCCAATGCCCTGGACCAGCTCATTCTTACCCCCACTAGAGGTAGCAACATCCTTGACATGGTCATTACCAACATGGGAGACCATTGCTCTACACCAATAGTCAACTCCTCCCTGGTTAGATCGGACCACAAACTAATGACCTTGGAACCCCCCCCCCCCCCGCAAAGGTAACCACCATGAAAAACCTCCAAAGCTAACTTTGGGCTCCTAAAAACAGAGGTGGCAAACTTCACGGCACCCATGCAAATGGAGAATAGTTGCATGACCACCAAATCATACACCAATGCACTGTACGAACACGTGCACAAATGCATGGATCTCGCCATACCCAATAGAACCAAGATGCTCTCCTCCAAAAACAAGAAGCCAATCTGGTGGTCCCCCTGCCATAAACAAACTCTACAACAGAAGGAAGAAATTGATGCAGAATAAGGTGAAGTCCCAAGACTGGAAAAACTCCTTTTTCAACCTCAACAAAAAGTTGAGATCCCTCATCAAATCCTCTAAAGCTAGCTATGAAAACAGAATTGCAACAGACAGTAAAGACAACCACAAGGCCTTCTTTAGTTATGTAAAGAATCTCCATAGCAATACCCAGATTTGCTTTCAGCTACTGAACAATGATACCTCCTATACTGAGCCAACAGATATAGCCAATATACTGGCTGATAGATTCAGTGCCAATGTTACCCCTCTCTCCCCTACAAAAGGACCAATCACAATACCAGTAGATTGCCAGGCACCCAGTATTACTGCTGCACAGGTTAAAACAGCACTATCCAAGGCCAAGAATACAGCTTCTATGGGACCTGACAATATCCCTGGCTGTATTCTAAATGAACTACAGAGTGAGCTGGCACCTCACCTGTGTGCCCTGTTCAATCACAGCCTTGCCTCAGGCTTTTTCCTTACCAAATGGCGTGCTGCTACAGTCATCTCTCTCCACAAAGGAGGAGTGTCTACAGACCCTGGGAACTATCTCCCCATTACCCTGACAAGTCTGATATGCAAAGCTATGGAACGTATCATCATGGCCCTAATAAACAAGGATATAGGGAATCTCCAAACTCTGGATCCCACACAGTTTGGTTTTATGAAGGGTATATCATGCCTGCTCAACTTGGTCAACTTCTTTGAGTCAGTCACCAGAGCTGTGGATAAAGACAAGGTGGTTAATACCACCTACCTTGATCTGGCCAAGGCCTTTGATACCATTCCCCACTCAGGAATCATAGAAAAACTCTCTAAGCTAGGCATCAACCACTATGTTACTAAGTGGGTTGCAAACTGGCTCGCAGATAGAACCCACAGTGTGAAAGTAGCTGACCCCAAGTCAGACTGCCGACCAGTCACAAGTGGAGTCCCACAGGGATTGGTCCTGAGTCCTCTCCTATTTGGTATCTACTTCTTAGAAGTCCAGGCCAACACAAAGGGACTCTAGCTCTCAAAGTTTATAGACGATTGCAAGTTGGTAGCCATTATTAACTCCCCAAGTGATGTTAACATCCTACAGAAAGGCCTCACTGAGACCAATGACTGGTGTCATAACCATGGCCTTAAGCTCAATGCCAAAAAATGTGCTGTCATTCCCATTGGGAAAAACCCAGTTCCCATGAATTACCACATCAATGGCAGTCCACTGAACACAGAAGGCGTTATAAAAGATTTGGGATCACAGGTTCACAGTAACCTCCCTTTTGATCACCACATTGCCACTGTAGTCAGAAAGTCCTTCTATGTGGCACATCTCATTACTAAGGGTTTTGCATCGAGGAAGAAAGAGGTCATTGTCTCCCTCTACTCTTCCCTCATTAGGTCAATCATAAAGTACAATGCCCCATTTGGCATGTACCTCACTAGACACCTGCAACAACTGGAGAGGCCACAAAAGTACCTCACAAAGAGGATCCTAGGCCTTAAACACTTGTCCTATATGGACAGACTAAAAAAACTCCAACTATTCTTTTTCTCTTATCACCTACTTAGAGGCGATTTCTGCTTGACTTACAAAGCCAAGTCAGTCTGACCCAGTTTGGTTAGAAATGCTACATCTAAAGAAATCCCAATCCCTCCACATCACATGCTCCAGAGACCTCAATCTCATTACCACAATCAACAGAATGAGCTGGAGGGACAGGTTCATAACCCAGAGACTGCCCATGCTATGGAATAGACTTTCCATACATGTCAAACAGAGCACCTCACTGGCCTGCTTCAACAGAAATCTTGATGAGTGGATGGGAAATAGAAAATTCACCCCAGGGATCACTCCAGTGGCTGTGCTCGACACAAGCACTGTGAACTAAAGTTGGGTGGCACGATGTCAGGTTAATCCTATGGGCTAGGCTTGTAAAAGCTCCAGGACCATTAGCTTAGTACACACCTATGAACCTATGAGAATACTTGTGCTGATTTTAGTGATGCATTGGCCACTCCGAAAAGCCTGGCTGCTTTGGTTACACTTTACCATTTATGTTAGTATTGATTTTATTCAGTATAATTGGATACCCTTGCAAGAGCCTGAGAGTGGTTGACTGGGGACAGCGTAGTTACCTTATAGTATGGGCAGAAGGGGTACAGCTAGTAAATTTTTACCAGCCTTTCCTAGGAGTGTGTGTGTATGAAAATCAAATACCCAGGTGTGGCTGTGTCAGCTACCTGGAACTGGGAAGCAGTGCTCCAAAGTGAATCTTGTTTGGGATATGGAGAAACAGAGAGTCCAGTCCCAGGTCAGCAGTCTGTTCACCAGTGTCAGTGGTGAGGACTGAGGCTCCTTGAGTGCTGGTCTGGGTAAAGCAATGCCATCACAAAAGATGCAATGAGTATTTAAGGAAATGAATTTAAGCTCTTTGAGTAAGTTTGAGTTAGGTAGGTTGGGTTTTGATGATTTTGGTGATGGTGGCAAAGTCCCTGTCTAGAAGAAGATGGGTGGACTGAGTAGGAGGTTGATTTGGCTTGAAATGAGTTTTGAAAGCTACTGGGGAGTCAGGATGGAAGGAAGGGCTGTTATTGGGATGAATAGCCTCACAGAGTGGTAAGAGAGAGTAAGCTTGTTTTGATTTAACTGCAGCAGTTAGTTTTATTTTGGTGTGATAGGTATGAGAGTTTAGTAATATGAATTTGAAGTAAAACTTGGGTGAATCTTTGTATGCTTATCTCTACCCAGGTGGAAGCACATGGAAGCCATACACGCATACATACATACATACATACAAATATTTCAAGCATGGGCATTAATTCCCTTCTAGCCTGCCAGTATACCAAAACACTTATTCCCGTAATGCGTCCAGGCTGTTCTTAAAACTATCTAAACTAGTACTTGCTTTAATGTAATTTGGAAGTCTGCTCCATACATCAGCTGCTCTCTCAGAGAACCAATTAGTTCACTTCTCATTCCTATAGAATATTCTATATAGGTTGTCTGATGATTTTCTAGTACTTTTTGATAACCCCAAACATTCCCAGAGGGAGTTGTCTCTAAATGCCCTATATTTTTGAATAAGATCTCCTCTTAGATATCTGTAAGAGACACTGTACAAGTTCAGATGTTTTAGTCTTTCATATTAACTTAAATATTCACATTCACGGATGCCCTTGGTATATTTCTGCTGTACTCTTTCCAGTTTACTCATGCTTGTTTTCTAATAAGGTTTCCATATTATTATTCCATACTCAAGTTTGGGTCTAATGTAACTAACAAACAATGACTTCAACATTTCTGATTTCCTAGACTTTATACATCTTTTTATGCAACCTATAGTTCTATAACTATCATTAACCAGTTGGTTGATATGATTAGAAAAACTCAAAGCTGGATCTACCCATATACCAAGGTCCTTAAATTAATCTGCAGTTTCAATCACTGTGTGCAGTATTACATATTCTCCTTTCAATTTATGTGTCCCAAATCTCATATGCTTAGTTTTTGATGTATTTATTAGCATATTATTCTCCTGTGCCGAAATGGTCAAATTTAGTCAAGTTCTTTTGCAGACATGCCTTATCTGTAACACATGTAATCAGTTTCCCCAATTTCAGGTCATCTATATAGACTGCAGAGCATCTCAGATGAAAACATTAAGTCTGAAAGATACAATATAAGCAAGTAATGGCCTACGACAGAGCAGAGTTGCACACCCTGACTGTATGCAGTAATTTCACCTGTCCAATTGCTGTATGGTACTTGCCATGTCCTATTTGCAAACAATGCAGCTATCAATCTTATCAAGAGTACATCAATATATAGTTGTTCTAATCTAGTGATCAGTGTTTTGTTTATGACCCTGTCAAATTCTAAAGCTAAATCTATATAAATTACATCACAGCACAATTTTTCATTCATAGCTGTTATTATATTGTTGTAGAACATCATGTTACAGGTAGTAATAGATCTATTTTCAACATATGCATGCTGATATATGGTTTCAAGTCCCAACCTATCCAATTTTGACAATAACTTATCCAATATTAACCTCTCCATTATTTTTCCACAACATGAAAATAGACTTAAGGGTCTATATGACTCCAGATTTTTCCTACTCCACTTTCCCTTAAAGACAGGTTTAATAGGTGCATGTCTCCAATCTTAAGGAATCTCCCCATATTTGTATGACCTAGTGAATAATAGATATAATGGCACTGTAAGTTCTTGTTGAAGCATTCTCAGATCATTATTACTAATTCTGCCTCCTCCCTGTGCTTTGTTTGGATCAAGTTTGTGCAGTTATTATTCAATATAATCTAATTTGATTCCAGTATCTGAGGTTACCTGGATGTCACTAGGAGAACGTATCATCCCCTTTGTGGTGCCAAACTGGTTTGCATAAGATTTTGTAAATTTTTCTATAATCTGTTTTGTCTGAGAATAAATTTTAGAATCTACACATAGTTTATCCATTTGTATGCCTTTACACCTTCCACGTCTTATGTATCTATAAAAAGGTTTCATATTATGCTTAATATCTTTATATAAATTTTCTTCAATTTTTTCTAGATCTTGTCTCACACTATGCTGAATTTGTTTGTCCGGTTTGTTTATTCAGTTTTCAAAGTTGTAGTTTGACCTCTCTTCCATTTCTTATATTTTTTATCTCTGACCTTAATCATGTGTCTTGTTCTTATGGAAATATATCCTCCTGACATTGTATGCCTAGATTCTGATAAACATTTTTTTTTTTTTTTTTTTGCAGTCAAACAATTTCTCTTTTAAAACTTTCCAAATTCCATCTGCAGTTTTCCACTGAACACCACTCCAGTTAGTTTTACATAGTTGACTGTTTTGCTTCCATATAATCTGTAATTAATCTTCTGTGCATTGGGTGCATTTCAGTTTGGCAGAATTAACCGGGAAAAGCCGAAAGATACAACAACAACAACAACATCTAGAAACAAATTAACCCTTATAACTCCATGATCACTGCACATCAACAATGATAAAACTTATAGGTTCATATGTATATACTAGGCTAAGAACCACCAGGGCCTTTATAAGGCTAGTTGTGCAATCCAATCCAAATGTGTCCCTATGGATCATGGGCATTTAATAGAAGGGGATATTTAGTTAGGAAGTTTCTAGAGGTTATGTGCAAGGGGTATGTTAGCAACCAACATTGTTGCCCCTCATCATTGTACTAGGTACCTCAGCAGGTTGCCATTTTAGTGTAACTGTATATGACATAGTACATCTATATGCATTTTTAATGTTATAAGTAGACTGCTGCTTACTACAGTGCTGTGTTATTTCTGTCTACCACCAGAGTCATGTGAGTACCCCTGTGTGATGGAGTGTGCTCAGCATATAAATGGACCACAGTGTAATGGTAATATAATTCAAGATATTTTTGCTAGATTGAATCTCACTGGGCATTTGTACATGCTGCAGAGTATGTAAAGCTCATTTGCATCATCATGAATAATCATTGTTTTCCTCACCAAGAGCCAGCAAGTAATTTCCAAGCAGTTTTGAATCAAATAAACACAGGTGAGCCATTTCCAAGTGCTGTTTCCACCAGTTCTGTCCCACCCTGTGTTTCCAGCCACCATGAGGAGCCATGCACCAAGAAGGATGCTTTTATCAGCTTTGTACCCTATGGGTTTAATGATGTCATGCCAGCACATATGCAGCCTGCTTTTGCAGCCAGTTCTGTGATGGTACATCTGCCATTCGGCAAAAGAACCTGGTGGAAGCAGGCCATGCAGAGCATTTCCCATTGTATGTGGACGCGGAACACTGTCAGCTTCTGTGAATGAGGGTGCTATATCTATGGGAGGCTTATCAGATATGAGTTAATGTGGGGAGGTGCTGTACCAGATTACAAACAACTGTACAGTAGCAGTGCTTCTGTGGCTGATATTTGTGAGATGCAGAAGGATGACATGATGGCAGCATTTCATCTTGGATCTAGAACAACTGTATCACCATCACTTCAGGGCAGAGCAGGATCTAGCACTAGGCAACTTAGGCAGCTGCCTAGGTCCCATGTTGGTTTCAGGGGCCCCATGTTGGCTTGGAGGAGCTTGACTTCATTTTATAAACATAACATTTTCTATAAATAAAATAAGCCAGGTGACATCTGTAAAACGTCTGCACAACAGCAGAGCTTTAGTACCTCATGGTAGACCTCTGTGATACACACCCGTAAAACAGCAAGGCTTTAGGACCTCATGGTAGACCTCTGTGGTACATACTCGTAAAACAACAAGCCCCAGAAACTTTAGTGTTCTAATATGCCACTGCTGGAGATTTGGTTTAGGATTTAGGACACCAGAGCAGCAGACAAGTAAGAAGAAACTAGAAACAATTAGGACAGCAGATGGGAGAGATTAGGACATCAGGGAAGCAGGCACTGGGCCTGTATAGAGCACATTTGAACAGAGCTGCCAAGAAACCATAGGACAGATTAGGACATCGGACAAGTAAGTGGTGTGTGTGTGTGTGTGTGTGTGTGTGTGTGTGTGTGTGTGTGTGTGTGTGTGTATGATGCCCCAGTTAGAGGGGGATATGTAGATAAGTGACTTGAGTCAAACCCTGAATCTTTTTTGTTGGCAAGCGCCTTAAACATTTACCCCATCTGCCAGGTCTCTTTTAAGTTAATTGTTTTGATTTTTGTAAATCAATAAAGATTACAGTCTGTCAGTGTCAGTCACAGAGTTATAAAGCTGTGTTGTTAAGTCTCAGTGGTGCAACAGATAGCACACTTGACTCTAGTGCAGAAGGCTGTGGTTTCTCTTCCCACACCAGATAGATCTATTGCTGACACTACTGTGCAGCATAAAGGGGAGGGGGGAGTATGTTGCACTCCTGAATGTATTCTGTTTTGTATGAGATGCCTAGTAACTACAAATCTGTTGCCAGTTTGCCAGTCATTCCTTATTGCATATCACCAGCACACCAATGTCATACGATGTTTGGAATTAGACATAGATTGCTGTGGGACTGCACTACTATCGACAGTGATGATTGACAGTGTTAGTTTTGTGCTGTAGAATCCTTGTTCATCTGGAGAGGTAGCAGGTGTGATGGTGGAATTTACGAGGGATTGTACTGGTAATTCGATATGATGCCTTCTTCTTGTGCATGCTGTTTGTTTCAAACATGAATTCAGAAAGTGGGAATGTTATCTGCTTCTGATTCTCCAACCACAAAATACACCAAAAGTTAATGTTTTCAGAAACTTTTGGTTGCATGAATTTCATTCAACTTCACTTATTCATTCTGAAGTGTGTGATGGATGTTTTTAGATTATAGTTTTAAAGAACCAGTAATGTGATTTGTGCCTCTTTCTTCCATCACAAAAATACACCAAATTTGAAGTTTTCAGAGAGTTTTGGATATATGAATTTCATTCATCTTTGATTAATTGTTCTGAAGCATGGTATTCTTCAGATGTCTGTTTTATTCAAAATATACTTGTTCTAATTTATCACTTTTCAACTTTTGTTAAGCCAGAATATGGCAGATATTTTTACTTCATGATGTACTGATTGATGTAGTAACTGAACGGTATCTACTTTGCTTTTTCATTTTAAACCAGAACTGCATCATTTTAAAGTGGGTTTACATCATTTTAAAGTAGATTTAAAATGAATGATTTAGCCACTTATTTTACATTTAATTCTGAAGCAGCAGTGTTTGACTTTTTAGCATTGATTAATTTCAGTGTGTCAATGATTTAATTTGTGTGTGTGTGTGTGTGTGTGTGTGTGTGTGTGTGTGTGTGTGTGTGTGTGTGTGTGTGTGTGTGTGTGTGTGCGTGTGTGTGTGTAGGTCCACTTTCAAATTTTGAAATTCCACAACTTTGGCTCTCTAAATACCGAACCCCAAAAGATTGAAGCTGTGGAATCTCGAAACTTGTCAATGGAGATCGCCATACAGTTCAGAATGGGAACTTTACCATTCTCTTCACTGTAGTGCGATCTTGGAGTTGGTATATTTAAGTAGCAAGGGGTGTGCATGGGGGCTTGATCCCCTGCAAAAAATGTGACTTCTGATGCTTTATTGTTTTAGATTTTTTTGTTTCGAGTTTCTACAACTTCGATCTTCTGGGCTTCGGTATTTAGAAGTTCGAAGTTGTGGAATTTTAAAATTTGAAAGTGGACCCATACACACACACATATATATATATATGTATGTGTGTGTGTGTGTGTGTGTGTGTGTGTGTGTGTGTGTGTGTGTGTGTGTGTGTGTGTGCGTGTATAGTCATTGTTTAGATTCTTGTTACTGTTAGGTGATTTGAAAAAAAAAAAAAAAAACGATAATAAAATTGAACCAGAACTTGAATCTACAGTCAGAAACTCTGCAGTTACAGCACTCTTATTTCTGCAGCAACAGCCCCCGAGTCCCACTGCAACACCAACATCCCAGGTATCTGTTATGCCTCTCTTAAGAGTCTATAACTTTATAACTCAATGACCACATTCAAGGGTGAGGCCACCATTTGCAGGTGCATGGTTATCCCAGATGACTAGGTGCCATGCCATAAATATATCAGTGTCAAGTGGACAGGGGACAAACTGTCTTGGTGGTTCACTGACACAGGAGATGTGCTTGTACAATGAAACCTGCTTCCTGGCACCAGCCTAGGTCCTCTGGTGGAAGATGGGGAGAGCATGGTAGTGTTGGATGAGGCTGAAGTAAGAAGTGAGGTCCTGACCAATGTTTACTTGTCAGTGGTGCAGATGTCAGATCTGTGTCTCTTATAATGGCGATATGAAGAAATATATGACCTGATCTCTAGCTATTCATTATTAAGACTGTCAACAGTATTATGTATTGCATCATGTGGAGCACACACATTAATATATGTAATTTTCTTTTCTAGATGACATAGCTTACCTTCACCCAAAGACAACTATACTGTCCTAGCTACAATGTTCTTATGTGTCTGGCATGCAGTACCCCTTAATTTAGATTAGGTGGGGGTAATGGCTACTCCTTCCCTTCATCAAGTGTCATTCTTCCACTGGGTGCTAAGGTTTATTTATTTATGTATGTATGTATGTATGTATGTACATTTGTTAACTGAGTGAGTGCACTCATCCAAAGACCACCTTCAGTCATGACCTCGGCCAGTTGGCATATATAATGAAAACAAAGATGTAGGTAATAAAGCACCATGACAAAGAATTCTGTATGAACAGCAACATTTGCACTGTGTTTTGTATAAGCATAAATGGTTACGCAACATTCTATATAAACAAATAGGATTTAAAAAAATGGGCAGTCTTATGTACCCATTTTTGAAAGGTGAAGCAAACATTTTTAATATTCCAATAAACAGAATAGTGTTTGTAATGACTATAATGTTATTAGTGTATTATATTTTCTAGATCTGATAAGTTTAATATAATATAGTATTTAAAGTTGGCGGCAATGGAACATACTGTGTGGATGCAGCATGCTATAAAAGTCCTATAGACCTTCTCTGGGGCATGCTGAAGCATTCCAACAAAGTCATTCAGGAAAGGGAATCATACTTTCAGGTTGGACAATGCATGTTTCATGCACATTTTTATTTTTTATTTATTTTATTTTACATTTGTTAACCAGGCTAGTCTAGCTGGATATATGTCCATTTTCAGTAGAGGCCCGGGGAGAAACGCTCCTCACACAGATCAATTAGAATGAGACATATAAAAAAGTACAGTAAGGATATACCTTTATTAATAAGAATAACAAATAGCTAAGGCATGCTAAAAAAAAAACATATGCTAGGTCATTAGAAGCGTCACAAATAAAAAAGCTAAAGATTAGCAAATGTTTTGATAAACTGTTGGAAAGAATGAATTAGTACAGGACATATGAAGAGATTAATGAAGAAATACAAGGGTGGAGAAGAGTGAGACGCAAAGGTCTAGTAAGGAGAGGAGAAGGAGATGGAAAAGTAGGACAGGGTAGAGAAAAGGTGGAGTGGGACAGAGCATAAGAGGAGAGCAGCAGGGTGAAAAGAAGAATGTATATTTCTGGTTAGTAAAAACAGAGAAAAGTTATGGTAGAGAAGGGGAATGAAGAAGCTTAGTCAGGAGTCCTACAGGAGCAAAGCCAGTGATTTTGGAAGTGCAGTTTGATTTTTTGTTTGAAGAGTGATAAGGAGGGGATTAGAGTGATATCAGTGGGTAGCTGATTCCATGTCCTACCTACAGTATTGGTGAACAGAGAGTCACCAGCTAAGTTATAGGATTTTACAGATTTGGTCATGAGTTTAGAAGAAGATCGAAGAACATCAGTGGGAACAACTGTAGACCTCCATTGTGAGTTGTATCTGAGGGACTATTTTTGGTGTTAGCATCCATACTTGGCATCACCTAACAGATTTCTATGTAGGATCTGATCAGGGTATAATGCGTGGTACAGGCCACTGAAATTCCAGACATTGGTATCATAGGTATACTTGGGGTTGCAGGCCCATACATTGATTTTGTGACCTGTGTGATCACATAATACCTGGCCAATGGCAGAGTAGTATTCATGCCTTTTGAGGTATGTTGTCACATCATTCATAGAAAATGTTTGTAGTATTATGTGTGTACCATCCATTGTGCCTAGCATGCTTGGCAAGTGACATACTATATGGAAACTTCATATAATCAGCACCACCATGACCTGTGTCTGTGGAGTCCTTATGTATTGGTCTGAATAGGCTAGCAGGCAATCCAGAAACTGCTGTAGAATGTGACTGAATGCTTGAGGTATGGTAGTCGTGTCACCTGTGAACCCCTGGAATGTAGCTGATACAAATGGCATCATTTGTCTAAAGTCTGGGCATCCATGTGAACCCTGTCCAAGTGAGTGTTCTGTTCTTGCCTCATAAAAGCAGTATATAGGAAATTACTTAAAGCATTTGCTCATGTGGTAATGTTGCATGACATGATGCCTTGTTGCTCTGGCTGCAATGGCATCCTCTGTCCCTATCATACTACTAACAAGGAAAGGTATCAAAGCCATTTTTGTTGCACTTCTGTCCACAGCTGTAAGTCAGTAAAGATTTGAATGTGCGTGTTGTGACATACATTGTGGTACACATTCCTTGTGCTTTATGAATCATGGTATTTGTTGCTATCACAATAGCCTCATTTACATAGTGGAATCATGGACCACGCTTTGATGGGGCACTATCCTTATAGGGCTGTTTTGTTTGCAAATCATAATCAAAAGAAGAACTGGTAGCCAGATGTTTAAAAATCATGTGCACCTTTCTACTCATTGTTTAAAATGAACTCAAAAATACATCACGTATTCCTATTTATATTGTGTCATTGTGTTCCCACTAACTTTCTTACAGCTACTAGCCAGTATTTTACTTTTAACATTTTTATTTATATATTTATACAATGACCAAAGTTTTATTTTTTATTCTCCCCAAGACAGCTATGCTTTCCAGAAAATTTGCTTTTCATATTTTTCAATAGGACAGCTATCTTAGACTATGGTGAAGAAGAACCATTTTAGTGAGAGCACAGAGGCTGCAGGACCCATGTAGCCATGTAATTTAGTATAACATTTTAGTATAAAAAGCTGTAGGGGACTGCATACTCAGGTAGCTTTAATTGCCACTGCATGAAATGCAAACAAACAAAAAAAATGCCTCCCTCAGAGCTTCTAGCTTTCCTTATAAGAAACCATCTGTGGTCCATTTGATGGACACATTTTGAGTTGTTTCATTCCCACTGCTGGAGTAACCCTTATGGTATATCGGCTGTTTCCTGCCTTAGAAACAACAACCAGCCAGCCTCAAAAAGCTCTGGTTCCCTCATACTTCACTCTGCAGTGGCATTTTTTTTCATCTTACCTTTAAGCATCCCTGTGACTAGCACTTGCTCTAAAACCTGCTGGAAAGCACTAGGAAGCCTTAAACTTTTACAAGCACTCAACTTTCCTTGTTAATAAGGAGAAATTAATCATAGGCACTAAACAGCTTATAATTGCAAAGTACCTTGCTAAGGTAAGTGAAAAGAGCTCTTGTGCTTGTACAACAAAAAGCAAACCAGGCATGTCCAAGGGTCAGCTTCCAGTGATTTCTCCTGTCCACCTGATGAATCTGAGCAAACTGAGGCAATGCAGCAATTGCCTCATATACACAGACAACCCTCTCATCCTATCACCCAACACTACAACTTGCGAGAGATGCACTTACATAGCCAAACTGGAAGCAAAGTTCTCTCCACCCAAGATTGTGCTAGACAGTCAAGAGGAGAAGGTTAACACCTGCACTACTCCTCAAGCAATACATAGCCCTTCTAAACCCACACCACCAACACCCTCACATAGCAACACTAAACCCTCATATACGGAGGCCCTTAACAGTAACCTGCCCAAGCAACAAGGACCTCCAAAGCTGAAATGCAAACAAACACCAATCACAACCAAAGTGTCACATAGATCACAACACTAGTGTGCCACCCAACAATAGCCCCTAAGGCAAGACAATGTACCCAACAATTTAGTCATAGGTGACTCCATAGTCAGGCACACTGATGTCCCACTCACCAGGCTGAATAAGGAGAAAATTACACTCAGCTGCCTGTCGGGTGCCAGGATCCACCACATAAAGCATGCACTCAAGTCACTCCACAACAAGTACAAATATGACTCTGTCATTGTCCATGTTGGAGCGAATGACTTGAGACGTACCTCCCTGGACTACATGAAAAGAGACATGGAAGAGCTCTCGGATCATGTGGCCCAGGCAGATATGACCCTAGCCCTGAGTAGCATCCTGCCTTCGCCCAGAATGATACCACAGTATAAGGACAAAATGATTGACTTCATCAATTGGCTAAACTTCTGGTGTCATTCAAAGGGGATCCAGTATCTGTCTGCCTGGGACGATCGACAGACCATGATTTCTTGCTGGAGAGGGTCTGCACCTGTCTCCCCTGGGATTCAGGTTGCTTGCTAAGGCTCTTGCCACCCCTATAGTGCCTTTTTTAGGCAAAGTTCATAGGACAAAACCACCACCATAACAGGTACAAGCATGCAAAATCTGAAGGTAATGCTACTCAATGCTAGCAGTCTAAACCTCAAAATGCACTCTCTCTTGAGGCAATCCTAAAAATAGAGAACATCAATATCTGTGCGGTAACTGAGATCTGGTTCAAGGCTCCTGCAATATGAGTCTACAACTCTTACCACACTTTTCGGCCGCCAAACCAGGACTGAAACACTAAAGGTGGAGGAGTGTCCATATTCACCAAGGATATTCACACCACCAGGCTAGTTGCCCAACACAAGGTGTCTGAAATTCTCCAGATGCAACTAACACTAGGTAAGACTGCAATCCAAATTTTAGCTTGCTACAGATCCCGCACCATGCCCCAAGATTCTCACTACGCCTTTCTAAATATACTGGAAATATTAAGATATAACCAAACACCCTAATACTGGGTGATTTCAACTACACTGCCATTAACAGGGAAAACTACTCGTGTACCTAGACCTCTGCCCAATGGTTCTTGGAATTCATAAACTTCAATGCCCTGGATCAACTAATCCATAGTCCCACCAGGGGCTCCAATATCCTAGACCTGGTCATTACCAACATGGGATATCGATGCTCTACACCTATGGTCACCCCCTCATTGGTCAGGTCTGACCATAAGCTAATCACCCTTGAAATCCACATCCCACCCCCCAGTAAGGAAACCTCTGTAAAAAATGTCTCCAAAGCCAACTTCATGCTATTCAAGTGAGAAGTGACAAACTTCATGACACCCATGCAGACGGGAACTGAAAGTTCGACTGCTGAATCCTACACTAAGGCACTGTACGAGTGCATCCACTCATGCATGAGTCATGCCATCCCAAATAGAACCATCCCAAATAGAACCAAGATGCTGTCCTCCAAAAAAGGAAGCCAATCTGGTGGTCCCCTGCCATAAACAAACTTTACAACAAAAGGAAGAAACTGTTGCAGAAAAGAAGAAAATCTCAGAATGCAAAAAACTCCCTTACCAGCCTCAGTAAGAAGCTAAGATCCCTCATAAAATCCTCCAAAGCTAGTTACGAAAATAAAATTGCCAAAGATTCCAAAGACAACCACAAGACATTCTATAGCTATGTCAAGAATCTAAATGTCAATGCTCAGATCTGCTCTGAGCTACAACAGAATGGCATTAAATATACTGATCCCAAGGATATTGCCAATATCCTGGCAGATCAATTCAGTGCAAACTTCACCCCCCTCTCACCCCTTAAAGGGCCCATCTCAATACCAAAAGATTACCAAATTCCGGTAATAACGGCCACACAGGTAAAAAACGCACTCTCCAAAGCTAAGAATACAGCATCCATGGGACCAGACGACATCCCGGGCTGTGTACTACATGAACTACAAAATGAACTGGCACCTCACCTAAGTGTCATGTTTAATCATAGCCTCACCTCAGGCTTCGTGCTCACTGAGTGGTGCACAGCTACAATTATCCCACTCCACAAGGGGTATCCACCTTGGATCCTGGGAACTACCGCCCCATCAGTATGACAAGCCTGATCTACAAGGCCATGGAACGTATTATCATAGAACTTATAAACAAAGACATTAGCAACATTGAAACACTGGACTCTACCCAGTTTGAGTTCATGAAGGGCTGATCTTGTCTCCTGAACCTATTTGACTTCTTCAAATCAGTGTCCAGAGCTGTGGACAAGGGTAAGGCGGTCCACACAGCCTATCTGGACTTTGCCAAGGCCTTCGACATCATCCGCAACTCTGGAATCATAGATAAACTTACTAAGCTAGGCATTAATCCCTACATCACTTGATGGGTTGCCAACTGGCTTACTGACAGAACCTACACTGTAAAAGTAGCCGATTCTAAATCCAGCTCCAGACAAGTGACAAGTGGAGTACCTCAGGGTTCAGTCCTGGGGCCACTCTTGTTTGGCATCTACTTCTCTGAAAGACAGGCCAACACTAAGGGACTCTGGCTAACAAAGTTCACAGATGACTGCAAACTGGGAGCCATTACTGAATCCCCAAATGATGTGGGTACTCTACAAAAGGGCCTTACAGAAACAGATGCTTGGTACCAGAGCCATGTGCTCAAGCTCAATGCCAAGAAATGTATAGTTATACACTTTGGGAAAAACATGTACCTGTGAATTACCACAAACGTGGCAGGGTTTACCTTCATAAGTGCGTTATGCACTCATGTGAATCCACTTTTTGCGAAAGGAGGCTTTCAAAGTGGCAAAACCTCGAAAGAAAATTGTCCAAATGTGTAATAGGCGAATGCACATTGGTATTCGCTCATTGCAGATTCGACATTGTGGTTGCGGATTGCACTATAGCTGGGATTGGGAAATGATCCTTTTCCCTGCTGTAGTACAATCTTGGAGTTAGTATATTAAAGTAGGGGGTATGGGGGGCACAGCCCCCCACATGGGGGGTGCAGGGGGCTTAACCCCCTGCAATATGATGTGTCTTCAACATTTTAGTTCAAAAATCAGTGAATCAGCTGTTCGTTTTGCTGATTTTCAGACTTCTGAGAATGTCAAAGTTTGAAATTCGCGCATTTAGTTCGCCCAAATGCACGATCACTATTGTCATTTTCGACAATATGAAGGTAAACCAGGTGGCAGTACACTAAATGCCAAAAGTGTGATAGGAGACTTAGGGACACAGGTGGACAGTGGTCTCACCTTCGATAACTACATCGCCACAACAGTCAGGAAATCCTTCTATGTGGCTCACCTCATCACTAAGGGCTTTTCATCCAGAAAAAAGGAGATCATTGTCCCACTGTACTCATCCCTCATTAGACCCATTATAGAATACACTGCCCCATTTGGTATGTACCTCTCAAGACATCTGCAACAACTGGAAAGGCCACAGAAATACCTCACTAAAAGAATCACAGGCCTAAAGCAGATGCCCTATGCTGACCATCTAAAAAAACTCCAGCTATACTCTGTCACATATCTTCTACTCAGAGGTGATCTCTGCTTAACATACAAGACCATGTCAAACCCAGAGGTGTTGGACATGCTACACTTAAAGAAATCCCAATCCCTCAGACACACACGCTCCAGGGATCTAAACCTTGTCATCACAATGAACAAAACATGCTGGAGGGATTGGTTTCTGACCCAGAGACTCCCCAGACTCTGGAGGCCATACATGTCAAGCAGAGCTCCTCTTTGGCCCTCTTCAAAAGGAACATTGACCATTGGATGAGAGATAGGAAATTCACCCTGAGGATCATGTCAGTCACCCTACTAGACAGGGGACCAGAGAAGTAAATACTGTGGGAAGAAATAGCCAGGGGAATTGTTATGGCTAGGCTTGTATAAGCACTAGGGCCAATAGCCAATTTCCTACCATCTCAAGAAGAAGCAACATTCAACCCCTTTCAGGAGCAGCAGTCACCATTGGGAAATCTCTCCACTCAGACTTTATAGCCCTTTTAAGAAAAATTGTATGTTATATAGTTTTTGACCAAAACAGTTTTTTCTCCTTTAAGAAACTTGGTATTTTTTCACAGTATCAGACATTTCTTGTCAGGGACTGATGTTAGCTTAGAGTGTTTATTTAGGCATTTGGGGCTAATACTGTGAAAAATAATGTACTGCTTGAGTAAACTGTGAGTTTGTGGGCACAGAAAACTTTTCAGAGGAATGGGCAAGAACTTCTGTGTCAGTGTGATGCTTATGCTCACTTCGTGACAGCATACCTGACATTTTGATTATGTCATTGTGTGTGGGAGTATTTCAACAGTACTGACAGGGGAATTCTATTCTGTTTTTACTTTTTATAACCTAAGGGACTGGGTTAAGTGTGACGAGTGTACATATGCTGCTTGTGAACAAATAGTGACAACTTACTTCCTGACCATCTCATTTTAGCTTTATTTAGCACGGGAGTTTTGGAGACATTCTGGCTGATTCTTCTTGGGGTTACTGGGACAAGAGACCATTACACTAGTCAGACATCCCTCCTTTAAGTCGATCATCCATAGATGGCACTCTTATTAAAAAAAACAAAAAGGTAAACTTTGCCCTTCTAATGAAGTCATTACTGTTAAGAAAGATGAGTTCCTTACCTTGACTTGGCAGGCAGTACAGGCAATTAAGTGCTTCTTCTTTTTTCGGCTGCTCCCGTTAGGGGTCGCCACAGCAGATCAACTGTTTCCATTTCTTCCTGTCCTCTGCATCTTGCTCTGTCACACCAACCACCTGCATGTCCTCTTTCAACACATCCATAAACCTTATCTTAGGCCTTCCTCTTTTCCTGTTACCTGGCAGCTTCATTCTTAGCATCTTTTTCCCAATATACTCTGCATCCCTCTTCAGCACATGTCCAAACCAATGTAATCTTGCTTCTATGGCTTTGTCTCCAAACATTCCAACCTGGGCTGACCCTCTAATATACTTATTCCTAATCCTGACCATCCTCGTCACACCCAGTGCAAATCTTAACATCTTCAACTCTGCCACGTCAAGCTCTGACTCCTGCCTTTTTGTCAATGCCACTGTCTCCAACCCATATCACATAGCTGGTCTCACTACTCTCTTGTAGACCTTCCATTTCACTCTTACTGGTACTCGTCTGTCACAAATCCCTCCTGACACTCTTCTCCACCCACTCCATCCTGCCTGTGCTCTCTTCTTCACCTCTCTTCCACACTCACCATTACTCTGAACTGTTGATCCCAAGTATTTAAACTCATCCACCTTTGCCACCTCTACTCCCTGCATCCTCACCATTCCTCTATCCTCCCTCTCATTCACACACATATATTCTCTCTTAGCCCTGCTGACCTTCATTCCTCTTTTCTCTAGAGAATATCTCCACCTCTCCAGGGGCTCCTCCACCTGTTCCCTACTCTCACTACAGATCACAATGTCATCTGCAAACAACATAGTCCATGGGGACTCCTGTCTGATCTCGTCTGTCAACCTGTCCATCACCATTGCAAATAAGAAAGGGCTCAGAGCTGATCCTTGATGTAATCCCACCTCCACCTTAAACGCATCCATCACTCCCACTGCAGACCTCACCGCTGTCACACTACCCTCGTACATATCTTGTACCACTCTTGCATACTTCTCTGACACTCCCGACGTCCTCATACAATACCACAACTCCTCTCTAGGCACCCTTTCATATGCTTTCTCTAAGTCCACAAAGACACTATGCAACTCCTTCTGACCTTCTCTGTACTTCTCCATTAACACTCTCAGAGCAAACATCGCATCCGTAGTGCTCTTTCCTGGCATGAAACCATACTGCTGATCACTAATCATCACCTCACTTCTTAACCTAGCTTCCACTACACTTTCCCATAACTTCATGCTGTGACTGATCAATTTAATCCCTCTGTAGTTACTACAGCTCTGCACATCACCCTTATTCTTAAAAATCGGTACCAAAACATTTTTTCTCCATTCCTCAGGCATCCTCTCACTTTCCAAGATTTCATTAAACAATCTAGTTAAAAACTCCACTGCCATTTCACCTAAACACCTCCATGCTTTCACAGGTATGTCATCTGAACCAACAGCCTTTCCATTCCTCATCCTCTTCATAGCTATCCTTACTTCCTCCTTGCTAATCCACTGCACTTCCTGATTCACTATCCCCACATCATCCAACCTTCTCTCACTCTCTCTCTCATTCTCTTCATTCATCAGCCCCTCAAAGTACACATTCCATCTGCTCAACACACTCTCCTTGCTTGTGAGTATGTTTCCCTCATTATCCTTTATCACCTTTACCTGCTGCACATCTTTCCTAGCTCGGTCCCTCTGTCTAGCCAATCGGTACAGGTCCTTTTCTCCCTCCTTAGTGTCCAATCTTTCATACAACACTTCATACGTCTTATCCTTAGCCTTCGCAACCTCTCTCTTTGCCATGCACCTCATCTCCTTATACTTGTCTACTTTCTTCATCTCTCTGACAATCCCACTTCTTCTTCTTCTTCGCCAACCTCTTTCTCTCTATACTTTCCTGTACTTCCTCATTCCACCACCAGGTCTCCTTGTCTTCCTTCCTCTTTTCCAGATGTCACACCAAGCACCTTTCTAGCCATCTCTCTTACTAGCTCTGCTGTAGTTACCCAGCTATTCGGTAACTCTTAACTGCCACCCAGTGCCTGTCTTAACTCTTCCCTAAACTCCACCTCACAATTACCCTTTTTCAATTTCCACCATTTGATCCTTGGTGCTGCCTTCACAGTCATCCTCCTCTTCTTGATCACCAGTGTCATCCTACAAACCACCATCCTATGCTGCCTAACTACACTTTCCCCTGCCACCACTTTACAGTCTCCAATCTCCTTCAGATTGGCCCTTCTACATAAGATATAATCCACCTGTGTGCATCTTCCTCCACTCTTGTAAGTCACCCTATGCTCTTCCCTCTTGTTAAAATACGTATTCATCACAGCCATGTCCATCCTTTTCACAAAATCCACTATCATCTGACCTTTTGCATTCCTTTGCTTAACACCATACCTACCCATCACTTCCTCATCCCCTCTGTTCCCTTCACCAACATGCCCATTGAAATCTGCTCCAATCCCCAGTCTCTCACCCTTGGGTACAGTCATCACCACTTCATCTAACTCACTCCAAAATATTTCTTTCTCATCCATCGCACACCCAACTTGTGGAGCATATGCACTAACAACATTCATCATTACACCATCAATTTCCAGCTTCATAAACATCACTCTATCCGACACTCTTTTCACCTCCAAAACACTCTTAGCATACTCTTCCTTCAACATAACCCCTACGCCATTTCTCCTCCCATCCACACCATGATAAAATAATTTGAACCCGCCTCTGATACACCTAGCCTTGCTCCCCTTCCATCTGGTCTCTTGCACACACAATATACCAACCTTCCTTCGGTCCATCATATCAGCTAGCTTTCTCTCTATACCAGTTCATACTGCCAACATTCAAAGTTCCAACCCTCACTATCACAGTCCTAGCCTTTACCTGCCTTCCAGCATGCCTTCCCCCTCTTCTCCTCCTTCGGCCAACAGTAGCCCAATTTCTGCCAGCACCCTGTTGACCAACAGTACTGGTGGCTGTTGTTGTTAACCTGGGCCTCAACTGATCCAGTATGTATATCTGTATTGTTGTCCACATGTATGATTTAGCCAAATTTTATGCCGGATGCCCGACCTGACACAACCCTCCCCATTTATCCGGGCTTGGGACCGGTACAAAGAAATGCACTGGCTTGTGCATCCCCAGTGGCTGGGTTACAGGCAATTAAGTGCTGGCATGCAAAAACCTTTACAGTTGGATATTCCCTGTAAAGCTTTTCATGAGGAAACTGTTTCTGATGATTTTGATTTTCACACAGATAGGGCTTCTTCTACTACATATTCCCAAGCCCAACTCTATGATTATGAGGAAAACTTTAATTCTTATCCTCCTGTGAAGGACTTTTCTTTTAATGGGACCATTGCATGGATAAATGAGGTATGATTATGGGAATAATGGATGTTCCACTGAATTGTGGAGATATTATATGTTACAAATAGATATATCTCACTCCATTCTCATCCCTCCTATTCTTGCAGCCCTAGAGGATTTGTTGAGTCTTGCCTGTACTCATCCCAATACCCATCCATCAGTCCCTAAAAAAATCAGATAAGCGATATAAGTTACCTCAGGCTAACAAATTTCTGTTCTCTCTCCTTAGGACAGGCCCAAGTGCCATTACAACTGCATCTCAGACTGGCAACAGACTGATGCTCAATATCAACCCTTTGCCTAGTGATGACAAAGTGTTGGACAGTATAGGTAAGAGAATGTTTTCTTCTTCCACTTTAGACTTCAGAATACTAAATTATCAGTCATATATGTAGAAGTTTATGCTTTGTCACATGGACAGTCTGAGGAAATTGGCTTCCAATATTTATATGGAAGAAAGCTGTATTTTGAACCAAACTGTGTTTAACCTTTCTCAGGTATATAAGTTTACCACGAAGAGTGTGTATGATTGTGCAAATATTGAGACTAGGGTCACTGCTACTGCTACAATGATAAAATTATATGCTTGGGTACGTAACCAAATGCTTGCTGGTAAGGTAAAGTCTGAAACCTTGGATTCAGCTTTAGATAAGGAGGCGTTGTTTGGCTCCTCTGCCCTGTTCTCAAACAATATGATGAAGGAGTGGAATTAATTCAGGGAGTTTCTAAGATATTCCATGTACCCCAGTACAAATCTTATAGTCATTCCTCTTACACTCAAAAGCCAAATATACAAAATCAGTCTGTTTCTGGCAAACAAAATGCAAAAACGAGATGGTCAGAGAGTAACCACACTAAAAAATAAGGATCCTTTCAGAAAAAAGGGGCAGGCCAACAGTACAGAATGCATGTGTCAATATTCCTTACCTTCTTTGCTCTCCCCAACCAATATATCTACAAATCTGCTAACAAAAGTGGCTCATAACATTCCCCCTTTGGCAAATGATTGCTTTGGACTCGTGGGTGTTAAAAGTGGTGCAGTAGGGTTACAGAAGGCACTGGTTATAAAGACCACCTTTCAAGGGAATACCTCCTCCCCATCCTCCAAACCAAACAGAATTTTTTCCTCGGGTTCATCAGTCTTTACACACACAGGGAGTCATACCACCAGTGCCTTTAAGTCAAAGGGGCTAAGGCTACTAATTCAGAATGTCTCTGCTACCAAAGAAAGAGGTGTTTTGGAGGCCAGTACTGGATCTTTCTTACCTAAACCTATACAGGTAAGTTCCAAAGTTCAAAAAGTTGACCTTACAGAACTTGGTAGCTCTCATTCCATACCTGAATTACTTGGTAACTCTAGACCCAGAAGTTGCCTTCTACCACATTCCCCCTAGCCAATGGCTTCAGGAAATTTTTTTAGGTTCTCTGTTTCTGGGTCACATTATCAGTTATCTGCATTACTTTTTGGTTTATGTACAACTCCAAGGGTATTCAAAAAATTTCTAACCCCAGTTATAGCTTACCTGCTTGAATGATATTAACATATTTCTTTATTTAGATGGTTTGTTTATCTTTATAGTCTTTATCCAGGTGTCAAGAGTCATTAACATGAGCTATGTCTTTTTTGACAAAGCTGGACTTCCAGATAAATATTGCAAAATCTTTATTGACTCCATCTCATAGGATGGTGTTTTTAGGTTATCTTATAGATTCTTTTCATCAAAAAGTCTTTCTGACTTCTAGAGGCAATGTGGATTTTTATCTGCAATTTTTTTTTCTGAGCTACTCTAGTCAGTCTCAGACTTCTGAAAAAAAATTCCTCAAGCTCCTTGGTTTATGGCTTCTATGATTCTCATGATACATCTTTACCAGATTACACATGAGACAGGTACAATGATTTCTAAAAAAACACATGACTAGCATTTGTATTCCCTGGATGATGAAATTCCAGTTTGGGACTTTATAAAATGGAAACTACAACAAATTCAGCTAAACCTACGTCTTCCCCTCTCTTCTATTCTCAGACCCCAGTCCAAGCTGTCATCACAGATTCATATGATTTTGCTTGAGGATCAGTTTCCAGAGGGGTAAAGGTGCAGGGCATGTGTAATCTTTCAGACAAACCAAAGCACATCAACTTAAAAGAGATGTGGCCGTGATTCATGCTTTGATGTCTGTCCATCACCTTTGGTCTCCAGGATCTTTTCTAGTGATTACAGACAATACCACAGTTATGTGCTATATAAACAAGCAGGGAGGTACAAGATCATGACTCCTAGGCAGGCTGACACTGATACTTGAGAGGTAGCTCTTTAGCATTTCTTAACCCTCCAAGAAACTTATATTTGGTTAGAGCAAAACTTAGTGGGAGACAAGCTAAGCAGGACCAGGACAGACCTCACAAGTAGAAACTGAACTTCTCAAATAGATCTGTTCTCCTTTCAAAACAGACAGCTAAGCAAGTTTTGTTCCAAGGAGATAGATGCATTTTCACTTCCTTGAAAGGGAATGCTCCTTTATGCATTCCCACCCTTTCCACTGATTTGAGGGTAATTATAAGGACTCAAAAGGATTCCCCAAAAATCATTGAGGTGACCTCCTTTTGGCCCGAGTAACACTGGTTCTCTCTTCTTATAGAATTAGCCAAGGGAAATTACCACAAGCTTCCTCACATACTGGATCTACTCACACAAGACAGGGGGAGTTTGATACACCCCATTGCCAATCAATTTCAACAGACTGCATGGATGGTTCAATTTTAGTACCATTTAGGCCCTTATTTCATAAGGACTTGCAGCAGGTACTAAAGGAGGCAAGAAAGCCTGCTACTAGAACATCCTATGCTGGTTAAGTGGAAATGATTTTCTAGTTGGTGATTAACCAATAACTAGGGGCCCATCAGTACCACTTGTGCTCAAATATTTGTGTGAGTTACTTTCCTCTGGCCTCACCTATTCCTCTACAAAAGTTCATCTTGTGGCCTTTTCAGCATGTCTGCCCATGGATCCTCCTCTTTCTTCACTGCTTCTTGCAAAACAGTTTCTGAAAGAAGTTTTGCACCAGAGACCTCCTCGCAAACAGGTTGTTCCACAATGGGATCTCAAATTTCTGCTGCAGAAACTGACTATGTCACCTTTTTGAACCTCCCAACAAACTGATGTAAGGTTATTGACTTTGAAAACTATACTCAACATTACTGTGACATCTGCAAGAAGAGTATCTGAGTTGCAATATTTCATGGTGGGTGAACCCTAGCTGATCTTTCATAAGGACAGGGTTTCTTTAAAAACAAACCTCTCATTCATGCTGAACATGGTTTCAGAGTTTACCTTGAATCAAACCATCAGTCTCCCAATTTTCAACCTAGAACATGAAACCCATGGAGAACAGATTCTGCATACTCTGGGTATGTAGAGGCAGCTCAGGTACTTTGTTGATGGAAATAAGCCCTTTAGAAAAGCTGATCAGATATTTATTTCTTATCAAGGGGGGAAAGGGGACTCCCTGTGTCTAAACAGATAATTTCAAGTTGGTTATCCTCAGCTAGTTTTTTTTCTTTGTTACCACTGCAGCAAATCCATTCCAGACAGTATCACTGCACATTCTACTACAGCCTTGTGTTTTTCAACTGCAAACTGGAAAGTGATGGATTCTAGAAGACTTCTAGAGGCAGCTACATGGTCCTTTGTACATCCTTCTACAAAGTATTAGAAACTGGATTTCTTTTTTAGGTCCAGGTTAAACTTTGTTAGGGCCATTCTCCAGGGGCACCTGGATCCATATCCTTCCTCCTCCCAGAATGGCTAGTTTTTGGTATTCAGCCAATATAGCCTAAGGACTACTGTAGCACTGGGAATGTTGAACATAGTACAGCTGTGTATGCAGCACCTACCATAACATTTGCAATTTAAATTCCTCACTGCTGCTGCAGTAGCTGCACCCCCACCCCTCTCTTGTACGTCCCAGCTGTAGATGGGATATAAAATAGGGTTGTGTTTGGTTCTTCTTTATGTTTTTTATTGCGACTATTAGTTTGTTATTTCAGGACTGTTAGGCTCTTCTATCACTGTACGGGCAAGAAAGTCCGGAGGAAAGTTCAGTCTGACCACTGATTTCCATCCTTGGGGATTAGCCTATGAATGGTCAGAGTGAAAGAGTTGGGGGGTAGCAGAGCTTTGTGAAGCTTGCCAGTTGTTTCCTAGACATGAAACAACCCACATAGCCTAAGGGTTACTGCAGTAATGAAACATTCAAGCATCTACTGTTATGGGTAAGTATAACTTACAGAACTGTACTTTTTCTTACAAGCATATCTGGTCTTATTGATTTCTAAGCTTCTAAAAGCTTGCTGGCTGCTACTGAAGTACTGTGAGGACTTAGGTAGAAGCAGCTGTACTAGCATTCCAGCATCCCCTTGCAGAGAAGATATGCACTTATTGGCTCACCTAGTCCACCTCCTTTATATTTCCTTTGGCAAGGTATACTAACCGCAAGTACCAGACTGGCAGATCACAAGTGTTTGCTTCCTTAATAGAAGTGATATCATGAACATTAGACACCAACAGTTTACATCTTTATTCTTTAACTTGTTATGCAGAGATCACTAGAAAGAAATCAAAACAGTATCCAGCTATAATTACCATATGATAAACGATGCAAGCAAGCCAATAAAAGAGCAGAAAAAAAGAGTGTTTATCTTGCCTGGAAAACACATGGTATGAAAACTGATTAGTAAAATGGAGCTAAGAAATTTCTGTACATAGAAAAGAAATCTTGGAGAAAAATAATTACCATATTCAGGCCAGTTTAAAGATCAGGCATATAAGTAAATAAGATGAAATTCTACTTCTTGTGATACATAGTACAGCACATTTTATGTTTTATTATGAAACTAGTAGGCTCATTAGTGTACTACTTTAAATTTTCTACCTGTAGATTACATATTCATTGCTCCCAGGTAAATATTTTAGCTGATATCAACTGAAAATTATATTGTGTGGCTGACGTGAAACATAAACCAGTTACGGAGATTTGCACCTGATGCTAGTGACATGAAATAAAGGTGTCATCAAAAAACTGTTCAGTATTTTTATATGAATTGAAATATTAAAAAATGAGATACATCTAAAAAACCTGTAAAAATTATATATTAAATGGCAATCAGTCGGATATTTCTAACAAAATAAATGTTAACCAAAGTGTGCCAGAAGATTTTAGAACATATATCAGCTAACTGTGCTTTACCTGAAAGAAAAAATATGAAGTCACTTTAAAATGATTGTGTTCTTATACTAAGGTGATAGGGCACGTGGTTTAAGAAATAAACTTCATAAACCCTCACTACAGACCTTATGCCTGCTCTGTCTGCACCTTTCTCTATCAAGGTCTATCCTTGGCAAAGATATATCTTATCCTAATAGAGATAATTTAACATACTTAGTTCAAGTCTTCTGTATATAAAGTCAAAAATATCTTATCTAAGGCTTGCAACAAGATTTGTATAAACTGTTACACTGTTTGAACTGTTGAAATTTGAAGTATGTATTCTGTATAACAACTAGTTACTAGTACAGTATATTGTATATAAAGCCAATATCTTATCTAATACTTGCAACATTTTGTGCAAACTGTGGAATTCTCTGAACTGTTGAAATTTCTAGTATTTATCTGTATAACAAATTGCTACCAGAATGTTTGTAGTACGATAATCTCTCGGTGCTTATCTCCCTGGGACTCTACTGAAAATGGACATATATCCAATTAGACTATCCCGGTCAACAAAAGTAAAATAAATAAATACAAGATGCTGAATAAATCCATGCACAAGTAGATACTGATTTATAAGCTCATTCAAATTTTACTAGAGTAAACTAGAGTAATAATTACTTTTTCAGACATTCAGTCTCTGCCAACATTTTTTTTCATTTTTCTTCTCCATTACACTGCTCGAAGCATGGCTTATTTTCAACCTCTTCAGTTACTTTTTCAGCTTCTGTCTCAAAAAATTGCAAGTTCAAGTCTCATTTGAAATAAATGATAAAATGGTGTCCAGACAGCTAAATTTCAGGAGAATCAGGCTCTGATTTCAATCTGCTGTTCCAATTGTCAGGAAACAGTTGAGAAATTCTTGCCACAAATATTATTTCCTGAAGATTACTGCAGCAACAAGTATGGTAATGTTGGTGTGTCTGTGTGTGCGTGTGTGCGTGTGTGTGTGTGTGTGTGTGTGTGTGTGCGTGTGCGTGTGCGTGTGTGTGTGTGTGTGTATCTATATATGCATAGCTTGGCAGACCTGACATTAGTTTGGAAAAACTGGTAATGACCCAGGGCCCAAACCATCTCACGGGTCTCCATTTAGTAGGCATGCTGTATATTGTTGCAGTGTTCTTGACAGTACATAAATCCATCCACCCACAATCCTTTTCCCATTTTTGCACATGGGGTCAGGGTGTCACCTCAGCAGTAACATTCTTCTAGAGTCAAAGTTCACACTGCTGTGTGGCTAGCCCTCCCATGATTGTTCTTCCATACCACACACTTATGCACAGACAAATGGCCAGTTTAGAGTGTCCAGTCCACCTACTGCATGTTTATGGAATGTGGGTAGAAATATGAGCACATGGAGGAAACCCATGCAAACACATGGAGGATTACAGACTCCACACAGAAAGCACCCTAGCCAAAAATCAAACTGGGGAACCTATTACGGTGAGGTGACAGTGTGATCCACTGTGCCATTGTGTCACCCCACTGTAGCACATGCTAAAAGTGCTAACATTTAAAATAAAATTTCTGGAGGTTTATAAGTGAATATTAGGCATTCAGTCTGCTATACCTAGCTAATAACCAGACAGTGACCAAAGATGACAGTCAAACCCTGTACTTTGTGTTTGTTAAGTCAACACTTTAACCATTATGCCAACCTCAAAATACTAAAACATCTTAAATAATAATTAAACATGCATAAATGTTAACATCTGAATATTTTTGAAAACACACAAATTTATACACATAAATAATAATAATAATAATAATAATAACAATATTATTAAGTATTTTAAAATATTAGGACACCCCAACAAAGATGTTTCTGTGAAAGACTACTCATAATTTTGCAGAGCATAATACCAAAACACTATAAATACAATTTTTTTTTCATTTAAACTACGGGGGTGTGTTTAATAGAATTTGCCAGTATAGCTCATGGTATTCAAATAGGATTTCCTAATCCATCCCTTGATAAATTTCTGTACTTTCACCAAGACAATTTGGCAAAAACAAAGTGCCCACAAATTACCACATAGGTGGTAAATCCACACAGAAGAAGAAATTAATTAGGGGGGGGACCCAAGAAGTTAGCAATTCATTTTCTTTGACAACCCACGTGGGGCCAAAAAACAAATTATTTATACCTGCCTCACCATCATGAAGGATGAAGGATAGGAGGTCATCGTCATCGTGTCATTTACTCATCTCCATCAGGCCCATAATTGAGTATACCCCTTTGGTGGGATGTACCTACCCTTTTTGCTACCAACTGAAAGATCCCAAAAGTAGTACCTCAAGAAAAACCAAAAATAAAAACAGTGCCTCTAATATGCTGCCCTAAAAAAGAAACCTCTCCTCAGCTCCATGGCATACCGCCTCAGAGGAGGTGACCTGTGCCTGGCCTCCAGGGCCATGTCCAACCCGAATTAAGGGACATGCTAAATCCAAATCCATGCTGCACATCAAAATAGATGCTCACTAGAATCTTGACATGCTGCTGGAAATAAATAGCACTGAAAAGGAAAATAAAGGTTAGGCAGAGTCTCCTCATTGACTCTCTTCAAGAGGAATGATTGAGTGGATGGAGATCATAGGTTTACCCCCTGGTGTCACTGTGTCACTTCACTGTTAGACAGAGGCACAAACTACTAAAAAAAAAAAAGCAAGCAAAATTAATTTAAAATGGGTATAAAGCCAACATACTCTGGCTAGGCTTATAAATGCCCTAGGGCAGATAGCCTAGTATGAACCTATGGACCTATGAACCTATAAAAACACATTTTTTTTTAAATCCCTGCATACCTATCTACTTAGTGCAGTGGATTCATCTTTTTTATAGAATGCACCTGCTCACAGATTCTTGTTCTTAATGCATGTTCAGCTTTTCTTAAGCAGAACAAAGATCAGTTTAAGCAACTGGTGAGGTAAACAACATCCTTAATATCATATTTCCCAGAGGGAAAAAAAATAGCCTTTAGTGTTGTTGCAAACAATATTAACCAACATAGGCCACACTCCCCACACTTCCTCATGCTCTTATTTCCTGGTAAGGTGTTTTGGTAGTACTATCCCCAGATTTCAACAAGTTTTTAAGGTCTCTGACTTTTTTACAAACAAATAAGGGGTGTCTCCCAATTTCCCCAAAAGGCCTGTAGAACCAAAAACTGCACCCTAGTTCTATTCAAATCTCTCTCTAATATTAATACTCATACTGTTGTAGGGAATATCCATGGCCTTAGACAAGTCTTTTTGACCATGCTTGCCTGCCACTCTGAAGCTGCCCTTATGTTTTAGAATGCACTGACACTTAACATTTCATTTCTTACTGACTTCATTTCTTATGTTGTCAATCAAATTAGGTGGATAACCCCTTTCAGTGAATATATTTTTCATTTAAATTGTTCAGTAGTAAAGATGTCATTATTTGATACTAATCTAGACAGTCAAATCATCTGGCCTTTAAAAAGCATCCTTTTCACCCAGTAGGGGTGACAACTAGTGTAGTGCAGATAACAATTTGAAGTTTCCTTTTCTAAACATACTTGATTCATAGCACCTATTGGTAATGCCCTTAGTAAGTAAAACATCCAAAAATGAAATGCTGCTATTAGTTGCACCATTAGTAACTTTCAAAACTGATGTGGTACCATTAATGTAACAGGATCATAGGAGGTTACTAGGCTAATGGCCCTGGGGCCCTTACAAGCCTAGCCAAGAGTTTATCCCAAAAAGAAACCTCAGTCAGCACCTGGCACCCCTGTCAGTGAGGGACACAGGTGGAACCCCTGGGACAAATTTGTGGTTTCCCATCCACTTATCAAGGCTGCGCTTGAAGAGGGTCAGTGAGGTGCTCTGTTTGACATGTATGGGAAGTCTGTTTCAGAGACAGGGCAGCCTGTGTGAGACAAACCTGTCTCTCCAGCAGGGTTTGTTGATGTTGCATATAAGATTCAGGCCTTTCAAGCAGGTAATGCATGAGCAGTTAGACTTATGGATATGGAGCATCTCTAGTAGGGCGGGGTCTGTGATTGCCTTGTAGGTAATAACCTCCTTTTTACTGGATGCAATCCCTTTCCTTATGAGATGAACCAAGTAAAAGCCCTTTCTGACCACTGCTGCTACATGATGCTCAAATGTGAGGCTGTTATCAACCTAAATACCAGGGTCTCTCAACACAGGTTGTGTGCTTAGGGGGTTGCTGTTGATATGGTAATCAGTAGGGGCCATGTTTTTGCCGAATGGTATGATGATACATTTTTTTGTGTTTAGCTTGAAGCCATGACTTTGGCACCAGTCATTAGTTGTTGTGAGACCCTCTTGCAGTATGTTAACATCATTTGGGGAGTCAATGACAGCACCCAGCTTACAGTCATCTGCAAACTTGGTCAGCCACAGGTCTTTTGTCTTTGGCTAGACTTCTGAGAAGTAGATGTCAAACAGTAGGGATCCCAGGACAGATCCCTGGGGAACTCCACTAGTGACAGGTCTGCTATCGGAGGTGGAGGTGCCTATTTTCACTTTGAGGGTCTTGTCAGTGAGCCAGTTGGCAACCCACCTGATGAGATAGGGATTTACTCAAAGTTGTATTAGCTTTTCAATGATGCTCAAGTGGGGGATTGTGTCAAATGCCATGGCCAAGTCAAGGTAAGCTGTATGCACTGACTTTCCCTCATCCAGGGCCTTGGTGACAGTCTCAAAGAAGTCAAACAGTTTCAACAGGCAAGATCTGCCCTTGACAAATCCAAACTGGGTGGGGTCAAGTTCCTGGAGAGTGCCTATGTCCTTGTTTATGAGATTCATAATAATATGGTCCATGGCTTTACAGATCAGACTTGTTAAGCTAATGGGATGATGTTTTCCAGAGTCAGTAGTTTCCTGGGTCAGTAGTGGCACCATCTTTGTGCAAGGGGATGACAATCGCAGTTCTCCACTCTGCTGGAATGAAGCCTGTACTTAGGCTGTGGTTGAATAGGGTGCTCAATGGCGAAGCCAGTTCTTGCTGGAGATGGTGCAGAATATAGCTTGGGATACTATCAGGTCCCATGGAAGCTGTGTTCTTTGCCTTGGATAGGGGCTTTAGCACTTGATCTATGGAGATGTGAGGTGCAGGACAATTATTGGGGATGTTGAAAGGCCTTTGGGGGGACAGGGGGTGAAGTTTGCGCTGAACCTATCTGCTAGCAGGTTGGCTAAGTCAACAGGAAGTAAGTGATCCTGTTAAGTACTGATTTGGAACAAACCTGGGCTTTGCCATGGAGGTTCCTGACATAACTGTAGAAGGCTTTATGTTTTCCCTTTGTTTCAGAGACTAGTTTTGATTCAGAATTGGCTTTGGAGGCTTTCACTAGTGATCTAATTTGCTTGTTGAGGCTAAGGAGGGAGTTTTTCTAATTTGGAAAATGACAGAAAAGTATTTACTGATTTTTTAAAAAGGAAAAAATTATGTCATGTGATGTGATGTCTTGATCATGTGATTTTTATGGTATTTAAGTGAGTTTATTGTTTCTTACACATTTTGCAGTCTGAAGAAGTCCCTAGTGGATGAAAGCGCTTACTGTGGATGTGGTAAATAAAGTTGTGAAGTATATAGTCATTTGGCTCCTTTTTTCGGTTTTATTCTATCTAATTTAGAATATGTTCCGTTTTACCCTTGGATAACAGTTTCTTCCTTTTGTTATAAAGCCTGTTAATATAGGATGTCCACCAAACAGGTTTGTGTTTCCTTGAGGAGCAGGTTTTAGTTTCTATTGGGTATGGCTGCAGCTGTACAGGTGCTTGTATAACGCATTGGCGTACTGTTCAGCATAGTTGTCTGCACCCACTGAGGGTGGCGGTCATGTGAGCTACAGATACCCTCCCTTATGAGGTTGTAGTCAGCTTTTGAGTAGTTTTTTAGCTTGATTATGGTGGGGGAGTTGGGTGGGATAGAAACTTTGAATGAAACAGTCCAATGATCTGATCTCACCAGGGAAGAACATACTATGGGAGTGGTTCAGTGGTCACCCATGTTGGTGAGAACCAAGTCCAGAATGTTATCTCCCCATGTGGGGGATAAGATAAGCTGGTCTAGTGTGTTCGAATTGATGAAGTCAAGGATTAGTTGAGTGAGTGCATTAGTGCAGGAATAGTTCACCCAATCTATGGTGGGGTAGTTGAAGTCACCAAAGACCAGGGTGTTAGGGGATTACCGTAATGGAGTTAAGTAGATCCAGACAAGAGAAATGGGTATCCTGAGTCATGGAGGGGGGTGTATAGTTGGCTATAACTTGTGTGGGTGTCTTGCCATCTGTCAGTTGCACCTGGAGTAGTTCCAGTGCATCATGCTGTAAAACCAGTCTGGAGGTGTGCCTGTCCTTGATGAAGATAGAGACTCCACCATCCTTAGTCTTCCCAACCTCATTTTGGGGTCAGAATGTGTGAAATGAGGTATAGCCTGGTAAGGCAGGGATGATCTTCACAGCCCTGAACCAAGTTTCCATGACCGCACAGACATCCCCATCTTCCAGTGCTAGGAGAGCCTCCAGTGAGTGCAATTTCAGGTTAAGGCTCCTAGCGTTAAGCAGCATGACCTTCTATTTGCTTTTTGGCACATCTCTTATGTTGGAAGATTTGTCTTTGGGACATCAACAAATAATTTCAGTAATTCTTGACTATCATCCCACAACATAGAAATGTCATCAAGGAGAGTCAGATATTTTCTTTTTTTTTTTAAAAACAAGTTTATTGTTTTTAACATACAAAATAAATATCATAATTTTATACAAGCAATTAAAATAGAAATAGTTATAACATTCAATAAAATAACCAAAGTATTTACAAAGACATCCACTACAAATCAAATCAATTGATTAAACTATAATGTCATGCTATTGAGACTAAGATTTTTTTAACAGGTTTTGTAAAGTATCCCATATAATATAATAAGATGTTTTTCTAGCAGTTCTTGATTTTATTGTCATCAATTCCATATGACACACTTCAGTCATAACATTTTAAATTCATTAAATGAAGGAGAGGTATCTGAAATCCAATTTCTAACAGGTGTGTTAAATAATATAAGTGATTTAGAAACAATGAAATTAAAAATCATTGATTAACTTCCAATATTCCTTCAATTTTATACAGTCATAAAACACGTGCCCAATCAGCATTTATTTCTACATTACATCTTTTACATAAGTTGTCTTTATTAATTATTTTATTCATCATTAAAGGTGTATAAAAGGATCTATGTAAAAGTCTCCAATTAATGGAAGAAGTATTTTATAAGCAGATTCCAATATATATTGTTTATCTTGTTGTTTTGGTGATTCACCATTAATGGAAATGAAATAATTCCAATAGGTATCTGAACTGTAATGAGTTTCTTCTCTGATAATTTTATGTATGTATGAGAGCTTGTCTTTATCAGAAACTCTATGTTGTAAATTTAATATCAAGTAATCAATCAGTATTGAAACAGATTCTTTAACTGTTAAAGACATTAAATCAATTTTATTAATAAGATGTTGTCTAAAAGTCTGAATTTCTAACCAACATGTTTCTCTCAAATCAAATTCTTGCTTTAAGAAGTCTAAATTTTTACTTTATTATCAGACAGCAACTGATACCAATACTTTAGATCATTCTCTGTGACTAAAAGAGTTCTTTCAGAGGTGGTTGACAAAAGCATACCTTGTGTATACATTATAGGGAATAGAATAAAATTCCATTCCTTATACTTAGGATGCATGAATATAAAATTACGATAACTGATAATAATGTTTAATGGGTAACTAACTACATATTTTGGTGTAATGGATGAAGTACAAAATGGGTTATTTACAATAATATTTTTATGTATTAAAGAGATTTTCATGAAGTGAATGCTAATTAGTTCCCAGTAATATTTCCATCTTGCAACATATGACTGATCTATTAACAAAGTAATAACTTTTATAATAGAAGAGATAGTATATAGATTAAAGTCTGGAAATGAAATGCCCCTTGAGACCAGCTATGTTTCTTTAATGCAATCCTAGGTCTATTAGGTGCCCATAAGAAATTTAACATTAGTGAATTCAATTTCTTAATAATTATTTTTGTAGGTGGGAGTATTATTGATTGTATTAAGTATAATATCTTAGGGAATACTATCATTTTAATAATTGTGAGTCTCTCTTCCATGGTAAAAACATATTGTTCCAGCTATTGAAAAGATTTTGTATATTAAGAAGACAGGTACTATAATTGTTATGTATAATAGATTTGATATCTTTAGTTAATATTATACCTAAGTAAGTTATCTGACCTGAGTTGGGTATATATTTGTTAAAATCATTAATGAGGACATTTTTCGTATATTGGTAATATTTTAGTTTTTCTTCATTGAATATTAAACCAGAGATATTTTTAAAATCCATCATTTTATCAAATAAGGACTGCATAGAAGAGTTAGATCCAGCTGATATAATTAGAACATCATCTGCAAAAAGTTGAATTTTAGATATTGTATTTTCATCTATATCAAATCCTTCTATATCAGTACTGTTTCTGATCAAATTAGCCCAAGGCTCCATTATTAAAGTAAATAATAGTGGAGAGAGTGGACACCTTGTTTTGTACCTTTTAAAATGGGTATTTTTTGTGAGACATATGTTCCTATCTTAATATAAGCCAATGCTCCTTTATATAGATGTTCAATTAGATTTACAAATGCATCTGAGAAGTTTGTGCACTTCAGTAAGATAAACAAGTAGTCCCAACTTACTGAATCAAATGCTGAACTTATATCGAGACTAATAAGTGTTAAATCTTTCTTTTTCCTATTTGCAAAAATCAATTAACGTTAAAGTTCTCCTTATATTATCAAAAGTATTTCTATTTACAATAAAGCCTGTCTGGTCTATATCTATAATGCCTGGGATGATTGTCTTTAATCTATCAGCAAAAATACTCATAAACATTTTATAGTCAACATTAAGTAATGAAATAGGTCTATATGAAGTGCATCTGGTTGGGTCTTTATTGGGTTTTAAAATTGGTGAAATAAATGTGTATTGCCAAGATGGGGGAGTTGTTAACTCATTTTGGGCCAAAATAAAAACCTTATGTATTAATGAGTAAGTACTTTGGGAAGAATTTTATAGATCTCTGGTATAATACCATCATTACCTGGTGCTTTGTTTGATTTAAGCTTGTTTATTTGTGTAATAACCTCTGTATATGAAATATTTTTATACATTAGTTTAGTCTGTTGTTTATTAAGTTTTTGTTCATGTTTGTAGTTATAAATTTCTTTATTTTATCTTTAGGCTCCATGTTAATGTTATTATGATTAATTTTGTGAAAGTGATTTCTAAATTCATCTAATATTTCTGGTAAACTAGAAACATTCTTCTTTTTCCTTGGAGAGAAAATTTCTTTGATATGATTTTGTTTATTCAACCTTTTGTTTTATTTTTAAGTCTATGTAAGTATTTGGGACTTATTGAGTAAGACAAAACTTATATTTCTCTAATGTTATTTTAACTTTATGAGTTAAAATTTCTTTGTATTTCTCATTTAATTTATTTATTTCTTCAATGACTTTTTGTCCATAATATTTTCTTTATTATTATGTTTGTATGAGTCTAATTTGCTTTGAATATCTAGTAATTCCTTGTCCCAAGATTTCCTTTTATTATTATACCATCTGATACTTTGTCCATATAAATACGATTTTAAAGCATCCCAAACATAAACAATGGAGACTTCAGGTGTATTGTTTAAGTCTAAAAAATGTTGCACTTGAAAGTATATAATCTTTATAGTCTTTAGTTGAGTTAAGTATGCTGGTATCCTTTTGATCTGAACATTGTAAGTACTTTTTATCATAAACTCAAAGACAATTGAATTATGATCTGATATAGGACACAAAATGATTTTAGAATTAATTAAGTCTGTAACCATCTGGTTAGAATCTATTTTTGAATAAGTTTTATATCTGTTAGAAAAAAAAGTGTATGGTAATGATTTTGAATCTATCTGATTATTAATATCATTCAAATGATATAAATTAACAAAATCCTTTAAATGTTTTGCATTAGATGTAATTTTCCTTTTTCCTATAGTAGTAGTATCTTTTTCATGTAGGATACAATTAAAGTCACCTGCTAAAATAATATCTCCTATAGAAAATGATATGATCTTATTGAGATGGTGTTTCACTGTATTAATGCCAATTCATGGTATCCAATATACATTGATTAATGTATATGTCTTTCCATTAATCTGTATTGTAACCATACAAAACATTCCTTTATCATCTTTATAAGACTTAATAGTTTTAGGTATGGGCATACTTTTATTCCATAAAATAGCCACTCCTCTTTTTCTGAGTGTGTTCTGAACTAACCAAGACTGTATATTTATTAGTGGCTAATTTATCAATATCCTTTTCAGGAGATGTGTTTCTTGAAGGAATACTAAGTTGGCCCTATGCAAATTAATGTATCTCATTAAACTTGCCCTTTTACATGGGTTATTCAGTCCATTAATGTGTAAAGAAATTCCTTTTAGAGAAATCATTTAGCTTTTATAAACATATAAAACATATAATCAGAATAACAATTAACAAAATAAATGATATTATACCTCCTCCTTTAGGTGTACCATTAATTATAGCTGTATTTATTGAAAATCTTATGGGATTTTGTATAAACTTCACTTTTATTTGTAGTGACAATAAGTTTATAAAATGTGTTGTGGATGTCAGAACTATATACAAACAACAATAAACAGGTGAAAATAATATTAGGATTAAACATTGCACCCAGCCTGGAGTTAAGAACTCCAACTTTGAGTAGCACATACCACTCAAGTTATCCCCCTATCCTAAGCAGCAGTACCTCAGCTGCCACCATATCAATTCAATACTAACTATTAATAACTAAAGTTAACCTCATTTAATTAGATTATCTAGTAAGACAAAGCTAAACAATTTATAAATCAGCTTCATATAAACAAATAAGAACATTTAGAAACAGCTCATATTACTATGTACATCTATTTTGTAAAATACACTCATAATCAAAATAGCATTCTAATAAACTTGATAATGGGAACCGAGAAGAGAGAGAGAGAGAAAGGAAGAGAGAGAGAGAAAAAAATATATATATATATATTAGTTTATTAAAAGTTTGTAAAAATAAGTTCTTATGTTCATTTGGATTCAATAACTTAGGCTATAATGGTTCAGACATTACATATATTAGGGTATTCCTACTTTCTGCCATAGAAATGCAGTTAACAGTTTTATAAACTTTAAATTACTTGCACCAAATCTTTCTTCTCATACTTATTATTGCCAGTAAATAAAATATTTATACTCATACATATGTTTACAAGTCATACTGCACAGCAATGTAAATTCTAGTTATACATAAATCATTGTGAAGAAAGCCATCTGTATTTTATATATCTGAACTGCTGCTTTAAAATATGTCACATGACAGTTTCTTCTAAGATATAATCATAATGATACTTGTGCTTGTCAATTAGATAAGTCAAATGATTTATAACATTATATATGTTTAAATCATAAGTATTTATATACAATAATATGTTGCAGTCATGTAAGCTTTCAAAAACATGTGTATATATGTTTTACCTTCTATGCCTTCTAAAATATCTCACTTGCTTACTATGGCATACTGAATCATTTAAAATCATTATAATTTTCATATTTTATAAATTACATCTTAAATAAGTAAGTTGTTATAAAGAATACCTCACATTTAGATGTCATAACATTTGTTTTTCATCACAAAGTCGCATTTACAGCAGTTCTACTTCCTGGAACAGTGTTCTTCTTGAATCTGCAATGTGTCAGTGTGAAATCAGGGGTCAAAGTTCAAAATGACTGCATTCAGAGTGTTGAAGCTTTTAAAACAACTCGAGGACACTGTTCACGAGGTAACCCACATCCCAAATTGTCTCCCTTAACATTCTGGTGGGAATTTTAGTAAATACAAGTGACTGACATTCATTTAGTAATACAAATGAAACTAAATAGTGCAAAACCTTTGCAAAGTATTTTACAAGTCATTACAGTCTCTATGACAGTGAAACCAAGCCTACAGTTATTTAACATATTATACAACTTATTTTTATATGCCCCATTTCATTTTCTCATACAAATCTTATTATATACATATATCAGTATTATCAGAAGCATATAACTGTACTTATAAGAGAGAAAGAGAGAGAGAGAAAAAAGAAAAGGAAGAGAGTAGAGAAAAAAGAAAGAGAGAGAGAGAGAGAAGAAAGAAAAAAAAGGAAGCTACAAAGAGTATCTACAAAGAAATATTACTTGCTGTTTGTATTAATAAAGTTAAACATGAAACATATTACTTACAACTATTTTAGTTCTAATTATTTGCAATTATATCATGACATATTATTTGTAATCATGTATAAGCAATAAAATCATGATATAATATTTAGCAACAGTGTTTAAACAGCATATATAGTTTTAAAGAACTAATAAGTTATTATTTCACTTTTTCCATATTTTACATCATACTTCTCCTTGCCCTCCCCACCCTCACTAAATGCGTAGTTTATAAAGAATGCCATTATTTAAAACAAGAAGAGAAAGAAAATGTATCAAATTACTAACCTTAGGTCTCTTTATCACAAAGAGAAACAAGTTGATTGATAGCATGTTATTTGTTCCTCAGAGAGTTTAACTATTTATGAAACAAAACAGTTCTTGCACACAGAAAATAACTTTGAATAAATCTTTAAAATATTTGTGGCTTTCTGGAGATGCAGTAACTGTATTTGAAGAGATTAAGAGAGAAGAAAACAAAAAATATATAGAACATGTCATTTGTTTTTTAGTCTTTTTTGCTTCTCTGAAGTCTTCCAAGAAGTTCCTGTTGCCATCCTCTTTAACGAATGACTTGCCCATTCCATATCTTCTATTTTATCTAATATCTTATTTTTTTAATATACAGCAAAGCAGAGTCCAAGTCTTCAAAAATTTAGGCCATCAGGTAAAAAGATTTTTAGTTTGGGAGGAAATAAAAGGTAAGTTTTGAACTGTGCTTTCTTAAGTTCTCTTATTAATGGCAAAAAAACTTTTCTTTTAGTTAGTACCAAGGAAGAATAGTCATTGTCAAACGCACAGTTGCCTCATTAATTTTAATAGGTGCTTTAGCCCATGCAGATTTTAATACCATCTCCTTCTCATAAGATGATAAAATCTTACTATAACTGATCTAGGATACTTTTTGTTAGAGTTAAAATTAGATAAGGACCTATGGGCTCTTTCAATACCAAAAGAAAATGCTTCTGACAAGTCTAAAGTTTTGGGAAGCCAAGTATTTAAAAAGGAAGTAATGTTGTTACCTTCTATATTTTCTGGCAGTCCAAAAATCCTAATATTATTGCATCTAGATCTGTTTTCCAGGTCATCAAGTTTGGATTGTAGGTGTGTGTTCTGCTTCAGCAAAACTCAATGTTAATTTCTTCTTCCTGGATTCTGTTCTCCATATCATTAACAGTCTCTTCTATGCCTGTAATCTGAGCCTTCTGTTGTTGCAAGTCTTGATGTAACAAATCCATTTGTTTTGTAGTTTTTTCTATGAAGTTATCAATTTTAGTATCCAGTTTGTCCATTTTGGTTGTTAGTTGCTGAATAGTAGATATCAGAGACTGAAACTCTTTCTTGATGCTGGAATCCTGACTGTTTGCCTTACTGGAACTCATTTTAAACAGAGGTGATGAAAGAGAAATTTCCAAGATGATTTCTGACAGGAAAATTATTTAAATTTTCTTTCTTTTTTAGATATTATTCAAGAAAGTGATATTCCAAACGTATTTAGAAAGAAAATTATTTCATTAGTTGACTTTTAAAGTAATTATTTCCTGTCAGTGCAGTTAAGTTGGTGGAGCTGAAGAAATCTGCTGCTATCCTGTGTTCATCCTTGGCCACACCCCAGATATTTTCTGAGAAGCACAAAAAAAAAAAAAAAAGAACTAGTATAGACAAACTTGGTCTCCCACCGTCAAATCACTATATTTGCAAATACTAGGGCTGAGGTGGTCCCCATTGCAATGTCCTGAACTTGTCTATAATATTCACCTTCAAAATAAACATAATTATTTTTCAAAACCATTTCCATACAAAATAGAATAATACTTACATCATTCAGAGTAAGACTAGAGTCCATTAACACAGCCTCCTAAACTATTCCAGCCCTATGGAGTGGGGAATAACCAAAAGTAAATCTTTTTTTTTTTTTTTTTGAGGATTTCTATTAAAACAAAAAGTCTTATAAAATGTGACATAGGTTTAAATGGAGATCAATCTTTCAAACACTAGTGGGTGCATGTACCACAAAAGCTGGAAACAGACATTTAAAAAAGCTGTCATACATAATAAGTGGGAAAATAATTTCTTAGTATGGTGACACTTTCCATATTATCATAGAATGTGAATGGTCTCACAGGTATAGACAAAAAGGAAAGAATATTTAATTATATTAAGAAATGCAGAGTGCAAATAGCAATGCTACAGGGGACACATTTGGAAAGAAGTGAGCATGTGGATTTGATAAAGAAAGAATTTCAGGACAGATATTCAGCACAATATCGGGGACAAAGGAAAAGTGGAGGACTTATGCTTATTGCTAGAGTTGCTAGAATAGTGATGGAAGAGGGGAAAAAAGATAATGGAAGATTTGTGGTAGTAAGGGGCTACTGGCAAGGGAAGAGGATTACACTGGCTTTCTTAAGCTATTAGGGTACTTAAGAGAATTCTGAGAATTTTGGGAAATAATCAGCTTTCAGCAAGGAATGTTACTTATAGTTGAAAACTAGAACTTGATTTTCAGTGAGGATGTATCTGGGGGCCTAGAACCGAAAAACATATCAAAATAGGGTAGATTTCTGAATAAATTTATGAAAGTATTTAATATGGAAGATGTGAATTCAGTAGTTGGAACTCAGAGAGAATTTACATAGTATTTCCCAATAACAATAATACAATAACTGGGCTAGACTAGACAGAAATTATATTTCACAGGAACATGTGCATTTAATTGAGAGCTTTCTCACACAGCCAATAACTATTTCAGACCATGTGCCAATAATGACTAAAATATAAAAGCAGGGTAATTAAGTAAAAATGAGACAATGGCACTACTGCACCTACCTGTTAAGAAGAGAGGAATTTAAGGAATGGGTAGTGGAAAATATTTGGGAGTTATTAGGGTAAAGACAAAGTACTAGTGAGTGGATAAAATGAAAATGGAGGTTAAAAACAGGGTAAAATAAAATAAAAAGAGATATGGTTAAGAAGTAACAAGAATTATTTAGAGAAACTGACAAAGGTTAAAGTATTGCAGGTATGGAAAATCTCACAGAACAAGAAAAATTGCAACTGCAGAGTGTTAAAAAAAAATAAGGGAGTACCTAGATAATATGCATGCATTTAGAATATATTGCTGTTAAGCAACTGTTTTTGATAATAACCCCAGAGCACAAAAACCTTTAGCACAATGACTTAGGCAACAGAAAGTAGAAAGGGTTGTTGGCAAATTTAGGGAGCGTATAACAAGAAAAATAACCAGAGATCCTGTAGATGTATTAGAGATATTTCAGAAATTTTATGAAAATTTGTATAATGCAGAGAAATGTGGAAATCATGAAAAGGCACAAATGGAAATATTTACGGAACCCTTAAATATGCCATGGTTAGAGGTAGATGAGGCTCAACAATTAACAAGTAAGACAGAAGGAGGTAAGTGATATATAACCAATCTGCAGGAAAGTCCAAGAATAGATGGTATTCAGGTGGAAGTTTAGAAGCTAGGAGAGAAGAAAGTGATAACAATATGGAAGGATTTGTTTAACAATATTTTAAAAGGATGGGAAGAACCAGCATCCTTGGAAAAAACTGTGGTGGCTGTAATACCTAAAGATCTTAAAAACCCATTTGATCCAGCTTTATACTGACCCATTTCAGTTTTAAACCAAGATCGTTAAGTGTTTATGTCTATAATGGCTAAAAGAATTGCAAAGGTATTGCTAAAATTGATAAATATGAATCATTGTTGTTTTATGGAGGGGAGGCAAACATTTGATAATATTAACAGAATAATGATGATACAGAGGCAAGAGGAATGTAAGAAAAGGCCACTGTTGTATGTGGGTCTTGATGCAGAAAGAGCATTTGACAGAGTAAACTGGGATTTTATGAGTAGGGAAATGGAAGCATTTGCATTCCCTGATAAAACTACAAGGTTGATTACGAGGATGTATGAGGGATCGCAGGCAAAAATTAAAGTGGGTGGGTTCATCTCTGATAAGTTGTGTGTGAAGAAAGAAACCAGGTAGGGTGTCCTGTTTCACCTTTGTTATTTGCATTATATTTAGAAGCACTAGCAAAGAAAATAAGGGACTCAGAAATCCAAGGATATAATTAGTATGGTAATCAAGAAAAGTTGCCTTTATTTACAAACAATATTATTTTCTACTTCATAAAGCCAGAAAATGAAATGTTCAGTACTGTGGAACATTCTGAGACAGTTTCAAGTTTTTCAAGATATAAAATTAATAAAGATAAAACAAAAGCTATAGCTATAAGCTATGTATCCACACATGAATTGGTTCAGTAATACCCATATTTATGGGAATATGATAATAGGTTCATAGGTTCATAGGTTCATACTAGGCTATCTGCCCTGGGGCAATTATAAGCCTAGCCCGATTCTGTATGGCTTACGCCACCCCTTGATTTGAGTATACTGTGCCCTTTTTAAGGTTTGGTTTACTGTGCCTCTGTCTAATAGTGACATGGGAGTAATCCCTGGGACAAACCTATGATCCCCCATCCACCTATCGAGATTCTTCTTGAAGAGATTCAGTGAGGTGCTCTGCCTCACATGAACTGGAATTCTATTCCAGAGCGAAGGGAGCCTCTGGATTATGAACCTGTCCCTCCAGCAAATTCTATTTATTTCTGTGCTGAGGTTCAAGTCCCTCAAGCATGTGGCTCTAAGGGATTTAGATTTACTGAGGTGGAGCATGTCCATTAATTCTGGATTTGACATAGCTTTGTATGTCAGGCATAGATCGCCTCGAAGTAGGTGGTATGCAACTGAGTAGAGCTGGAGTTTTTTTAACTGAGCAGCATATGGCATCTGTTTGAGACCCTTGATCCTCTTGGTGAGATACTTTTGGGGTCTCTCTAATTACTGCAGGTGTCGGGTAAGGTACATCCCAAAAGGGGCACTGTATTCTATGATGGGCCTGATGAGGGATGAATAAAGGGGCACGATTACCTCTCTTGATCTAGATGTGAAACCCTTCGTGATGAGGTGGGCTATGTAGAAGGTCTTTCTAACCACTTTGGCAATGTGGTTTTCAAAGGAGAGATTGCTATCAACTTGGGTCCCCAGGTCCCTAATAACTTTCTCTGTACTTAATGGGTTTCGCCTATGTGGTAATTTGTGGGCACATTGTTTTTGCCAAAGGGTATGACTATACATTTTTTGGCATTTAGCTTTAAACCATGGTGGTGGCACCAGTTATCTGTCTCTGTGAGACCTTTTTGAAGGATGTTTGTGTCAGCTGGAGAGTCGATTATGGTGCCCAGTTTGCAGTCGTCTGCAAACTTGGTGAGCCATAGTCCTCCCACGTTTGCCTGTACCTCGGAAAAGTATATATCGAACAAGAGTGGTCCCAGGACAGAACCCTGTGGGACGCCACTTGTGACCGGTTTCGAGTCTGACATGGCTCCAGCAACTCTCACTCTGTGGGTTCTGTCTTTGAGCCAGTTTGTGACCCATCTTGTGACATAGGGGTTTATATTTAAGCTGGATAGCTTATCTATGATGCCCGAGTGGGGTATTGTGTCAAATGCCCTTGCAAGATCCAGATAGGCTGTGTGGACTACCTTCCCTTCATCTATCGCTTTGGTGACTGTTTCAAAGAAGTCAACCAGGTTCAAAAAGCAGGATCTGCCCTTGACAAAGCCAAACTGGGTAGGATCTAGTGTCTGTAGGTCCCCAATGTCTTTCTTTATGAACTCCGTGATGATCCTCTCCATAGCCTTGCAGACTAAGCTAATCAGGCTTATAGAGCAATAGTTTCCAGGGTCCGTAGAGGCTCCACCTTTGTGGAGTGGGACCACTGTTGCTGTACACCATTCTGTGGGCACATATCCTGTAGTGAGGCTGAGATTGTATAGCTGTTTTATTTGAGGGATTAGTTCCTCTTGGAGTTCATGTAGGATGCAACCTGGGATGCCATCTGGTCCCATGGAAGCAGTGTTTTTTGCTTTGGAGAGGGCAGCCTTCACCTGTGCATCAGAGATGTTTGGGAGGCAGCCCTCTGCTGGGATAGATACTTGCTCTTTTGGGGGGAGGGGGGGAGTTTCCACTGAACCTGTTTGCCAGGATATTGGCGATGTCTGTGGGTTCAGTGTATTTTTTGTCATTTAGAATAAACTCAGAGCAAGTCTGGGAGTTGCATCCCAGGTTCCTAACATAACTGAAAAAAGCCTTATGATTGTCTTTGGTGTCCTGTGCAATTTTTCTCTCGAAGCTGGCCTTGGAGGATTTTATGAGGGATCGTAATTTTTTGCTAGTACTGATCAGAGATGCCTTCCCTATTAAGGATTTTGCTCTGTCATGTAGTAGCTTCCTCCTTCTGTTGTACAGTTTATTTATGGCAGGGGTCCACCAGACTGGACGCCTGCCTTTGGATGATTGGGTCTTGGTTTTGTTTGGGATAGCATGATCCATGCATTCCTGGAGATGTCCATAGAATGCGTTTATATAGGATTCTGCAGTTTGGGCCATAGTTTCCACTGGCCCTGGGGCCTTGAAGGATTCCACTTCGGTTTTGAGAAGTGAGAAGTTCACTTTTGAGAAGTTTTTCACTGTGGTTTTCTGGGCTGGGGGTGGAGTCGGGATCTGGACATTCAGTGAAATTAATTTATGGTCTGATCTTACCAATGAAGGATATACTTCTGGTGTGGAGCATAGAGTCCCCATGTTGGTAATGATCAGGTCTAGTATGTTGTCCCCTCTTGTGGGAGTGGTGACTAGTTGTTCCATAGCATTTGAGTTTATAATTTCCAGGAACCTTTGGGCTAAGGTGCTGGGGCTTGTGTAGTGCTCCCAGTCAATGTTTGAGTAGTTGAAGTCACCCAATATAATGGTGTTCGGAGAGATCTTCATGTTCTCCAACGTTTTCAGGAAAGCCGAGTGGGATTCCTGACTTTGAGAGGGTGGTCTGTAGGATGCTATAAACTGAAAAGCAGTCTTGCCCACTGTTAGTTGCACATGGATGGTCTCCGATACTTCGTGCAATGCCACTAACCTGGAGGTGTGGATATCCTTGATAAATATGGAAACTCCCCCTCCTTTAGTGGTTCGGTCCAGGTTTTGGGGTCGAAAAGCATGATATGAGGTATAGCCTGGTAGTGCTGGGGTGCTCTCTGGAGCCTTGAACCAGGTTTCTGTCACTGCACAGATATCGATGTTCTCCATACTGAGGAGAGCTTCGAATGCATGCATCTTGAGGTTAAGACTTATGGCGTTAAGCAGCATTACCTTTAGTTTCTTGTTCCTTGTGCTGTCTATGGGGGTGGGTTTGACTTTTGAGCCTTGCCTAAAAAAGGCACTATGGGGGTGGCAAGAGCCTTTGCCAATATCCGAAAGTCCAGTGGTGACAGGTGCAAGCCATCCCTAGCGAAGCAATGTGGCTTGTCGAGCATGTCATCCCAGGCTGACAGACACTGGATCCCCTTTGAATGACACCAAAATTTTAGCCAATTGTTAAAATCGATCATTTTGTCTTTGTACTGTGGCATCATTCTAGGTGAGGGTAAGATGCTGCTCAAGGTCAGGGTCATACCAGCCTGGGCTACATGATCAGAGAGCTCCTCTATGTCTCTTTTCATGTAGTCCAGGGAGGTACGTCTCAGGTCATTCACACCAGCATGTACAATGACTGAGTCATATTTGTATTTGCTTTGGAGTGACCTGAGTGCTTGCGTTATGTGGCAGATCCTAGCACCCGACAGGCAGCTCACCATGACCTTCTCTTTATTCAGCCTGGTGAGCGGGACGCCAGTGTGTCTGACAATAGAGTCACCTATTACAAGAGTATCAGGTGTGTTATTCAGCCTTAAGGGCTGTGGCTGCTTGGCACACTGACTTTGTGGGCTATGTGTTGTGCGTGTTTTGTTTTGAGGTAGCGTTTGCATGGATGTCTGCTTTGGAGGTCTCTGTTGCTTAGGTAGATTTTTATTTAGAGCCTCCGAGTATGTTTTTGTGTATTTACGTGTTTGGTTCGCTGATGTGATGGGACTATGTGATACTGGAATTGTGTTGTGTGAGGTTACCTTCTCCTCCTGACTGGTTACACCAGTTTTGAGATGAGAGAGCTCAGCCTCCAGTTTGGCTAAATAGTTGCATCTCTCACACATATTTGAACCTGTTTGGAGGAGGAGAGGGTTGTCTGTGTACATGAGACAGTTGTAACATTCCCTCAAAATTCCCAGATTCACCAGCTGGACTGGGGAGGAAACCATTGACTGACCTTTGGACATGCTAGAGTAATATAGGGAAACTGAATTTAAGACGGACCAATAGAGGACAGGGTAATCGTAGAGAGTATAAGAGTAAGTAGTGCTTATGGTTTAATAGTGCTAACTTGTAGGATTACTTAATTGGACCAGTGAAGGGCCTTAGAATGAGAATATGATGTTTAAATTGAGATAGAGCAGTTCTAAGGGAAAAAGTGAAGAGCAGACTTTCTGGAGCCAGGAATAGTTTAAACCCAATTAGGCGGTGCTGCCCGCTGTTGCGCTATGCACAAAAATGCGCAAAATCACGCAAAAGAGGGTTTTAAGAGAGGAAGATGAAGGAGTTAGGAATTGACCCAAAATGGCCAATAAAACTACAGTTTCAAGTCAGTAACCACTCCCACAGGGGCAGGCAGGCTGTTCAATGTTTTTCACTGCCACTGATCAACAGAGAGACTTCCTTTTAGCCCAAGCAAAAAATGGCCTCCAAGAAACTTACAAACAGTTAAAGAACAGCAAGCATGTAACTGAACTTTTTTAAATCTCAGAAAAGTGGGAAAAAAGCAAGATTTGTTTTTTTGTATTTTTTTTTTCAGAGATAGCAGAGGTGCACAAGTATCAACAAGTTATAACAGTGCAGTAAATGACCCCACACAAGAGTGCTAGGCCAAAGACAGATAAATGCAAGTTTTGAGAAAAAAACAATTTAAAAAATAAGTGCAAACAGGAAATTCAGTAAACAGCTCTAGGTTGTGCTCTAAATAAAGTTACTAATGCAGAAATCAAGTTTAATAAGCCAGAAAATGCTCAAAATAGGCGGCTATGCAGAAAAACTTAGCAAATAAACAGAGGAAAAATACTTAAAATCTCAAAAGTGGGTCCTTTCTCCTCTCGGCGTTTTCTCCTCTTGGTGGGTGCTTCACCAACAGCCAACAAGCCTGAAAAGACACCAAAACCATGAGGCAACCAGGTTTTAAGAGAGGAAGATGAAGGAGTTAGGAATTGACCCAAAATGGCCAATAAAACTACAGTTTCAAGTCAGTAACCACTCCCACAGGGGCAGGCAGGCTGCTCAATGTTTTTCACTGCCACTGATCAACAGAGAGACTTCCCTTTAGCCCAAGCAAAAAATGGCCTCCAAGAAACGTACAAACAGTTCAAGAACAGCAAGCATGTAACTGAACATTTTTAAATCTCAGAAAAGTGGGAAAAAAGCAAGATTTTTTTTTTTTTCTTTTTTCAGAGATAGCAGAGGTTCACAAGTATCAACAAGTTATAACAGTGCAGTAAATGACCCCACACAAGAGTGCTAGGCCAAAGACATATAAAATGCAAGTTTTGAGAAAAAAACAATTTTAAAAATAAGTGCAAACAGGAAATTTAGTAAACAGCTCTAGGTTGTGCTCTAAATACAGTTACTAATGCAGAAATCAAGTTTAACAAGCCAGAAAATGCTCAAAATAGGCGGCTATGCAGATAAACTTAGCAAATAAACAGGGGAAAAATACTTAAAATATCAAAAGTGGCTCCTTTCTTCTCTCAGCGTTTTCTCCTCTTGGTGGGTGCTTCACCAACAGCCAACAAGCCTGAAAAAATGCCAAAACCACGAGGCAACCAGGTTTTAAGAGAGAAAGATGAAGGAGTTAGGAATTGACCCAAAATGGCCAATAAAACTACAGTTTCAAGTCAGTAACCACTCCCACAGGGGCAGGCAGGCTGCTCAATGTTTTTCACTGCCACTGATCAACAGAGAGACTTCCCTCTAGCCCAAGCAGAAAATGGCCTCCAAGAAACTTACAAACAGTTCAAGAACAGAAAGCTTGTAACTGAACTTCTTTAAATCTCAGAAAAGTGGGAAAAAAGCAAGATTTTTTTTTTGTTTTGAAGTATTTAGGAGAATGGGTTGAAAAGGATGTTGTTATGGCAGTTAATGGTATTTGGGAAGAGACTAAACAAAAGATAATACAAAAACTGAGAAACCAAATGCTTTTGTCTATGGATATGGATAGCAAGATACAAATAGTAAAAGTGATTTCAGTCCCTTTTGTTTTATAGACAGGTCAGTCATAGTTTTATCACCCAGAGGAAAAGTTGTGTATTGTAATTAATAAAGAGTTGAAGAATTTTATCTAGGAAGGGAAGAGGGCAAGGTTCAAGGAGGATAAGTTGATCCTTCCAATAGAGCAAGGTGTTTTAGGATTACCTGATTTTAGAGAGACACAGTTAAGGCTATTATATATTCTTATATATAACATAAGCAGAAAGCTACAAGGTTAGAAAAGATTGCGGGGAGAGAATGAATAAGCAAGTCACAAATAAACAATAGTAGAACATATGTATGGCTCCAAAATCTGGAACAAGGTTAAGAAGATTTACTATTTTTGCTTGGAATTCTTTGCATAAGTATTTTTTATATCCCAAGTATTCTCCAAATCATTTTTCCTCAGGTAGATGGCAAACGTTAGAGGTGTGATGGGGAAGAAAGAGATAACTGCAAACACATATTTTGGGAGTATAATGAGTTGGAAGACTTTAAAAGTTCCGTACAGAGTAGTCTGTCAGAAATGTTGTGTGAGCAAATGGATGTAACTAAGGAAATGATGGGGTTTTTTTTGAGCTGGGATGCAGGATCCGAATTGCCTAGACATAACAAGGCCTTGATAAGTTTAATTCTGGTAGCTGCCAAAAAAGCAATTACTAGAAAAAGGAAATCAGACTTTAACCAATCATATTTCAAATAGTGAACATTGTAACACAGATAAAAGAATGAGAAGCGGGATCTTTAGAAAAGGGTAGGAGTAAATTATATAAAAAAATCAAAATTGTGGGAAAAACATGCAGAAAAATCTTTTGGAGGAATAATGTTTAAGGGAAGGCGGGAAATGACAAATGTATGTTGGATTGATTATACTGTAAAAAAATGTGTTTGATCTATAATGTTTGTAATTATGAACAAGTAAATATGGTTGGATTTATTTTATATAAATGCAAGTTTCCCTGTGTCACAAGTGATCATTCAATAAGGATATTAAAAAAAGAATAGTATCTTCAAAAACTTTGCAGCTGACATGTTGCTGAAAAATAACAAGAGTCTCTTAGAATATGGGGTTTGTCCTGAAAAAAAATGTTTCAACTTGTAATCCACAAATATTGCTAAGGGCTCAGTTTTGGGGACACCCCACTCCCACCCCACTGCCACAACAAAGTATAATGGTGGGTTTGCTGCATCTTTGTGACTCTTCAGTATCCCAGACATCATGAAAAGAATAAAAGATTTGTTAACTCTAAGAAAAGTTCCTCAGAGAGGATGGTTAAGTTGTAGTCAGAAATAAAATCTTCAAGCCATGTATCCATTCTTCCATATGCAATATTGATTTCATTCTTAACAGACAGGGTTGTAAATATCCCCTATTTAAGTAACACATTTTATTAGAATAATCAAAGCAGTTCATAAGCATGACACCACCCCCTCTGTGGGGCTTTTATCACCCCAATTGTTTTGTTATTTCTTAATTCAGAGAGAAGGTGGGGTTCCTCTCTTTTAAATTAATATACAAATTTGTCGAAGGTAATTTTCACACAACTTGTTGAGCAATGATATGGCAGGAATTAATGGTGGTGTTAAAAACACTTTTATTCTTGAGACGACCTTACTCTAGCATTGCCACCCCTCCGTTTTTTTTCCGGAGTGCCCGGAAATCAGTAGGGCACTCCGGTTCTCCGGTTCTTGTAATCGGAGTCCGGAAATAGCGACGTCAGGCCAGCCAGCGCTGTAAAAAAAAAAAACATTCCCGTGACCCGTCTTGGACTCTCGTTGATTGGCTGCTTGCTGCAGACGAGGCTCGTGCAGCAAGTAGCCAATCAACACGTTTAGTTAGTAGTCAAAGCCTTGCAAAGCCCGCGAAAATTTAAGAATATAAAGCGGTGCTTCAGCATAAGTTTTTTACCTTTTACTTTTGTAGTACAAAGGGTGCTGCTTAAGATCTGAAATTCTTGCTTGGAGCCTTGGACATCGTCTTCAGTGGATTGCCTGGAAGCCCTGCCTGGAAGCCCTGCCTGGAAGCCCTGCCTGCCTGGAAGCCCTGCCTGCTTGGAAGCCCTGCCTGGAAGCCCTGCCTGCTGCCTGGAAGCCCTGCCTGGAAGCCCTGCCTGGAAGCCCTGCTGCCTGGAAGGATTGCCTTAGCCCTGCTGCTTGCCTTGCTTGCTGGAGGAGAAGTGCTGTGGACTGGGTGGTGGTGTGTTCCCCTGCTTGCTGGCCCTTTAGCTGCCTGTTCTGTTCTGCTGCTGAGAGCTTGTTTTAGTAGCCCTGCTGCTGATTTTTCTGGAGGTAAGTGGATTTTTTTTAATGGTTTAATTCTTTGGAATTAAGGTAGATTTTCAAAGATTAGTGTGACAAGGGTAATGAAATATTGCCAGCACAGCTACTAGTGAATTTTTTAAATATTAAATTTATATTAATTCACTAGCTGTGCTGGCACTATCTCATTCATTGATGGTGACAAGATGTGTGTAACTATCTAGATGTTCAACATGTGGTGATTAACTAGAACAGTTTCTAATCTGGTTTTGGACTTGGTTGCAGTGAATGTATAATGACTTCATGATTTGTATAAGATGCTTGGACTGTAGATCTGTCTTTCTAGTCTGTCATCACCGTGATGTTTACCTTGACCTGTGTTTCTTCCTAGGGTGTCTTTCTAGGGTGTACAGTCTTCGTAGTATAGTGAGGCTTAAATGTAGCTTTTTTGTCTAGTTTGTCATCACAACTACAACTGTTTACCTTTATCTGTGTTTTCTAGGGTATACCGTCTATACCAAAGCTTAGCTCATTTGATGTTACAGTGAATATAGGATTACATGATTTGTATAAGATGCTTGGACTGTAGATCTGTCTTTCTAGTCTGTCATCACCGTGATGTTTACCTTGACCTGTGTTTCTTCCTAGGGTGTCTTTCTAGGGTGTACAGTCTTCGTAGTATAGTGAGGCTTAAATGTAGCTTTTTTGTCTAGTTTGTCATCACAACTACAACTGTTTACCTTTTATCTGTGTTTTCTAGGGTATACTGTCTATACCAAAGCTTAGCTCATTTGATGTTACAGTGAATATAGGATTACATGATTTGTATAAGATGCTTGGACTGTAGATCTGTCTTTCTAGTCTGTCATCACCGTGATGTTTACCTTGACAAAACTGAAGATACTTTAAACAGTTGCTTTTCTTTTACTATTGTGTGTGGTGAACCCTTAATGTACTGCTTTGAATGAACTGGTGTTTTTAATATCTAATTGTATTTCCATTTTAGTACTACCTGTGATATGAGACTTGGGCTTAGTTTTCCCATGCTTGTGTGTGATGTACTGTTGTATGTAGTGAACCTTTTGAAGTATTGCTAAATAAAGTTTTTTTATTTACTTTTTGACTCGTCGCACATTTTTCTACTTATTGGTAACTGTATGTGATATTAAAGACTTATGCTGAAGGGTGGAGTAAAGGGGTGTGGCTATTAAAAGGAATGGGTGTGGCTTGATTGTGCATGGGGCGGGGCTTGTTTGTCAGGAAATGGCACAGTAGAAAGGTGGCAACCCTACCTAACTCATCATAGTTAACATCCCACTTCCTGAAGTAGCTGCATACTTTTATTTGAAGTAGTTATTTTATTTATTTAGCATTTGTTTACCAGGAAAGTCTGACTGGGACAGAGCCCATTTTCAGTAGAGGCCCAGGGAGAAATGCTCCAGATGCATGTCTTTGGAATGTAGGAGGAAACTGGAGCACATGGAGGAAACCCACGTGATGCAGAGAGGACATGCAGACTCCACACAAGGCACTCCAGCCAAGAATTGAACCGTAGAAACTCTTGCTGTGAGGCGACAATACTAACTGCAGTACCACTGCGCCAACTATAGTAGTGACTATTTTCTTCTGTAGCTTCAGTAAGAAACTTTCCTAAAAGTGTGAGGTGTTTGAATAATTAATGACTTGGGACTATTGTTATTTCTACTGTCAGAAATACCAGCAACTAAAAATCCTGTAATGACATCCCAGGGACACTCACAAAAGCATTCACAAACTTGTAGTCAAAAGTCAATTTGATGTGAGAAAATGCTGAAAGCAAACAAGGTAAGTCACCTGGTTATGCAGCTATGGTTTACTGAGGAAAGTTAAGAGCGTTCATTTCCACAGTGTAAAATGGTACTTCAACAGAACTTAAAACAAATCAAATCCTCTCATTTTATATGCAAACATCTTGTCGTGTGATCGTGGCAGTTCCATACTAAAAGTTCTAGCATTTAAAATAAAATGTCTGCAGGTTCATAGGTCACTACTAGGCAGTATTATTTACCTATGAATCTACTCCATTTTACACTTTGGGAATGAAAATGTTTATCTTTCCTGAATAAACTAAGGCTGCTTAACAAGGTCCATGTAGGGTTGCCACCATTTCAAATGCCCAAAGTGGAACATTTTTTGTAGAAATGTGAGATTTTTGCAGGACAAAACATACCTACGGCCAGTGCAAAGGGCACAACTTCACTTTTTTTGCAAAACTAAAAGCTTATTTTTGTAGCATTTGAGTTGATTATGCTATTTCAGATAATATTTATTTGTTCCAAATAAAAATACTTTTTATGCAACTTTTAAAGAAAACTTAAAAATATATTTTGTATTAAAATCTCAGGACATTTGCCATTTTTTAGGTTTTTTTGCAAGACACAACTGTCCAAAGTGGGACTGTCCACTGCAAAGAGGGACTTGTGGTAACCCTAGGTCCATGTTCTGTCTTCTTTGCCTGCAGTCTGTCCATGACCTTTCAGAAGAGACATTTACTAAGTTAGATATTTATTTACTCTCTTTTTAATATAAAGTCAAAGTTTTGAAGGATACTTCCTGTAGCAGGTGGTATATTTCTGTATGTTGAATCTTATTTTACAGGCCTGCAGTCAGAAGGCAGCCTCTGGAAATAATGGAAATAAATTGCTTAAAATGTATTGTTCAATTATGTTATGCACAGTGACATACATTAGTGGGCCAGGCAAAACATAAAATTTCAGATTTCTTCTTAGACCTTTAGGTTTGTGAGTGACCATGTAACTTAAGAGAGAGTTACCACTTTTTCATTGCCTTTTTAGATCAATGAAGTACCCATAACAACTCTGACTTGCTTTCGCTTGCATTTTTCTTCCATTAGGTATAAGACTGACCCTGAATTATGAGTTCTATAATGGGAGAGTGTGGCAAGAAGAGGTAGCATGAGGTGGCACCTGGAACATGGAAGTATCTGTTTATGGAGAGAGTTGAGGTCCACTAGTAAGATTTGTAGGAAATTTTTTTTGGGAGATTAATGAAGCTTGGGATTAGATGTGGAATGAAAGGGGATGGGGTGCTACATAAAGTCTAGTTCTGAAAGATGACTAGACCTCAAGAGCCATTGCCTGCTTCTATAATTTTTCATATTTTAAAATAAACTGCTTCACTTGGAGAATTGATACAAAACTTTTAGTTATGGGATTATGTAGTTTCTACAAAATAATAAGCTGGTAACTTTGGTGTTGTGGGCAGGATGTTAATGAAACAGATCATTCAGATAGCAGTGCAATTGGGTAGCATTGAAAACTCACAATATTTCTTTCTTTAAAACACCTTTATTAAATTTTGATTAAGACATAGGCACACACACATTAATAGAAAAGAAAACAATATTAACATTTTGGTTTACCTTTGAAAGCTTGAAATGCACATTGTTGAAAGACAGTTGTGCGGAAGTATGTTTTCAAGTTTTTGGATAACCGAAAAAATGCATCAAATGTGCAATGAGCGAATGCACATTGACATTCACTCATTGCAGATTCGGCATTTTGGGTGCGGAGTGCATTATAGTGGAGATCAGGAAGTGGACCCTTTCCCCACTGTAGTGCGACCTCGGAGTTAGAATAATAAAGTAGGTTGGGTGTGGGGTTGTAGTTCGAAAATCAGCGAATCTGCTTTTCTATTTCCTGATTTTTGAACTTCGGTGCAGTTCAGAATGACGGATTCGTCATTCCAGTTTGCACAAAGGGCCATTCAACAGGTTGATTTTCAACATTTCAAAGGTAAACCAACATTTTTTTTTCCTTTTTCGTACATTACGTATCCTGTTTTCTTTTTATAACTGCCATCAGACCAACATTACACAATTGTTCAATTCCTGCTTTCACCTAAACCTCGCTCTTCTTCCTCAACATTATTCTACATTTATTGCTCTAACAGATTCCACTTACTTCTATATAATATGCTCCTTCCCTTTTCTAAAGGACCCTCTTCCAGTTCATTTATCTCTTTTGCAATATTCAATACTTCATATATAGTTGTTTTAGACTTTGATTTCCATCTTCCAGTAATTGCTTTTTTGGCAGCCAACAGAATTAAATTTAGTAAGCCCTTATATGTCTAACTTCATAGGTTCATATGTTCATAGGTATATACTAGACTCACAACCACTAAGGCAATAAGACTAGCTGTGCAACCCAAATGTGACCCACAAATTTGATTTCTATATGGGATGCTTTACATACTGCCTCTGGCCATCAGAGACATAGATGCCATACCAGGGGTGAATTTCTGATTACCCATCCAATGGTCCACGTTGGACTTAAATACGGATAGGGAGGAACTCTGCTTCACATTAATAGGGACCATGTCCCAGAAAAAGGGAATTCTCTGAGAAACATATCTGTCCTTCCAACATGTCCTATTTATGTCACAAGCAACATTTTTTTTTAATCTAGTAGTTCTGATGCTGTTTGTTTTGTTATCCAGGACCTTCTCAGATTATGGCAAGGATGCTAAACAGATAGGAGCTATGTGAAAATGATGATTTGTCATAGTGGAAGTTAACTCAAAAGCAATACCTATTTGTTAAGTGCTTACTCAGTATTCTGGCTCTGTGTAAACCAATGGGTGGGAAAAGCACTTAGTTTATACAACTGACAATAGCAATCAAAGAGGGATGGAGGGGCTTAGGTAGTCAGATTACTCCTACAAAGCCTATGCAAGAAATCTGATTCACTTGTATATCACTTGTTTGATCACTTGTATATAACTTGTTTTGTAAAAAAAAAAACATTAGGGGTTCATATACTCATTTCTTTGGGAAAACCCTCTTGCTGTAATCTAAATATGTTTGAGTCATATTTGTATTAATATGTTTTGGCGTTATACTTGGTTATGGTACTTTCTATTTTTTTACCTATGTTATCCTAATTGTTTTTGTAATTGGAGCTTTTCTCCTCGGGTCTCCGCTGAAAACGGGCTCCTGCCCAGCTGGATCAACCCAGTTAACAAATGTCAAATAAGTAATAAATAAATGTGTAAAAGCCAGAGGCACTGGTTTTTAAAATCACAACAAAGGAGTGGGAAGGTTGGGGTAATGGATTTAAGCTGCTGTTAAGAAGACAGACAAATTAGATACAGAAACTTGTTGTTCATAGTGTCAGCGTGTGAGCCAAAATGCCAAGAAAATGTTTTGGTCCAGTGCAATATAGTGAAGGCAATTCAAATCTTGTGTGCAGCTCAAAAGAATCATTTCCTTAGTTACAGCCATTTGTTCCCCCAATATTTCTTTCTTATTTTTTTTTTTTGAAAATACATTTTATTAAAATCATTTGTTAAGAATACAATTATTAACAGAAAACTTAGTATTTTCTTTTATTTTAAAGATAAAAAACAAGAACACTAATATAAAAATTCAAAGAAAAAAACATTGAACTATGTACATCGATGTCCGCTATACTATAAATACTTAAATTAAGTTAAAACAAGCTAATAAAATAGGAGTAATACCTTTAAATTATTAATTATCTAATAAATCAATTATATTCATCCATTGAGTATACACTGCTGTTTTCCTAGAAGATCTTGGCTTAATTGTCAGTTCTAACTTGGATACCTCCAAGAGAAGATCCTTAAAGTTTTGAAAGGAGGAATTTTTTGATTACTTACAATTTCTAGTAATTTCCTTCCTGGCTATGGACAGAACAGACCAAAAAGTAAATATGTACTAGTTTTAACACAAATTGGGATTGGGGAATTAAATAAGATTAATGATTTTGTTAGAAAAAAGTTATCAGTAAATATTGCTTGCAAGAAATTATTAATATCTTCCCAGAATTTTTTCAAATGCACACACTCATAGAAAATGTGTGACCAATCAGCATTCTCAACCTTCAGGCATCTCCAACAAAGAATATTTTCTTTATACATCTTATATATATTATACGGGGTAATGAAAGATCTATTTAAAAATCTCCAGGTAAAGATTCTCCATCTGAGTGATGATGTAGTTTTACCTGTTGATTGAAGAATATTCAATTTATCATTATCTGAAGGATTATTATTATTAATGTCAGAGAAGTATTTCCAGTAATTATCAGGAAATTTATCTAGATCTAATTTGATGGTTTTATATATATTTGAAAGACTAATTTCAATTAAATTATTCTGTCGAGTGATAATAAAGTATTGAATGAGTTTGGAAATTAAGTTTTTAACTGAGGAAGGTATTAAATAAAATTTATTTTTAATATAGTTTCTAGCTTTTTGTAATTCAAGCCATAAAGATGAATCAAGGTCATTCTCCACCAATAAAGTATCAATAGATTGTAATTCATTATTTTTTAACATTTGATGCCAATAAATCAAATGTTTTTGTTCAAATATTGACATTTTATGAACATTTGTAGAGAAAATAACTCCTTGTGTATATGCAATAGGAAAAATAAGGAATAACCAACATTCATATGATTGAAATCTAAAGATGAAATTTTTAAAGTATTTTAAAATAATATTAATATAGTTTGAAATAAAATATTGGGTAGGGCAGAGTGTAGAATATTCTTTTAGTTTCCATATGAATGTGTTATTTACTAGATTTAACTTAAAGAGATCATTATTATTTTTAAGTTTTGTGATGAAGAGAAAATAAAATCTTTCCATTTTGCTGAGTAATTATTATCAATAAGGTGTAAAATAGTTTAATACCTGAGGAAATTGAATATATTTCTAAATTTGGAAATGCAATACCTCCGTTATTCCAGCTATACATATGGTATGTTAAGGATATCCTGGGTTTAATTGGAAACCAAAGAAATTTTTTAATCATGGTGTTAAATTTTCTAATTATCGTAGAAGGTGGAGGAATAGAAATAGATTGAACTATATATAAGATTTTTGGAAGAAGAATCATTTTTATGATTGATAGTTTTTCTTCTATTGAGAATTTTATTTTAGACCATTTTTGTATTAATTTGTCTATTTCTTTTAAACTATTTTTAAAATTCAGATTTTGCATTTCTTTTATGTTATTGGCAACCATTATACCTAAATATTTTATATGCTGAGACTGAGGTATATATTTTTCGTATTTATTTTGAATGTTATTTTTATTTTTGGGCCAGTTAATAAGATTTGTGTTTTGTCTTGATTAAATTTAAGACCTGAGTTATTTTGAAAGTGATCCATATTTATTTATTTATTTATTTATTTTATTTTACATTTGTTAACCGGGCTAGTCTAACTGGATATATTTCCATTTTCAGCAGAGGCCCAGGGAGAAAAGCTCCACATATAGACAAAAGAGATACCACATAAGCAAAAATAACAGATTAAAATCTGGTAGGACATAGACAATGAACATTGTTAAAAAAAGAAATAGGACTTTAACTTCCTAGACAAGGTAATTACCAAAATATTAAAGGTAATTAACAACATATTAAACATTATTTCATATTTTAAAACCAAGAAGAGAAAGCGTAAAACCAAGGAAAAGAGAAACAATAATAGAAAGAGAGAACAGATTTATAAAAGATATGTACTTTCTGGAAAAGAGACATAGCCATAAGGAGGAAGGATAAAAGGGGGAAGTCCATATATGGTGGAGAAAGTAAGCTATGGGAGAAAGCAGGAGGCACAGAAGGAGAGGGAGAGAGGAAAGAGAGTTAACTAAGGAAGTTATATTTTTAATCAGGATTAGAGCAGGGACACATCCAGTGGCTTTTAAGGTAGATTCTGAGTTTTTGTTTAAACAGAACAGTAGATGCAATGGAAGTAAAAGTTAGGAAGTTGATTCCAGTGTTTCCCAATGGTATGAGAAAAGGGAATCACCAGCTAGGTTATTAGATTTGGTTAAGGTAACTTAGCAGTTTGTTGAAGAGCGGAGTGAGTTCAGATAGAGTAAGGGGTTAAGAGGTTAGAAAGTACAGGTGTGTTATGAATGTTTGTCAGTTCTAGCCAGTTAAGTTGCTGCAGATTCAGACAGTGGGTGAGTTTCTGATTTGCTACCAGTAACAAATCTAGCTATATTATTGTAAGTGGTAGACAGTTTAGAGAGATTGTTTTTCTGTTAGTATAGATTGGTGAGGCATAGAGAACAGTGGAAATAAGATGAGAGTGGAGGTTAAGAAAGTTTTAATTCTATATAGAGAGCCAAGTTTCCCTGTTTACAGATTTAATGTATTGTTGATATGACAGTCAAAAAGGAAAGATTATTTGTCAATCAATTGACACCTAGCAGTTTAGTAGTAGAGTCAGGTGATATATCCATTATTAGATAAGATAGTGAAGTCTAAAAAGAGTAGGAGTTTAGGAACCAAGTTTCAACTTTGGAAAATACAGCTTGAGTATTAGTTTGAAGTTCAGAAATGATTTAGCAGGAGCAAATAGTGTGGAGAGTCATTAGCGTGATTGTATGCCTGGGGGGGAATAGCTACTTGTAAGTCATTTATAAAGAGGAGAGAAAAGAAAGAGGAGGTAGGAGCCTGGGGGACCCCCCAGTGAAATTGAGGAGAGAGATGAGAGTTTGTTATCCCAGAGGATGGCCTGTTTGAACTAAACCAGTGGGACAGCTTTAGATTCTAAGGAAAGAGATTCGAAATTTTTAAGAGGAGAGGTGGTTAACCATGTCGACAGGTCAATAAAGAGAGCTGAAGACAGGATGTTATTATTGCGATTCTTGTTAATTAAATCTCTATGGAGGAGAGAGAGTGTGCAGTGGTTGCAAGTAAAGAAAGGCCTAAAGCCATGTTGACAGTTAGTATTTTTGTTTTATTTTATTGGTTCATTTGATGGTGAACACAGGGCCTATAATTAGAATATATGGTTTCTTCATTTATAGTTCTATTAATAAGAATGGATATGCTATTTCAGAGGCTGCTTTATGAAGGAATTCGCATGGTTTAAGTTTGTGGATACATTTCTGTATAAAGGTGGAGATGGGTTGTAGGTAGTTTGGAGGATGCATGATCAATAAAGAATGAGTTGAAAGTATTGGCAGTATCAAGGAGGAATTCTTTTCAGACCCAGAAGGTAGTCTGTCCAGAAGAAGTCTGTTTAGGTTGACCAGAAGATTGCTATAATAGCTTCTTTTATCAGAGAGGATAGCTTTTTGGTACTGTTTCTTAGGTGCCTGAAGGTTTTATCCAAGATTTGTTTCTAAGTGACATTTTTTGTCTTGTATCTTTAGGGCTGGTTTGCATGATTATCTAGAATTGTTAGGAATGTGGTGCAGCTTCTTCAAGAGGAAGTGTTTTAGTGGGTTCCAGTTACAGGCATTTAGTTCAGTTTTAAATTGGATAGGGTTGAAACATTTGAGATCATGTATTAGATTGTGGTCACTAATGTCATCGACTGATATTTTAGTAGAGGTTTGCCAATCAAGAATACTTTCTTTGTTATTTGTTAATCCTAGTAGAGGTGTTTATTGTCTGAGTAAAGCCATGGAGATTAATATGAGAAGCTGGGTTGTTAGTGTTTATTGAGGACCAGTCAAGGTTGAGGTCTCCAAGTATTATGGTTTCTTGTGGGTAGGTGGAAGTGGCCCAACTGAGGATTTTCTATGGTAGTAGAGTTATTTCCAGGAGGTAGATATATACAGATAATATAGATTGACTTTTTAGGGTTTAGTTGCAGCTTTGAGATGTTATATTTAGTTCAGTTTTGAATAGTCCTCCACCTTTTTAGTTGTCCAGTCTCAAGATATTTCTTTAGTAAAGGGTTTCAGTTAAACAGAGAATATTAAAGGAGTGGTGTTCAAGAAGAGTGGAGATGGGTGATTTTGAAGGGATGAGTTTAGTGTAGCAGGTGTGTCCTGAAGTTCAGTAAGTATTTTAGTTTCCTAAGCTTTTGAATTTTAATGTGAGACAGCCTATGATATAATAGGTAACTAGAGGTAGATGTAATGTTTAATTGAGTAAAGTTTAGTTTTGAAATCTGAGGCTGTTTGGGAAAGTAGGGTTTTGATTCATAAGAGGTTAAGAAATAGGGTAGTCTGAGAGCAAAAGAAGTAATAAGCAGGAGTGTTAAATATCATTAAATAATGCTTGAATTGTTGGGTTCTTACCACCCAAAGTAATCAGAATGTCATCCGCAGACATTTGAATCTTAGAAGTTTTATTAAGACCTATATCAAAACCTTTAATATTTCTATTTCCTCTAATCAAGTTCACCCAAGGTTCCATAACTAAAGTAAATAAAAGAGGAGATAAAGGACAACCTTGTTTAGTCCCTTTAGTAATAGGTATGGACTGAGATATGTTAGAACCAATTTTTATATAAGCTTGAGAACCTGTATATAAGTGGGTGATAAGATTAATAAAATTATTTGAAAACTTAAGTTCCTGTAGAAGAATAAATGGATAATTCCAATTAACTGAGTCAAATGTGCAGTTTATGTCTAAACTAACTATAGTTATTTTTTAAGTTTTTAGTTGATTCAATTAATGTTATTATTATCTTAATGTTATCAAAAGTTGTTCTATTTATTATCAAAAGTTGTTCTATTTATTATGAAACACGTTTGGTCCTCATCTACTAAATTAGGAAAGAAAATTTTAAGCCTCTTTGCATAAATAGACATGAACATTTTATAGTCCGTGTTTAATAGTGATATAGGTCTATATGAATTATATTTTGTAGAGTCTTTTTTGGGCTTCAAGATAGGAGAAATGAATGTATATTTCCAGGATGGAGGGGGCGAATTATTATTTTGTATAGTATTAAAAACTGAGAGTAATAATGTTAGAGCTTCATTCGGTAAAATTTTGTAAATTTCCAGGATAATACCATCATTACCAGGTGCTTTATTTTGTTTGAGTAAATTAATTTGTTCTTGAATGTTTTTTAACATAATTTGTCTGTCCAATAGTTTGATTTGTTCTTCTGTTAGTTTTTTTTTTTGTGTTCTTATTAATAAATTCTTGAATTTCATTCTTTGGATTTATTAGTGCAGAACATTGGTTAAGCTTAAGAAAAAAATCTCTAAATTCATTCAATATGTTATGTAAATCAGATACCTTTCTTTTCTTTTCGGGTGAATATATTTCTTTAATATGGTTACATTTGCTTAATCTTTTCACCTTATTAGCTAAGATATTCAAAGATCTGGGATTTAATGAAAAATTAATACATTTAAATTTTTCAAGACTAATCATAATTTTATGGTTTAAGATTTCAAGATATTTCTTATTTAAAGTCCTTATCTCTTCAAATTTAGATTTTTCTATTTGACTTTTTTTTTGATTACTCAAGATTCAAAATATAAAGCTTAGTTTGTATTTCCTTTAAATTTTTATCCGATAAACATATTTTTTGTACCAATCAAATATTCTGCCATACAAGTATGCCTTCATTGTATCCTAGACAAATATTTCAGATGTGTTACTATCGGTGTTAGATTCTAAAAAAACTATGAACTTCTTTTAATATGAAGGGATTAAAATTTTTTAACTTAGTAATATATGCTGGTATTCATTTTATCTGAACATTAGTATGTGTATAAATATGAATATTAAAGGTTATAGAGTAATGATCTAACATGGGACAAGAAATAACTTTCACATTACTTAAATAATCAGTTAAACTATTAAAAACAAAAACTCTGTCTATTCTTGAGAATGTGTTATATCTATGTGAAAAGAATGTATAAACTAAAGATTTTGGATCAGCATAGTTGTCTATGTCTTTCAATAAAAGGAATTTGAAAATTCTTTTAAAAGTTTAGCTAAACTCAAAACTTTTCTATTGCCTTTTGAGGTAGAGTCTGAACTATCAAAAATGCAATTAAAATCATCAGCTAATATAACATTACCTTTAGAAAATTGAAAAATATGGTCTATATGTTGTTGAGCTGAACTTTGTTCAAAGCCAGGAATCCAGTACGTTAATTAGAGTGAAGATTAAGTTATTAAACTCTATGACAACTGAAGCTACCATACCTTTATTATCTTTGTATGATTCTGTAATTTTAGGTTGTGGTAATTTGTTATCCCAAAGTGACAAAAAATGCCAGGAAATCCAAGTACCAAAGCACAGGTTTATTTACTGAAATACGTTGAGCGCTTTCTTCCCTATCCTTAGGGACTTCCTCAGAACAAACATAAAACATCAACCCATCCCTTGAATACCCTCCAATCACATAAACAATTATATAAATTAAAATACAATTAAACAATTAAGCTCACATTTTCAAAATGTTGAACAAAAAACTTAAACTATAAACTAAAACCAACACATGCTATTTAAAAAATTATCATTACAAGCAAACTACTGTTGAAATGAACTTAATGAACCACCATATCGATGTAAAATACATAATAAAAACATGATAAAAAGATGATAAAAAATATATGTTTAGCTGACACATGTACATAAATACAATTATATATATTAAAAATGTTAAAAATGTATTTGCATTATGTTTGCATGTTTTATGTGCAAATTAACCTTGAATATGTTTCAATTTTAATAAGCATGCTATATTGATATTTTCATTTATTCCTGGATGTTTTGTAGCATCCAGTTTGAGTTGCCACTTCAACTCACACAGATCTAGATGGATGACGGTAATTTTTCCATATAAATCTTTACTCAACTGTTGTATAACCATAAATTTAAACACATGCTCAGGATTTTGATGGATATGTCTGCATAGGGCATTTGTCATCCTCTTATGTCTTATATCTAATAAATGTTGATTAAATCTATCCTTCATCTGCCTACATGTTTTTCCCACATAAAATGTGGGGCAATTTTGGCACTTTTCTAAATATACAACGTTTTTGGTGTTACAGTTGAAATGTCTGAATATATCAATAGCTATGCCATTCACCCTCAAACACTGTCCTGTTTCCAACATATTTTTAGAACAATTCTCGATCCCACATTTGAAATTTCCTTTAACCCTGCACTGCTCTGCCTTGTTGTAAGTTATACCTGCCTCCAGTATTTGTTTGAATGATCTATCTTTCCTATACACTACTATTGGCATCTTCCCAATCTTTTCTGCTATCTGTTGATCTAATTGTAAAATCTCTCAATTCCTTCTTATAGTTTCAACAACTTTAGGTGCATCTAAATTAAACATTGTAATTAAACTCATTTTCAATTTTTTTTGATCTGTTGTATCATTCCCAAATGTAGTGACTGCCAGTGTCTCACCTGTGTTTTCACCCCTCACAATTGGTTTAAATATTCCTTCAATACGTTTCCTTATACTTTCTTCTGCTATATCTTTCAATAATTGTGGCGGATAACCTCTATGCTCAAACATCTTACTAATAAAAGACATTTCTTCCTTAAATATTTCTAAATCACTCACCATTCTGGCAGCCCTAACTAACTGCCCCTTAATAATTGACTTTTTTGACTGTAGGGGTGCCATCAAAATTTAAATATGAATTTGAAAAGGTGAGTTTACGATAAATTTCAAGACTAAACTTTTATTGCCTTTGTCTATGATAAAATGTACATCCAAATAGAAAATGAATTTCAAACTATATTTGTGTATAAATTTTAAAAAATATATACTGTCCCATTAATAAATTGTAGAAATTCCTTTAACATATCCTCAGGTCCCTTCCAGATCAGGAAGATATCATCCAGAAATCTTGTGTAGTGATGAATCATAGTTGAGTATCTACTAGGGAAAACAAACTCCTGCTCCCAGAAAGCCATTACATAGTTAGCAAAGACCGGGGCACAGACTGCCCCCATTGCCACTCTGGTTGCCTGTTTAAAATATTGGCCTTCAAAAAATACCAGATTATTTTTCAATACCAATTCCATTAATGCCAGCAATTTGTTAACCTGATCCTGATCATACATTTGTGGCTTTAATAATTGAAACTCTAACCATGTTAAACCTACATTGTGAGGTATAACTGAAAAAAGATTGCAAACATCTATTGTAACTAAATACATATCATCACTTACTTCTGCTGAATTTAATTTCTCCAGAAAATTCCAAGAATCCTTATTAATGTAGGAAAAGGAACTCAAACCTTTTTGTAAATGGGTGTCCAAAAATGTACTAATAAAGAAAGCCTTTGAATGTTTACCATCTACAATTTGCCTACAGCTGGGATTTTTTAACCCTTTATGTATTTTTGGGATACCAAAGACATTGTATAACATCGGGTGGTCATTTTTCATATATTTATACTCATCTTCTCTTATTTGACACTGATACACCATGTCATCCAATGCCAACTCTATCAGCCTATACATGATGTTTACCTCATTCAAAGAACTTTCACTATATGTTCCTTCCATGAATAATGCATTCATACTTTTTAAATAATCACACCTATCCATTACCACAATTCCATTGCCTTTGTCAGGCTTCATTATACGGATTTTTTATCATTGGCCATTTCCATTAATAGCCCATAGTCATATTTATTTAAATTATTAAATGCTTCTTTTCTTGGCCCCTTAAAATAATCCCTAATGTCTTTTTCACACATTCTCTCAAATACCTCCGTGAGATGGTTGTTTTGGGGATTAAAAATACTAGGCTTTTTCATAGCAGCACATTCATTTTCAACAGCATTATTAAATAATATTTTGCAATTAAGTTTACTTACAAATAACTTAACATCGATAAGCATTTCAACAATGTTCCCCTTCCTACTTGGCACAAAAGTCAAGCCCTTTGCCAACAAGTTTGCATGCTCAATATTTAAGCATTTGCTAGAATAATTATAAATTTTAAAGTCCCAAGCTGTGTTGCATATGATTTGCAGTAAGCCTGCCCCTTCCAGTGCATCTAACAACAGTTCTAATTCAACTCCTTCATAACCACAATCAACAGCGTTACAACATCCAAAAGTACATTTTTCCAAATAATTGGTGTCGTTTGAAATATCTTTTATTCTAAACTCACCATTTCCATTCTATTGTCCACTATCTTGCTTCTGAGAGGATTGTTCAAAGAATTAGCCTAATTCAGCATTGAATGTTATGCCCAAGAGATTTATTTCTGAAATCTCTGCTATCTCTGCATTTTCGGTCGAGCTCCTTGGTAGTTGTAGGATGTCTCCACTTCCTGTTAGAAAGGCCCAACACATTGTTGCCCCTTCTCTCGTAGGCGCTCCGAACACCTCACATCTCCTTCATTCTTATTCAAACGGTTGAAGCGCTGGTCTTGATGAGCCCTCTGATTGGACGTCATTTCCTCCTCATTTCATAAACCATGACTTGCCCCTTGATTGGTGTTGCCATGATTACCCACCGACAATGGGTACACCTTCTTGTTTGCATACTCATCTAGGTCTCTTTTCAACTTCTTGCATTTGCGTAAAAAAATGCTATTACAAATACCATTCACTTTGCCTAAGATGTTGTTATAATTAGTTTGATTTTGGTCAAAGAACAAATCCCCTCGGATTAAATTATTATTGGTTTCAAGTCTCTGAGAGATAATTTCTAACTCATTGGTATTAAATTTAACCATTATTTTTAAGAGCTCCAGCCCCATCCAATCAAACAGTTCATGTAATTCTTTTAACATATCAGCATTTTCACTTGCACCATTAGGATATTTCCAAAACCTGAGACCTCGTGGAACTTGTTTGAGGACCAAGTTTCTTGCTAAATAAGCATTTTCAAGTTGTAATTTTTTATACACAAGCAAGTTTTTTCAAACTTCTCCAATCTCTCTGCTAAACTCATGTTTTTAGGTACGTTACCAGATTCATTGCCCAAATCATTAAATGAATTCTCCTGGAAGTTAAACCCTTTATTTTTCCAAGAACTAAAATCCATATTGGGCTCACCATTAATTCTTGCAGCAAAATTGTCATTAATCCCGGGTTGAACTCCCTCTGTTTCACATACTGTTTGTATGTACTGTGAAGTATCTGAAGGCTGAGTTAAAGGCAGTCCTAAACTGCCAAAATTATTTGTAGACACACTTTGCTTTTCCACCAGAGATCTTATCTGTGTAGTGTGTACCACTAATTGTTCATTGATTTTTTGTAATAAAGCCAAGACATCTGTATTCGAACTGGACCCTTCCATGGTAAACAGACCAACTTCAGAACAATTCCACCAACCAACTAATGACAAAAAATGCCAGGAAATCCAAGTACCAAAACACAGGTTTATTGACTGAAATATGTTGAGTGTTTTCTTCCCTATCCTTAGGGACTTCCTCAGAACAAACGTAAAACATCAACCCAGCCCTTGAATACCCTCCAATCTCATAAACAATTATATAAATTAAAATACAATTAAACAAATAAGCTCACATTTTCAAAATGTTGAACAAAAAACTTAAACTAAAACCAACAAATGCTATCTAAAAAATATATTGTTACAAGCAAACTACTGTTGAAATGCACTTAATGAACCACCATATTGATGTAAAATACATAATAAAAACATGATAAAAAGATGATAAAAATATGTGTTTTGCTGAAACATGGACATAAATGCAATTATATATATTAAAAATGTTAAAAATGTATTTGCATTATGTTTGTATGTTTTATGTACAAATTAACCTTGAATATGTTTCAATTTTAATAAGCATGCTATATTGATTTTTTTCATTTATTCCTGGATAATTTGTAGCATGTCTTCTAATTTAGATTTTCTAATTTACTTTTTTTTTGATAACTCAGTATTCAAAATATCAAGCTTAGTTTGTATTTCCTTTAAATCTTTATCCCATAAACGTATTTTTTTCTACCAATCAAATATTCTGCCGTACAAGTATGCCTTCATTGCATCCCAGACAAATATTTCATGTGTGTTACTATCGGTGTTAACTTCTAAAAAACTATGAACTTCTTTTAATATGAAGGGATTAAAATCATTTAACTTAGTAATATATGCTGGTATTCATTTTATCTGAACATTAGTATGTGTATAAATATGAATATTAAAGGTTATAGAGTTATGATCTGAAATGGGACAAGAAATAACTTTCACATTACTTAAAGAATCAGTTAAACTATTAGAAACAAAAATGGTCTATTCTTGAGAATGTGTTATGTCTATGTGAAAAGAATGTATAAACTAAGGATTTTGGATCAGCATAGTTGTCTATGTCTTTCAATAAAAAGGAATTTGAAAATTCTTTTAAAAGTTTAGCTAAACTCAAAACTTTTCTATTGCCTTTTGAGGTAGAGTCTCAACTATCAAACATGCAATTAAAATCACCAGCTAATATAACATTGCCTTTAAAAAATTGAACAATATGGTCTATATGTTATTGAGCTGGACTTTGTCCAAAGCGAGGAATCCAGTACATGTTAATTAGAGTGAAGATTAAGTTATTAAACTCTATGACAACTGAAGCTACCATACCTTTATTATCTTTGTATGATTCTATAATTTCAGGTTGTGGTAATTTGTTATTCCAAAGTATTGCAACAACTCTTTTTTTTTTTTTTTTTTTTTTTTTGCAAATGTTCAGAACTAATGAGTTTTGAAAAGGATTTAGATTCTCACTTGGAAACATCATCCTCTAATAAATGAGTTTCTTGCAGGAAAATTAATTGTGATTTATTTAACTGGAGATATTTATTTAAAGATCTTCTCTTGTTGGGATTATTCAAACCATTTATGTTAAGAGAAATACAATGTAAAAATGTCATGTCTTAAGAACATTGAGGGGTAATATATACTGATTGTGGCTTTCAATAAACTTAGAACTAAAGGTGGTTGCTAGTAAAATTTGGAAATATAGCAATGCATACAGTGTGAAACCTAAGTAAAATTTGGAAATATAGCAATACATACAGTGTGAAACCTAAGTAAAAAATTCTAAAATTGAAGTTATATGAATATATGTATACTTTTCTACTATACTTGTTTTAGCGAACATCAAATAGTACACTAACAAAAAATAATAAACTTTTATAACAATAAATCCCACAGAAACCCACCTGGAGTTATAAACTCCTAATTTGAGTGATATAAATCAGCCAAATTAACAAAAAAACTTGCAGCAAGTTTCTATCAAGCTCCACTTAAGTATGAACTATTTCATAATTAAAAACATGGCATGTGAAAATACTGTCAGTAATAAGCAAAAGGAGAAGTCATCATATAATCTATATTAGATTAGCTATTTGACAAGATAACTAAAACTGAATTGCAACAAAGATTAATATATTACAAGGTTACAAAAGACTAACATTATAAATTAGCTATAATATAAGAATGTGAAGTTGCAAAGGCCATTTCAATGACTTCACTATGGAGTTGTGATTTACTAAGATAACACGTCTATATTGTTGAAAGGGACACTACATTCAGCCCAGTGCAAAAATACTCCACATTACAGAAGAAGAATGATATCAAACTTGTTAGCAATTAACTAAAAATGTAAGTTGTATAAATAAATAAATCTGGATTTACTTTTAATTCTTAAAGTTATTCTATTATAACCAAGAAATATGCCAAAGTAATCTTTAATAAGATATATTATAACTTTACAAAAGATAAAACCTATAAGGGTAAACCAAAAATCTATTTAATGAGAGAATTTACCTATACTTATAATCTTAGAAAACATAATATAATTACTATTATGCAAGCATTCAATAAAAGCTATACCTGTCTTAAATATAAAAAATGAATAAACAGAACTATTTATATATCATACATAAATATTGAAATAGAATTAGGTAAAGCAGCACTTTAGTAAAGTTCTATATAGGTATGCATACATTGTGTCCAGCTACTTTTGTTACCACTAATCTTTACATGTCTAATGAACATAAAACAAGACTACTAATAACAAAACACAATATACACTCAGGTATTAGGAATGTATAAGCTAGTACTGTTACTTAGCACCTTGTAATAAAACTATATCAAGACTGCATTAGGCTAATATAAAGTGGTTTTTGCATAAGATATTTAGATATTTCTTTCCAGATCACCACTATTAAGAAAAAGAAAAAAAACTTCTTAACACAGTAGGAAAATCCCAAATAACAGTTATAAAACAAGTATGCAATCATTGAATGAATGAGAAATTTTCAGTATATCTACACTTATATACAAATATAAGTCTATATATATATATATACATATATATATATATATATATATATATATATATATATATATATATATACAAAGATACAAAAAAATTAGATATCACCTGCTGCACTAGTTATTAAAATAGCAATACCTATAACTAGAACAGATGTAATAGTTTATCAGTAACTATTAATTCCATGTTATAGCTACTAAAAATATTTAAGTATGAATTGAATTTTAAACAAAATTAGTGGTTTCCAACAGCAGTATTATTATTTTAGAACACGTATATCTATTTAACCATAACATGGTCTTTGTTATAATTATTTTACAAAAAAAATCCTTCTCTGCCCACCGAGTAAATAAGTATAACAGATACTTTCCACTCTAATATAAGGTCTAGCTTACAGGCATCCAAGTTCTTAAAATAGATTTTGCAATGTTGTTACATTTCATAATATAACAAAAAGTATGTTCAACTTGTTGTGCAGTCCAGAGAAAGACAGATACTTCCTTTTAAAAATGTCCCCCAAGCTGGGGATGATGTCATATGGCTCATTGAAGGAGTTCAGTGTGTGTGTGTTCTTGTTTTCAAGCCGTAAAAAGTGTGAGCACCTTCAAACTCTTCAGTGGGAAACTTCAAGCAATTCAGGGAACAACAGAGTGCATTTTATGTCTCGAGAGGCTCTGGGGACACTTCAGCAACCTTTTAATGCTTCAACAAATAGCATAGCAAACAGAGGGAGAAAGGAAAGGAAAGGAAAAAATAACAACCCCCGCCCCCACATTTCACGGATCTACCATGTTCTCATATTTACTACAAACCCAAAGTCGCCAACGAATATGGCTCTAACAAACAAGAAGCATGACCACAAAAGAAATACCAAACAAAGCCATCAACCTCAAATAACCACCAAAAATCATTACAAATATAAAGAAATGAAAATATATTTTTTACACCACCACTAAAAGCACTCATTCAACAGTTAATAATACTCATTCAACAGTCCCATACCGGAATAAGGAACGAACCAAAAGTATAGCAATAGATCAAACTAAAGAATAGCAACAACATAGTTATTATATGTTACTGGCATCTATCAAAGATACATACTATAAGTTAAACCATATACAAAGGGAAATAGAGACCAAGTGAATTGTGATTCTTAAACTTTTATATGTGTACTGGGTTAATAAAATACAAGGGGAAAAGACTGTAACTAGAGCACCAATCATAAGATCACAGTAATATGCAGCTACTTAGTATCAATGAACAAGGACAAATTAAACTAATGCAGTTAATGCATTTAAAGGCATATACAAGTAAGGGACTATAAATGGATTATTCTTCTCTTTAATATAACAGAATGTATTTTAGTGTAAGTTAGTATGTAATATATACTATGATTTTTTTTATAAATGACTAAAATAAGGAGAACTGAATAATTATTAAAGTTATAGACTAAAACAATATGCTAATGGCAATAATACAAATCTAATAAACTATTCAGCACAAAAAGTACCAACCAAAAACACAACGTAATAAAGCATATATCAACACTTACCTGTTGGTCTGTTTTCACTTTCCCAAACTACTGGGTCATAAGAAAAAAATCTTATGTAAGGAAAAAAAGAATAAAAACTTTGTTGAAAAAAAGTTATTTTTTAAGTTTCTTCTTGTGGTCTACTGTTTTCCAGGTTTCATTTTCAGCAATTCTTTTAAGACTGGAACTAGCCCAGTCCATTTCATCTATTTTTTCCAATATTTTGTTAGATTTAATGTACTTGATAGCTGCATCTAGTTCCTCAACGATCTTCAGACCATCCTGAAGAAAGATTTTCAGCCTTGCAGGGAAAAGCAGGTGAGACTTTATTTGTGTTTTTTTTTTAAGTTCTTTAAGTAATGGTAAGAATTGTTTTCTTTTAGTTATGACAGAAGTAGAATAGTCATTATCAAAACATATGTTATCTTTGTATTTTATTGGTGACTTAGACCAAGCAGTCTTCAAAACTATTTCTTTATCATAAGTAGATAGAAATTTAACTATGACAGATTTTGTGGAGTTACGTCTGGTAAATTTGGATGTAGATAGGGACCTGTGAGCTCTTTCTATGCCAACAGAAAGTGCTTCAGGAAGCTGTAAAATATCAGGTAGCCATGAAGTTAAAAATTTCTCCAAGTTATTTTCTTCTAAATTGTCTGGTAGTCCAAATATTCTGATGTTATTTCTTTGAGATCTATTCTCAAGATCATCTAATTTAGTTTGAAGCAGGGTATTGTGCTTCAGTAAGAATTCTAAATTATGTTCATGTTGTTGTATTCTGCTATCCATGTCATTTAAAGATGTTTTGATACCTGTAATTTGTTTCTTCTGCTTTTTTAGGTCTTGATGCAAAGTCTCCATTTGCTGAGATGTATTTTCTTTAAAAACATAAATTTTCATATCCATTCTGTCAATTTTTGTAGATAGTTCCTGAATAGTAGTTGAGAGTTTGAAACTCTTTTTATTGCTGAGTCCTGATTAAAGGATTTTGTGAAGCTCATGTTGAATCCAGATACCAAAAACTTGTCTCTTATTTTTTGACAGGAAAAATTAAAAAAAAATAAAAAATATTTTGATATTAACTTAATAGACTATTAAATGAAACCAAATATATATAAAGAAATTGATTTTAAGATAGTTTTAACTAAAAATTCTTGTCATAAAAAAATGATAAAGCAGAGCTGAAAGTGCTGCTACTCAAGGCTCATGCTTGCCCACGCCCCCCAATATTTCTGACAGAGTACTCTGTAAGACATTTTTAATATCTAGACAGGAGACATTTTCCAATGATTATTTAATGTCACTAAATATGTGAAATTTTACAAGATGTATTCACTATTATTGATCAAATTGATGGTTTTAACAGTAATATGCATATTTATATTTACATTTAGATGGTATAGGTATATATAGTATATTATATTGTATTATCATATTTATTATTGTTATTGTCTAGCATGATTTTCTTTTATACACATGAGGTAAACAATATCATTTCATGATGAATTCAGTGTCTACTATTGTTTTGTGTTGGAGCTCTGTGATTATTTCTTGTTGTATAATAAATTGTGTTTGCATCCTTCTGTCTGTTCGAGCTGTCCTTGGGGGGTTGGGACAGAGACTTTTTTTTTTTTTTTAATATCTGCCAATTCATTATACTCCCAAATATATGTTCCTAGTTACCTCTAACATTTGCTATCTACCCATTCTTTAAAGTCTGCTTGGGTTATAAAACTACCTATGCAAACACTTCCAAGCAAAAATCCTAAACATTCTGAACTTTTTTGCATAATTGGGAGCCATAGATATGTTCTTCCATTGTTCCCTTGTAATTTGCTTTTCCAGTCCTTCTTCCTAGTCTCTTCTATCCTCCTCTTATTGATTCTTATAGTTATTGTGCATTATTTTATATGCCCTACAAAGTATCCCTTTTTAACAGCAATTTCTGTTCAATATTTGACTAAACACTCCAGCAGAACAAGTCTTTAATTTAGGACCCCCCCCCCGATCACTTTCTGTTTGGCTGTACTCTGATATCAATCCTTGATAGAAAAAGTAGTCTGTAACCTGCAATACAAATTGCTTCTTGGCTTCATCCTACTGTATTACCTTTCTGTCTCTAGTTATTTGCTCCCAATACCTTGATTCTTTTGCCAGTTTTCTTCAGTAAATTCCAGCCCTCCTTGCTATTTTTTGTATACCTACTTGCAGTCATCCCTACTGAGAAAATCTCTTTTCTCCATTCCTGCATTGGCTTACTTTTTAGAATACTTTCTACAACTTTATGAATATAATTTTCTGTACAGTTGTTATTATTATTCTCCTTAAGGATCTGCATCCAAATTCCACTTGCTCCTTATTTCTTTAACCCCTCACTTCATCATGATCTCCCTTTCCTCTTTGAACTTTAACCTTCTGCTTGTGTTTATATATATATATATATATATATATATATATATATATATATATATATATATATATGTGTGTGTGTGTGTGTGTGTGTGTGTGTGTGTGTGTGAGAACCTTAAATGTGTAGCTTTAAAATATCCTTTCAAATCAGGTAATCTTAAACCACCTTCTACTATCAGGTGGATCAAATTGTCCATCTTAATGTTTAGTATTTTACCCTCCCAAATAAAATCCTTTAACTCTTGACTCATGATTAATTGTTATCCACAACTTTTCTTCTGGTTGATAAAAATATGCCTGACCTGTGTATAAAACTAAAGGGACTAAAAACATTTTCACTGCTTGTATCACGCCATCCATATCCATACATCTGCACCCAGTTTCTCCATTTTTGTGTTATCTTTTGTTTAGTCTCTTCTCACATATCCTTAGCTGCCAGAACAGAATCCTTTTTAATCCATGCTCCTAAATATTTCATCTTTTGTGTCCCAATAAATATAGTTATTGCTGGACCAGTTTGTATGCAGCTATATTATTTAACCTTTGTTTTATCTTCATTAATTGCATATCCCAAAAGACATAAAACTGTCCTAAAATATTCTACAACACCAAAAATGCCCTTTTCTGGATTTATCAAGGACAAAATAACCTCATCTGCAAATGAAGACAACCTTTCTTGATTACTATACAAACTACATCCTTGAATTTCTGAGTCCCTTATTTTCTTTGTCTGGCTCTAAATTTAAATCAGTGGGGAAAGAGGGTACCCCTGTCTAGTTCCTCTGTTCAAATACAACTTATTAGAGAGGAACCTTCTCACTTTAATTCTTTCTTCCAGTCCTTATATAGCCTCCTCATTATCCTTATTATTGTATCAGGGAATGCAAATGCTTCCATTGCTCTACTCATAAAATCCCAGCTTACTCTGTTGAATGCTTTCTCTGCATCAAGACCCACAAACAATAGTGGTACTTACTTGCATTCTGCTTCCCTCTGGATCATTGTTCTATTAATGTTGTTGAATTTTTGTCTCCCCTCTGCAAAACCACATTGATTCATATCTACCAATTTTGGCAACACCTTTACTATTCTACATAAACATTTTGTAATCATGGTTTAAAATTGAAATGGGTATATATGAAGCTGGATCTGACAGGTCTTTGCCCTCTCATGTCTTTGCAGATTAAGTAAACATCCCCATTTGTATCTCATCTCCTCCTATCTTAATGATTAGTTCTTTGAGCCTCCACTACCTCTAACATTGGGATAATTAAGTCTTCCATAATATTTCCATTTGTGCTCTTTCCTGGTTTTCAAATTTTTCTGCTTTATATAAATGTTTATAACATTTCTAAAACATTTCTAATGCCTTTACAGGATACCGGTTTATTTTTCTTATCAAAGACTCCCTAAGTTTGGTGACAACCCTTTCTACTTTCTGTAACTTAAATCAAGGTGCTAAAAGTTTTTGTTTTCTGGAGTTATCAAAAATAGTTGCTTAGCACCAATCATTCTAACCTCATGCATATTATCCAAACACTCCATTATTTTCTTTTTAGCACTCTGCAGTTGCTCCATTTCTTGTTCTGTGAGGTTCCCATTATTCTGCAGTACGTGACCGGAGTTCCGCTGTGGCGACCCCTAACCGGAAAAAGCCGAAAGACACAACAGCAACAACTTCTACCATTGTCAGCCCCTTTAAATCCTATTACATCTTAAGCATATCTCTTTCCCTTTTATTTATAACCTATTTTTAAACTTTATTTTCATTTTGTCTCACTCAGTAACTATCACTTCTGAAAAAAATTCTGTCTTTTTTAACAACTCTGTAATACTTTCTCCTACCCAATCCTTAAAATCCTTTTTTTTTAACAGGTAGGTTGGAAAGCATAAATGTATTATTTTTATTCCATTATCCTGTATTTTTATCTTAGTTTTTATTGGTGTATAATCTGAAACAATTATTGGATGTGTGTTGAAGCTTTCAATTAAATGGGCATGTTACTGTGAAATATAATTTCTCTGCAGTTTATCCCAGTTAATGGGGAATGATGTATAAATTCTGTCTCAGTTCCTACTATTAAATTCAAGTCTTCCATACCCAATATTTTCATAATTTCTTCAGAAATCTGCCCTCTTTTTTTATATTTCCCTTCCAGATCACCCTGATTCATCCTCATTATTGCAAATGAAGTTTCAGTCGCCACCCATATTCCCTGCTGAAAGATGATTTTCTTAAGCTTCATAATAGCAATTTTGGTGGAATATAAATACATGCCAGTGTAATCCTCCTCCTCCTCCTCTGCCAATAGCCCCTACCACAATTCTATCATTATTGTCTTTTTACCTCTTATATCACCATTGGATCCCCTCTAGCAATCAGTATTATTAGTCAACTTTACCTTTGTCCCTGATAGTCTGCTAAATATCTACTCTGTAATCCTTTATGTGTCATATTCACATGCTCAGTTCTTTACAAATTTATCTCTTACAGGATCACAATTTGCACTCTGCATTTCTTAATATCATTCAATACACTTTCCCTTTACATTCCAAAATATATGCCTAGAGTAGACATTATGATAAAACGTTATTGCATTTGCCTAAGATGCACTCACTCATTTTCTGCAGGATGATCTTTTATATAGTTGTTTCTCTTCATCTCCATTGAAGCATATGTCACATTTTTCAAAATGTTTTGCATTGATGAAAAGCTTCAATTTTTTTTCAGAATACCCTCATCCCCTATTAACTTCAAACAAATGCACAAATATATGTAAATTTTCAACAAATGAAATTTAACCCTCCAAATAAGAACAATTGCCCCACATTGGCAACTGCACCCACAGGCATTACCTAATGTAAAATTTAGGTTACCCAGTGCTAAAGAGCATGTTATAGCGTGTGTTCCCAATTAGATTGATTACTGTCTGTTCTTGTGTGACCCCTATTCCCCTCCCAGATGTGAAAAACAGCATGCATGCTTTCAGAAAATGCTAATTTTAGCCCTAAGAAAAATTGCATTGGCTATCTTTAAATAAAAATAAATTCTGCAGTGTTCTATTATATGCATTAACATATTATTTCTGCGGGGTAGGTAACCATCTCCTATTCAATTCTCATTATATCAAACTTTATTTTTCACTGTACTGTTTGCAGTTGTACTTTCAAATTTTGCATTTCCCTCTGCAAAAAAATGCTCAGAATTTATAAAATTAATCGTTGGAACTTCAGACAGCTCATCTCCATATAAAAGTAGTCAGCAATGAGGAAGCAAAAAACAGATAACAACTTTGCAGATGCTTGAAGAAATCTTTACAAATTTGACTCAGAACAGAATATACAGAAATCCCCTGGCCAACCCACCTTCAACTGCAGACTTTTTCTCTCCCACTGAAAAGATTTGTTCATGTAAAAAAAGCTAATATGTTTCTATGGATCCCTATCAGATTACTGAAGTTTCAAGACTTTGAACAGGATCATATGATCAAAGTTTTGACAATCTGAACATTTTGGATGGAGATTGTGGTACAGCGTGAAATGGGAAATGTACCCTTTTCCACAATGTAGTGCGATCTTGGAGTTGGTATATTTAATTAGCAGGGGGTGTGGGGGTACAGGGGGCTTACCCACCTACAAAAATATTAAAAATAGAATTTTTTTTATTTTTATTTTTTTTAATGTTCAAAGTTTTGAAACTTCAATCATATAGTCTCACCATATGAATTTCAAGGTTTTGGAAGTTTGATAATCTAACATAGATCCATTTCTAGATGCAATAAACTTAACATTTGTCAAGGCTTTCATCATTTCTGTCATTTATCAAGCCTGTTTGCTTACAAAAAAACACTTCTTTATAGCTTAGGCCAATGTCATTAATCTAGACGTCCACTCTTGTAAAAAAATAAATAAATAACAAGGGAATTATTATCTCAGTACTACATGTAATAATAACCAAAACCTAGTAGAATTGTACAAACCAGCTCGTCCCCCAGGTAAAAATCTCCTATCCTATGGTCTAGCACGTCTCTGGAACTCCCTACCTCCATCCATTCGTACCACTTTCAACCACTTTATAGTCAAAAAATCTCTTCACTCTCATCTACTATCCCAGTGGGAATGCTCTTGCACCCATCCATCATAATGTACACTGGCATTTTCTCTTTCCCCCTCCTTTCTGGGAATTTCCTTGTTGCTGCCTCTCCTAACTCATACATTCCCCCCTTGTACTTACTAAGTTAATTATAAAAAAATGTATTATTTTGTTTCCTATTTGTTAGCTTCCTAAGATATAATGGCTTCTCAGTTTTTCTATTGATATGTTTCCTTTTCTAGTCTGTATCATCTGTAATGTTCCTCACCAGTATGTACTACCTGAAATGTTATGCTCTAAGCTGTATAATTTGTAAATATTGTAATCTAATCTAAAACCTATTGTAACCTTGTTTCTGGAGCTTTTCTCCCCAGGACTCCATTGAAAACGGGTTCATCTTGGCCCAGTGGACTATCCTGGTAAACCAACTGCAAGTAAAATAAATAAAATAAAAAAATGTAACATAATATAATATAATATAATATAATATAATATAATATAATATAATATAATATGATATAATATAATCAGTGCACATTTACATCCCATCCCTCTCCTGTAGCCCAAGATCACAGCAAAGTAATTTAAACTTGCTTCTGTCTAGCCTTTCTTCTCTTGTTACAGTGACAGGGACAATGCTATGACAACTCAGGGACAATCACGGACACTTCTACCATATTAGTACTATTACCTTGGAACATGTTGACAGATTCGTAATACTACTAATTGTCTGCAGTTAAATGCATCTAGTACTCTTCATTGTTGTGAGTAGTCATTCTCATTCATCACCTTTCCCCCAAAGGGCACTGGCTTTGTGAGTTTTTAAGGGTCTGGCCAGTTATTGTGCGAATGCTCTGACCATTGGTATCGTTGACATTATCATATGTGTGTGGTGTGGTATTCTGGTGACTACAGATGGGACATTTTCGGAACACACCTGGTTTTACATGCCGACACATAACAAAGAAAAAAAAAGGGGTTGGGAGGATGGCCTAATGGTTAAGGTGCTTGCCTTGCAAGCACAAGGTGGGGGGGGGTTTGAGTCAAAGGGATAATTTTTAATAGCTTAAAATGGCTCTCAAGTGCAGTTAGCTTAGTACGAACCTATGAACCTATGTTATGCTACAAATCTTATATATTTTACAACTAAAAAGTATATGTTTACTTTAATGTCTTTAACATATACAGCAGTCACTGAAAAGACTCCCCAATTTTTAAAATACTCCTACCTGCACATTATAGAAAACTGTTTTACAATATAACATGCAGTTTATATCATGAAATGGTTTATAAAAATACTAATAAGAACAGAAACTGTTTTGCTTACAGTTACATTCCCCCTTTAGTGCCCTTTTAAACATTAATGAAATAAAGTGGGGCATATGTTTTACAGTCTATCAACAAGTTTAACAAGGCCAACTAAAGTCTAGGCTTGTTCAACCTTGCAAGGCCATATTTCACAAATATCACTGATGTGCTACAGTTTCCCATTTACTCACTAATTTTAGTGTTGCCAGCCTTCTTCCTGATCATCTCCATCTCCCAGCCCCAGACTGTGGTTCAAGTCTAAGGTACTCCTGATTTTTCTATTCAACTTGTGGGTTTTTTGCCCCCTGTCTTTTGAACATTTTCCTTTGGAACAGTGGAATAAGTTTTAACTGTAAGAATAAGCTGAAGAGCAAACCAGTACAGAAGTACAATATTATGAAAAACAAAACTAGTAGGCAGAAAATGCGTAAAAAGTGTAAACTTTTAATAAAACAAAAAAGTAAAACAAGATAAGCGCTTTTGTACTCAATCCAGGTACTTTATCAGATTTAGTTCAAACAAACAATGATCATTCCTTATATAGGCTAGTATTTCAATCCACGTGACTTCAATAGAGGCTTAATAGGTATAAATTAATTTAACCCTTTCCCTTTTGTTGCCTGTAAAATAGTCATCCATTTTATCTCAATGCACTCAGTACATGTTCTGATGTCACCACCTCTTTGACCAATCTTATAAATTTCCAGGACCATAAACTTAAAACAAGGATTATTTCCAGCATGATTAACATGTTTAGAAAGAGCATTCTTCTGATCAGATCTATTAATACTATACAAATGCTCTCTAATATGGTCCCTCAAACAACAGTTGGTCTTACCAACATAGAAAGCTCTACAAATCTCACAAAATGCCAGATAAACTAAATTGCATGTACTGCAGTTAGCATAAACATCGATATCAAAAATACGCTCAGTATCTCGATGCACAAATTGGTCACCTGTTCTAATATATTGACACCTATTGCAGTGATGACAGGGAAAGGTGCCAACCTTACATATACTAGGGCTGACTTGCGTTCTTATAAGTGGCTTATAACAAAGCATCTTTTTGATAAATGGACGGTTCTTAAAAGAAAAGGAAGGTGAATTACCTAATGTCTCCTTACATTTCTTGTCTGACACCTGCACTCGCCAGTGCTTCTTAACTATATTGCAGATAAAACTAGTGTCATTTGACACATCCAAAGAGGATGAGAGGACAAGTCACCACTTGTACTGACATAATTAGAGGTGTTCTCTAAAAACGGCCTAGTTCAAGTATCTCTGAAAGAGATGGTATCATTTTGTGCCACTGTGATATCAATATCACTGTAACCTCTTACCAGAAAATTAGCAGTTAAATTATCAAAAGATTCATACATGCCACTGTCTCTTGTATGGAGTCGTGCTGACTGAAAAAATTGTCCCTTGAAGACATTACGCTTGACGTGTTCAGGGTGCATGCTTCTAGCATGCACAACATTATTAACTTTACAGGATTTACTACGTAACTTGATGTCTATGCCTCCTACTGTCTTAATCACAGTGACATCCAGAAAACATATCTGTTTGTATGAATGTTCAAAGGTAAAATGAATAAAGTCAGTGGTACTATTTAGATACTGTACAAATTCATACAAAGCTTCAAGCATATCGTCCCATACAAAAAATACATTGTCCATAAAATGGCCATAATATAGAATGAATCTAGAAAATATGTTATTATCACAGAACACATATATATTGGGATTCCCATTCAGCCAAAACAATATTGGCATAGCTGTTAGCACACACCATGCCCTTGGCTACCCCTGTGCATGGTAGAAAAAACATAATTTAACACAAAGGCATTATGTTCTAGAATAATTTCTAGAAGAGTACAAATTAATTAGATCTTATCACTAGCATATCCAGAATGCTGACTCAAAAAGAGTCTAACATAATCAATGCCTATTGTGTTGGGAATGCATGCTCTGTCTTCTAACTCAACCATTTTTTGAAACAGCTTTTCTCGAGAAGCCTGTGTGTGTATGTATGTGTGTTTGTATTTATGTATGTGTGTGTGTTCATGTGTATGTGTGTGTGTTCCACAATATTTTGAGTAATATTGTCCCTATACATAAACTCAGTTACTGTAAATTATTGCAAGTACTTCTCATCTCCAGATTTAAGGTAGAAATGGCTGTAAATATGCCTGTTTTAGGCTTGACATTGCTTCCCACCCCTACCAGTTTGTAAATCAGTGCACCACCCACTGCAGGTTTGTCAAAGATTAACATAACATAAAATGTGGAGACTCATTTGAGGCCACCAGAGGAAAGTGAAGGGAGCTGACAGTAATAGTATATGTGATGCATATGTGTCTGTTATGTCACAGTACCATCCTAGTATAACAAGCACATGCTGGTTATTGAGGGATAATGGTATCATAAGCACAGGCAGCCAGTGGTAAGACATAATGAAGCTGCATTAAGAATAAAAACACATGATGCAGTGGAAGGGCCCTCACAGTTGAGATGCAGAAGACCACTTGTTACCACCATGCTCCGAGTGCTGCAAAAGTAAAAACTGCACAGCTGGTAGCAGAGACAAAGCAGGACAACACTGATCACTTGAAGGAGACCATATAGTATGGTATGCTGTCATCCCCCAAGTGTAGGTGTTGGCACTGCAGGGTAAGGTCCATTATACATATTATGCCAGCTTGGGATATGTACACTGTGCAGGATTACCCAAGGATCATTGCCCATCATTATAAGGTGCAATTTATTCGGCTGCTGGCTGAGTTTGTACTGGCAATGTCTGTGGGGATTATGTTATGGATGTATGCATCAGAATGTACATTTTGTGAGACTGCTTGCCATACTACAACACTGTCGGTGTTTGCTCTGTTAGGTATTGCTATGGACATATGAAGTACTATGGCATATGCTGCACTTATAGACATTTGGGATACACATAGTGCTTGTGGGTGAGTACTGTTTCACTTTGTATGCACATATGTGGTCCTTTAGTTGTGATAATGAAGTATTGTGTTTTATTTCAGACATTTGAGCATGTTGGTACATTTAGTGGGAGTTAGATGTCATGTTTTGACTGAGGCTATTATGTTCCATTGCCCATGTGGGTTTCTTGCTTGTAGGTTAACCAGTCATTAGTTCTTGGGATGTATAGTATTAGCATTACTGGGAAGGATAAGTTTTACAGGTCATTCACTACAGAGGTGAACAGTTATGCAGCACTGTTATGGTCATTTCAATTCAGAATTGGTAACCAGTCCAATATGGAGAGGGTGGATTTAAATTTATTAATTTTAGGCTATTTGACCCCCTATGCAAAAATGGGAAAAAGGAATTGAGGATGTATGGATATTACAGAAAGATGTAAGCTTTGGGGGCATATTTACATGTGGGTGATGGATATGGAAACAGATAGGGCAATGGCTACTAAACGATGGTGGGTAGATAGTCATGTCTGAGATAAAGGAAGGTTTGTCAGTTAATATGTGATTTAAGAGGAAGTAATGAGATGTGCTGATGTTGGATATGGTGTGAACAATTGTTAACTGGGTGAAGTTGAATTTTTGAGAGGAGTATTTGGGTCATGGAAATGGGACTGAACAAACTGAAGTCTTCAGGTATTATGAGATTTTTTTATGTTATTTGTGGAGGAAATTATTTATTTTAGTAGATTATTTAACTTGAGAAATGCAAAGGGAAGTGGTAGAAATGCTACAGTGAGACATAGTATGTTATTTTTGAGGTAGGGAAGGGATTCCAGTAGCCATTTAGAAGAAGTATCAGTGTTAGTGTATCCTTGAGTAAGTGGTTGGATGTTTAACTGTGATTTGCACAGAAGCAGAGTTCCACTTCCTGATCTTTAGCCTGGTCTGGGGTCAAAAAACTAGTTGTAACCAGGGAAGAAAGGGTATAAGGATGGATTGATTGTGCTTACAAGCTACAAACTGGGAATCATATATGGCTTCTAACTTGAAGGTCCAAATATTTGTGGACTTTGTCAACAGAAATACTCTGGACTATCTAGTTTGTACACCCACTACAGGAGCTAGCATCCTTGACTTAGTCCTATCCGACATGGGAGAACATTGCATGCCTCCAAGAGTAATGTTCTCACTGGTCAGGTTGGATTAAAAGCTGTCTCTTTCATATTAAATGTAAAACTTAGGATACTTGGTAACCCTACAACTTTTAGAAAGTATTCTAAGGCAAACTTTTGTACTTTTAAGTGACCCTCTGGCAAAATCAGAGAACACTGCTGCCTATGTGAAGTTGCTCACAATAATCTCTTTCCAACCATGTATACAACTTCATACAGGTAGCGGTCCCTACCCAAAATAAGCACAGGACAAGCTCAAAAAGCAAGCCACCCACTTTGATATTATTGATCTTTTCCCTTCCACAGTACCAATAAACAGTTCATTTCCATATTTCTATTTTATAGCATGGCTATGTTGTTGAAAACTCTTATTCTGGATTTTGCATATTTCAAAATGTCCATTTCTAGAACAGATTCTGCAATGTTAATAAAAAGATTAGCAACTTAAGTGCAATGATTTGAGCAGTTTGGTATCCAAATTGTACAGTTACTGTCACGTGGCTCTTTTTCATAGCCTTTATTTTTACAGAACATCCTACCTTTGTTTCTAATTTTTGCCTTATTATTTGGCACAGACTTTATCTTGCACATAGATGAGGCACCATATTATTTAATTAGTTTAACTCTGTAGTAGTATAACACCTCTTTTGGCATATTCCTTACAAAGCAACTGCAGCAATTGGAGAGACCTCGGATGTTTCAAACTGAGAAGATCAAAGGACTCCAGCACGTACACAGACCGACTAAAATCCCTGTCACTATACTCAGTATCATATAGACTTCTTAGGGGAGACATGTCTGGCTTACAGAGTAAACTCTGACCCAAACTTAATGCATTTGCTGCACATCCGTAAATCAAATTGGACTAAAGCTACCTGTTCCAGGGATGTAAATATCGCCTGCGACTTGAATAGGACATGCTGGAGGGACAGATTTGTCTCCCAGTGACTGCCACATCATTGGAATAGGCTGCCAATTCATGTGAAGCACAGCACAACCTTCCTGGACATGGGCAGTCATTACTAAGTACAATCCTGGATATTGACTAGAGTATCTATGGCATTACATTGGAATGAAACAGCTAGGCTTGAAATGACCTCCGGGTCTATGTCTAGTAACCTCTTATGATCCTAATTCTGCACACATTCACTGTTGTCTATTTCTCCAAAACGCCTGATCCTTGTTTCATCATTTCTTATGCCAATGATTATTTCTTCTCTTACTAGTCTTACCAGTCTTTGGTTCTTTTCTTTATTGCTAAACACAGGCATATACAGTGTCTGCAGAACCTCAAGCTCTTATTAAGAACAAATGTCTAATACATGACAAATTCATTCTGGACTGAAAATAATTGCTATGCTTTATTTAAGTAAATTAAAAGAGTTTCTGGTCCCTGATGTGATGCAAAAATGCTAATTAGTGGCACTCCAGGCTTTATAACTGAAACTATCTCTATTCATGGGTCTTCATCATCTAAAGCCCATCATGTGTTCTTGTGCAAACATTTCACCGAAACACCAACCACAGAATCTAAAGACTAGTAGAAAATTACTTAGTAAATTTGCCTTCAGAGATAGAAGAACAACTACCTGTTCCATCTGAAATAGCTTCCATGACTTCTTCAGTGGTTGAGCAGGGAGCCAATAACCAGGTCACTCTTGGCCTTTTCACAGAGCTTGCCACTGTGACAGACTCAGCACATAGGCACTAACATTTTATGGACTCCTTCTTAACCAGTCTTGAAAACCAAATCCAGAAGATTAAAACATGTCAGGGGGTTGCTGAGGGAACTACTCATTGACAGTGGCTTACTACAGACTTCTTGGTGGGAATTGCTGAACTGAAGCATCAGCTGTCTTTTCTATTACACTTTACTCAGGTGCTGAATGATAAAACAGTAGGTCAGGAAGACTGGGGTACTAATACAAAATAAGAATCTTTGGCTTACAAGAGGGTAACAAATAGTCAGACGTAAGCTGCATTGTACAGCATGGGGTGCCTACAACACTGTGTTTAGATTTAGCAGCTAAGCTTCTAATAGAACATGCCTAGAGATCCTTCACGTTATTTCCAGCTGGTGGTGGTAATACCAGGCCAGCCATTAGGAGGTTTCTGTCTTATCAAGAAAAGATAATATGGGTAACATGGACCAAGAAAGAGATTACATACTTGACACATTGGACTTGTTTTGATAAGGTCATTCTAAATAAAAGTGGAGAAGAGAAAAACATGACGTCTGATGATCAAGGTTTCAAGGTATATAAAGTGAAAGTATCCCTGCCCTACAATGCATGGCTCAGGATTCATTTCTCTGAACACATATTCAGATTCTGTACAGTGGAGGAGGGGTCCATATTCTTACGAGGAGAGTACCTGCTTCTCCATGCAGAGAACATGGATTTTGATACCCAGAAGAAAAAGCAGATCAAGGGAGTAGCTGGATTGTCATCTGTCTCCCGTTGAACATGGTGAACGTTTTCCTTATAAATATTAATGGTTTATGGTGCTTGATTAAACCACCAGTCTGGGTTATTTGGGTCTATATTGGAACCGCGAAAGCCCTAGTCACTGAATACATAAACACCGACACATATTCCGTGAAGTGTGAATACACTGAATGCTCTAAACTGCGAAATTCAAAACCTCAAACTGTCATAGTTGTCCCACCCCACCGCCCGCTACATACTACCTACACAAACAAAATAAATAAACCACATACATACACTAACCAAAACCCTACTTCTAACCCTACACTAAATCTTGCATATACCACCATGTATGCACTACCTTAACCCGCACCCTAACCCTAAGGTCCGTATCTATCGCACACTTACCTTAAGAAGCTATACCCAAACAAAATAAATAAACCACACACATACACTTAACAAAACCCTACTTCTAACCCTACACTAAATCTCACATACATTACCATCTATGCACTTACCTTAACCCGCACCCTAACCCTAAGGTCCATAACTATCTCACACTTATCTTACGGAGCTATACCGCAGAAGGGCCAACCATGACGATTCGACATTTCAGATTTCGCACTTCAGGACGATCGATGTTTTTGAGGTTCGATGAAGACGTGTCGGCGTTTACGTATTTGGGTAAGTGGACCTTCGAGGTTCTAATAGAGAAACGGGTTATTTACATGGTTGTACCAGCATAACTCCAGTTTAGTTGCTTTCTATGAGACGTATATCTGGCACCAACAGCTCATGCAAATTATTGAGATTTGGGTACCAGCATATATAGTATCATCTGCACACCCGGCTGGAAGGAGTACGGGTTCTGCTGTCCTAATTAGAAATGCTACTCAGAGAATCTAGGTTTGCTTTCCTGCTTACCTAGTTAGGAATGCTACTCAAACAATCTATGTTGCTATCCTACTTAGGAGCACTACTCAGAGATTATCTTACTTGGGAATACTATGAATTAAATCTGTGTTTAATACCCCACTTTGAAACACTACACAGAGAATCTGTGTTTGTTATCCTTAGGAATGCTACTCAGAGAATATAGATTTGCTATCCTACTTAGGAGCGCTGTTCAGAAGATCTAGGTTTGCTTTCCTACTTAGGAATGCTACTCAGAATATCTGTGTTTACTATCCTACTTGGAAAGGCTGTGTAGGAAAGCTGTGTTTAATATTCTACTTGGGAATACTACTCAGAGAATCTAGGTGTGCTATCCTAATTTAGGAAGGTTTTGCAGAGAATCTATGTTTGCTATCCTACTTAGGAATATTTTGCAGAGAATCTATGTTTGCTATCCTACTTGGGAATGCTGCTCAGGGAATCTGTGTTTACTATCCTACTTAGGAATGCTACAGAGACTCTATGTTTTATACTCTTTTTGGGCATATGTCAGTGCTTTGGCAAGAATAGTCTTGCGCCTCACCTGATTCCTCATTGCTTTTGCATCTATTAATCTGCATCCTGCCATGGGAGCTAAGGAAGCCTGTATGATTGTTAATTGCTTACAATAGCATATGAAGGGACTTTTGGTCTGAACTGGGAAGTTAAATGCCTGATTTTATGTACATAACCACAGCTTCTGCCTCTTTGCATTTTATCATTGTCAAAGTTTCTTATTTCATAAATGAGAAAGGTAAGCATACCTGACTTATTGGTGGTATCAGGTTTATATGACATTTTAGGAGATTAGATCACATTCATGCTTTCCAAGAGTTACTTGAATCCCCCACCAGCAAAACCTTCTTTCAGACCATGATGGTTTAGAATTGTGGTTGGCACCAATGGAACGTCCTGCCTTTTGTTTATAGCAGCATTCCTTTTATTATATTAAGAGCTTTTATTATATTAAGAGACACAAATTTAAGAATCTTTTGCATTTTTGCATTTTTTGTCCCAATTTTTTTTCTGGTTCATGAAATAGGTTCATAGTCTCCTCATCTTTTTTGTAGATGTTTCTTTTGCATATTTATCACAGAGTTCAATTCCCCCTGGCGACAATATCCCCACACTGGAAGATATCCTCTCCTGGTTCTCTTCTAATATTTCTAACAAAACCATCATCATGGGAAACACTAACATCAATTGGTCCACCATTCAATCCCATACCCCCTCCATTAACATCAACCTGTATAACTTCACTCAACTCATCAACTCCACTACTAGGCCATCTAAAGACTTTTCTTCTGGCAGTACTATAGATTGGATATTAGTCTCTCAACCCCACAATTACCCTGATAGTGGAATTCTTCCTGACTCCCTAAGCGACCACCTTCCCATCTTTGCCACACGCCTCTCTTCTTCCCTACAAGTTTCTCATAACTACATCACTTTCAGAGACCAAAAAAACTTCAACCCAGAAGCCTTCTCTAACTCCCTAAAATGCTTTAACTGGTACCCACTAAAAACTCTTCCCCTGGAAAGTGCTATCACTCACTTTAATTTCATTTTCTTAAACCTGTTAGATACACATGCTCCCTTAAAAACCAGAATAATAAAAAACAAAACTACCCCTTGGCTAACTAAAAATACACTAACAACCATGCGACTAAGAGATAAAGCCTGGGCACGCTATCTGAAGCACAAATCTCCCACTACTCTTAATGACTACAAAACTCTTTGTAACTCAGTAAAAGAGCTTATCACAGCAGACCGACACAACTATTACTCTTCTCTTCAAAGTAAATACAACAATGACCCACAAAACTTCTGGAGAGGTATAACCTCTCTCTTAAAACCCAGTACAACTGAAAACTCAAACCCCAACCCAAGCGTACAAGACAATGACCTTGCCACCGAGTTTAACTCTTTTTTCACTGACTGCATTTCCAAACTAACCTCTTCCTTCTCCTCCAACCATCCACCTCCAACTTCCTCCCCCCCCCACTCCTTCTCCACTCTGTCATCCTACTACCTCCTAACCACTTAGATTCTCCCTGGAACCAATCCCTACTTCCACTATCAAAAAACTCCTGAAAAAGCTAAAACCTTGCACCAATGTCCCCGATAACATCTCCTCACACTTCCTCAGTATAGCTGCAGATGCTATCACCCTGCCAATTAGTATCCTAATCAACCACTCCATCCAAGAAAGTCACGTTCCTCAAATCTGGAAAAAAGCTTATATAATTCCCTGCCATAAAGGAGGAAATAATACTAGCGTTACCAGCTTCCGCCCCATTGCTATCCTCTCTCCTATTTCAAAAATTCTAGAGAAATGTATTCACCTTCAACTCCTTCCCTACTTACTAGACAACAACCTACTAACTTCTACTCAACACGGCTTCCGTCCCAATCACAGCACTATGACAGCCCTCCTATCATTCCTCGAAAATGTGAACAAGGCTAGAGACTCTGGCCTCACTGTATCTACTATTCTACTTGATCTCTCCAAAGCTTTTGACACTATCTCCCATAACTTACTTCTAACTAAACTCTCCAAGCTAAACCTTTCACCTTCTGCTCTAAATTGGTTCACCAGCTATCTCTCAGACAGGCATCAAGCTGTTAAGTGGAAAAAATCCATCGCCTCTTTCCTTAATAGCCCCACAGGTGTTCCACAAGGTTCCATATTAGGACCCCTTCTCTTTAATATCTTTGTAAATGACTACTATCACTCTATCCCCTATGCTAACATCATCCAATATGCAGATGATTCTACAATCATCTGTGCTTCGTCTTCCATTTCAACTCTCCAAAAGCTGACTCAAGATGCTTTCTCCACCACAGAACAGTGGATGAAAGACAACCATCTTGCACTTAATGCAGCTAAATCAAAACTAATGATATTCACCCCCTCTAAAACCAACACACTGGATCAACAACCATTCTCCATCACCAGTCAGAATAATAACCCACTTGAACTGGTAACTGAAGCCAAGCTTCTAGGAGTCCAAATTGATAATAACCTTACTTTCAAGTCCCATCTACTACAAAACATTAAAAAAACCCACCAAAAACTAGGCCTGCTGTATCATCACAAACAATTCCTCTCACCTACTACCAAACTCACTCTCTCTACCACATTTCTCTTACCCTCCCTCCTTTATGGTGCCCCTCTTTAACTAATCTACAATCATCTCTCAAAACAAAACTTTCAACCTGTTATAATAAAATAGCCAAATTTGCCACTAGCAATAAATCTTCAACCCATCACTGTGTACCACTCCACAAACTAAATTGGCTTGAACTTCCCAACTACCTCTCCTACACTCAACTAACATATGCACACAAACTCATTTTTCAACCATCCCTCTGTCCCTCCCTGTCCACTACCTTTAAAATTCACCATACTCAAAGACTTCTTAGATCTACTAATCAAAACCTAATAGAAGTCTATAGACCCCATCGCCCCCCAGGACAAAACCTCCTCTCCTTTTCACTAGCATGCCTATGGAACTCCCTCCCACCCTCCATTCGTACCATCACTAGCCTTCCTACCTTTAAAAAAATCACTCCACTCCTACCTATCATCCACATGGGAATGCTCCTGCTCCTACCCCACATAATCTTTCTATACTCTCCACTGTATTCCACCTTTTAGTCTCTCTACCTCAGACAGTAATCTATTCCTTAATAGTTCCTATCCTCCTGAAAGCCTTATGCACCTATCTACTCATTTCCTTATCCTTGTGCCTATGATATAATTTGATTTCAACTTTAATATGTTTTATTATTTGATTGTATTAATGCTTAACTTTACTCATTGTAATCACTGTTCCTCGTGATGTCATGTACAATAATTTGGATGTAAATCTCTATAATATGTAATCAGCATATAACTCTCTATAACATGTAATCTGTAATGGAGCTTTTCTCCCCAGGACTCCATTGAAAACGGGTTCTCTTGGCCCAATGGACTATCCTGGTTAACCAACAGCAAATAAATAATAAAATAAAATATTTCTATATATGGTCTAGTCAGCTATGGCATGCTTGCCATCTGGACCTGTCTCCCTGGCAGAGTGAATGCCATGTCCTACAGTCCAAAAAACCTAGGTCCTGTATGACTCAGCAGAAAGATTTTATCACAGAGTTCAAGTGTAAAATTCAGGACTAGCTCAACAATAAAGCTGAGAAAGATCTATATAAAATTCAGCTGCAATAGTGCGAGGTTCCCCACCAGTCTATAGAAGCCTTACCAGGAAGAATAAATATATAAATAAATAAATAAATAGGTGGAAAATGTACATTTATATCACTTTCTGAGCCTTCAGATCTGGTCACTCCTCTTGTGCTCAAAAATTCATTGGCCTGTCTCAACTTTTTTTCAGTTGGTTTATTCTACAACCATGTTGGTTTTGGATGTAACTCGCCTTCCATTCCCTCAGTTCTTTTTGGAAGGTTTACACACTTCTGATGCATTTGAGCTCTTTAAATCCTAACTGACTAAAGAATAGGTTGGGTTGGGAGGGTGGCCTAATGGTTAAGGTGTTTGCCTTACAAACACAAGATTCAGGGTGTGAATCTCATAGGGGATAATTGGCTAGGCTTAAAATGGCTCGCAAGGGCAGTTAGCCTAGTACTAATCTATTAACCTATTAACCTATATATAAGACCTGATTACATCCATACAAGCCTACAATCCTAGCAAAGTTCCAGGTGCCAAAGGTCTTCCTGTGGAGATGTATTAATATCGTCCCCTCAGAGCTTTGGGAGCACTTCCTGACAATTGCTTGTAACCACATAAGGTCTGAAGGCACTTGTCCTCCCTTACAAAAACAAAGCATTTTAATCCCCATCTAAAAGCCCAGAAAAGATCCAACAGTTACTGCTCCATTTAACTATTAAATGTTGACTATAACTTATTCACAGCTGTGTGGCCTGCTGCACTCCAACCCATCTTCACAAACATTATTCACTGCAAATCTGGGGAGATACTTTTTTGATAGTAAAATGGATAAAGTGCATGAACTACAGGCAAGAATCATGGCAGATGTTGCACTAGGGTTGAAACTGCATTTGATATTGTGCAGTGGCTATGCTTGTTTGATAAACTCTCCTATTTTGGCATGACAGAGCTTTATTTTTGAGCTCATTGATGCATATATGAAGGCTTCATGAACCATCTTCCATAATAAGAGAAGTTAGACAAGGATGCCACCTTGCCCCCCCAGTTTATTGTGGCTATTGTACCAGTTATGGGCAACTTACTGTGAACCACTTTAAGTGAACTTTCTCCACAGATTACATTTTAGGAACTTGTAGTAAAGTTGTTCTTTCTGGAGATGACCTTCTATTACTGAGGGATCCTTTGGACTCATGACTGAGATCATCAAGAATGTTAATCAATTTGGAATTCTTAGCTAGATACATGAACAGATCAGCAAAACCTGTCCTTCTTCCCTATAATTCTTCCCCTTGGGATGATTTTAGATCTCAGTGCAGCTTAGGACCTCCCATATCTCAAATAACTTAAGCCTTCTTCATCCTTGACCCTAAAATTGCTAGAAGTTGTAGTGAGTAATTTTTGCAACCCACCCTCTCTTCTGAGATAGCTAAATGGCTAGACTGGGTCCCCTAATGTAATTAAAGATGTTGCTTGTTAAGTCAATGCCTTTCCCAATGTCCTTTGCATTCTGTACACTCATTACACCTCTCAACCAAACTACTAAACAAGTGAGACAGGAAGCTGTTATCTTTCTTTTGTCCCATTATACTAAGACCTTCACCATTTTGTATTTTAGTCAAAAAAGGAGAGGAAGGACTTCACATTCCTAGTTTTTGGATAACCTACTATGCCACAATAGTACATTTTACTGTGATCTGGTGGTAATCACATCCATGCCCCCCTTGCTGTCCCTCCATGTTGTTTTTCTTTTAAAGGAGTTTCATTGCTTTAATTGGTCTCTTTCTGAAGGTTTATCTCAGAGGCATATGCTTAATGTCTTGGTCACTGCAGTCTGTAAGAATGATGAATCAATGACTGATTACCAATGTGACAATAACATTTATAGAGGCTTTTAATCTAGCCTAATGACCACAGACCTTGCTTCCACTTTCTTTTGTTTTATCCTCCCCCAATGCATTTCCAAAGATTTCCAGTTCATTATCATCCTTCCCAACTCACCAGGGGTGGTCTCAGGGAATATATGTTTTCTATCACTTGTTTAAAGAGTACTAGATGATACATTTTTTTGTCATGTCCAATGTGTTCAGTCTTATTTATTTGTTATTTATTTATTTATTTGCAGTTGGTTTACCAGGATAGTCCATTGGGCCAAATGAACCCGTTTTCAATGGAGTCCTGGGGAGAAAAGCTCCAAAACTAAAAAGGTTACAATAGGTTGTTCTTAATAGTTGCACAAATTATACTCTTATACAAAGGTTAAAGATACAGAAAAATAATTTGCAAGTAAATACTTAATAGATAATACAGACTAAAAGGAAATTTAGCATGAAAATATTGAGAAATAATATCATATTCGGAAGCAAACACTTATGGGGTGTGGCTTAGAGCATTATTTCCAATTTTCATAGGGATAGTAATATGTAAGAGTTAGGGGTGAATAACAAGGAGAGTTGCAGGCGGAAACAGAGGAAGGAAGGAAGATGGAATTTGCAATTAATATGTAAGAGTTAGGGGTGAATAACAAGGAGAGTTGCAGGAGGAAACAGAGGAAGGAAGGAAGATGGAATTTGCAAGAGTAAGTTATGTGGGGTGGGAGCAAGAGCATTCCCACTGGGATACAAGATGTGAATGAAGAGATCTTTTAAAAATAAAATGGTTGTGGGTGGTGCGAATGGAAGGTGGTAGGGAGTTCCAAAGGCATGCAAGGCCATAAGACAGACGATTTTTTCCTGGGGGATGAGTTGGTTTATATACTTCTAACAGATTTTGATTGTTGGATCATAATACTCTATCAGGAAGGTGCATTTTAAAAGCTGATGAAAGGGAGGGACAGAGGGAAGGGTTGAAAATAAGCTTATGTGCAAGATTTAGTTGAATATATGCGAGATAACTGGGTAGCTCTAGCCATTTCAGTTTTTGAAGAGAGGAACAGTGGTGTGTGGAGGACTTGTAGTTGGTAGCGAACTTGGCAATTTTGTTGTAGCAAGAGGAAAGTTGTGTTTTTAGATAGGACTGTAGATTAGTTAGGAGTGGAGCTCCGTAGAGAAGGGAGGGGATGAGAAATGAAGTAGAGGGTGATTTTGGTAGCAGGTGTGAGATAATGATATTGTCGGTAAAGCATACCTAGTTTTTGATGGTTTTTTTGATATTTAGCTGTAGGTGAGAGTTGAATTTGAGCTGGCTATCAATTTGGACCCCAAGTAACTTGGTCTCTGACACCAGTTCCAGGGGTACATTATTTTGACTAGTGATGGAGAATGTGTTTATATCGAAAGACGTTGCCTTAGAGGGGGTAAATAACATTAATTTAGTTTTAGAGGCATTGAGTGCTAGGGGATTGGTTTTCATCCATTGCTCAGTGGTTGTAAAGGCATCCTGAGTCTGTTTTAGGAGTGAGGGGATAGAAGTGGCAGAGCAAATAATAGTAGAATCATCAGCATATTGGATGATATCTGAGAATGGGATAGAGTTGTGGAAATCATTTATAAATATATTAAAGAGAAGGGGACCCAGTATAGAGCCCTGGGGTACCCCAGTGGGGGTATTTAGAAATGAGGAGGTAGCCTTTTTCCATTTGACTGCTTGATACCTGTTAGATAAGTAGCTGGAGAACCAGTTCATTCAGAGAGGAGGGAGATAAGTTGAGTTTTGAGAGTTTAGTTAATAGCAGGCTGTGGAAGATAGTGTTGAAGGCCTTGGAGAGGTCGAGTAGTAGGGTAGAAACAATTTGGCCAGGGTCTCGGGCTTTATTTACAATTTCAAGGAAGGAGAGGAGGGCAGTCATAGTGCTATGATTTGGTCTGAAGCCGTGTTGTGTGGGAGTTAGTAGGTAATTATCTAAGAGATGTGGAAGGAGTTGTAGTTGGATGCATTTTTCTAGGAGTTTAGAGATGGGGGACAGAATAGCGATGGGGCGAAAATTAGTAACATTGTTGTTGTTGCCACCTTTATGTAAAGGTATGATAAAGGCCTTTTTCCAAATTTGAGGTACCATACATTCTTGGATAGAACAGTTGATTAAAATGCTAATGGGGTAGGAGATTGCTTCAGCAGCTTTGCTAAGAAAGTAAGAAGGGATATTATCAGGAGCATTAGTGCATGGCTTCAGTTTTAGAAGGAGTTTCTTTATAGTAGAAGTGGGTATAGGTTTTAATGAGAAAAAAGGAGAGTGTGAAGAGGGGTAATTAGGGGCAGAAGAAGATAATGAAGTAGTTGGAGTAGGAGAAGGAGAGGAGGGACGAGAGTTAGTAGATGGGAATGAGGAAGTAGTATCAGTGCAGGGTAGAGTGTTGGTGGGGGAGGGTGGGGGAGTATTGGAGTATGTAGTGGTGTTAGAGAAAGATGATGTTAATTTGGAAATAAAATCAATGAAAAAAAGAGTTAAATTGGGTAGCCAAATCTAGGTCAAGAGCGTTTGGGTCTGGGGTAGGGGTATCTAGTTTGCTGGGGTTAAGGAGCATAGAGATACCTTTCCAGAATTTCTGAGGGTTTGATTTATTATTGTTTTGGAGTGTGGAAAAGTAATTCTGTCGATCGGAGATTATGAGATTTTTTACCTTATTTTGAAGTATTTTATATTCATTATGGACTAGGGGGGATTTGTTTTTCTGGTAGTGTGCCCAGACTTTATCTCTGTGTCGCATAGATGCTAGCGTGCTTTTGGTTAGCTAAGGGGCTGTTTTAATTTTTATTCTTTTAGTCCTTAAGGGTGCCTGGGAATCAAGTAGTTTTAGGAATATTGAGTTGAAATGGGAAACTGCGTTATCTAGAGATAATGTTTTTAGACAATTAGACAATTCCAGTTAATTGCTTTTAGAGAGTTTGAAAAGGTTGTTGGGTTAAAGTTTTTTTGGTTACGGATAGTAATATAATTATGGGTGCGATGCAGGGGTGATGGGAGTCTATCACTGAGAGGATCAGGAAGAGTGCCACTGTCAGAGAAATAATGGGGATGAGAGACTAGAATCCAATCTAGAATACTGCCGCTAGAAATGTTTTTTGAGGGGTATGTCACATTGTTGATTAGCTGTGAAAAATTGTAGAGGTTGATATTATGGTGGTTTTTATGAGACTGAATGGAGGCCCAGTTAATATTCATATCTCCTAAGATTATAGTTTAATTGTTAATATTGTTGGAGAGCCAGGAGAGGATATCTTCAAGTGTAGAAATATTATCCCCTGGGGGGATGTAGATTGAGGCTATACATATGTGTTTATGTAGGTTAACTTGGAGTAAGGTGAGGAGTAGTTCAGCATTTTTAAAGTGTGGAATAGGATTGTTATAGGGGGTAACTGATAATGAGGATGCGTATAGGAGAGCTACTCCACCCCCAGTCTTAGCAAAAAATAACATATTTTTTATCATCACCTGCTCTGTTTCTTAAATTCAAGATATTTTCTCTTAGTGCCCCTTTCCAGGATGGTCTTGAATCTTCCATTATTTTATTGATATCAGTGGTGGTGCTGCGGTAGCGTTGTCGTCTCACAGTAAGATGTTGTCCTGCTCGATTCTCAGCTAAAGCGTCTTCTGTGTGCAGACATGCGTGAATGGGCGTACCTTCGTTGAAGGTTGTGCGTCAGGGCTGGCAACTAGGTACGTAAAAATCTACTGCCAATCATTAGCGGACTGGAGTTCCGCTGTGTCGACCCCTAACCGGGAAAAGACGAAAGATACAACAACAACAACAACAACATCAACATCATAGCCAAAGAAGATCTTAGCATAGCTGCTTCTGAAATGTATGATTAGCTACTAGGTGTCCACTTTCAAGATAAGACTAATTTAAAGTAATATACAATACAGAACAAGAGAGAGAGAATAAGAAGTGACTTAGTTGTCAAGGATCTTGCAACCACCCTTTCTTCTCTGTTTGCAGTAAGCTTAGCCCTTGAGTGGAGACATTTCCCCTGGAAATGGTTAAATCAATTGTTTCTTACACAAGTACAAATTAAGACCTATTTTTCCAAGTATCCAGTTCAAGATGATGTCAAAATGAGGCAAAGGGTTTATGGAGCAACATTATTTGGGAATGACCTAAATTCTGGGCTATTTATAACAGTAGTTACAGCACGATTGTAGTCTCAGTTCTGAGGAAGAAGTTATTTCTGACATTGACTTGTTTATATTCAGCACTGTTTCTTTAGGGTTCTATTCACTACAGAAAATACAGTCTAGAAAAAGGAACAATTCTACATGTTCAGTCTTTTGTATCAAAACTGTGAGTGTATCAGAATGCAGAAACACTCAGAAATACTGGAGGTGTTGGTATTCTAAGTATGATTTGGTGTGTGTGTTTGTCTTGTTTAGTTTTAGATTTAGAGACTGGGTTAGGGATAGGTCTAGTGAAAGGTGTGTTTTTCATTTATTGTTAGGGTTAGGATTAGTGCTATGATTTGGGCTACAGTTAGGGGTTTGGGCTAGGGTTAGGGTAAAAGTTAGCACATATGAGTAAGAGTACTGCAGGGGAGTGGTGGTGCTCTTATTCGTGTGTATTGCAGCATTATATACACACAACACAAACTCAGACTGATTACCAATATTCAGTCCCAAATGCAGCAGCTATAGTAAAACTAAAGGGACATAAAATACACAGTATATTTCTGCTCCACTGGGTCAATCATGGGATCTACTCTACATGCAAAGTATGTTTGTCACTAACTATAAATCTAAACATTGAAGAGGCTTTTGTTCTCAAAATGGGAGGCACCAGACTTTTGGGAATTATGCACATTGTATGAATAGCAATCTCTGAACCCATGGCTGGAACAGATGGAAGTGTTAGAAGTGTTATTAGCCAAGGAGTTGAGAGACAGAGATAAACCTGAAATAGAAGGGTCTTGACTTGACCCTAAATATTTCTCTCAGACATTGCTGAGGTATATCAATCATACGTGGTAGTTATACCAAAAAACATAAATCTTGGCAATAATTAACTCACAGGCCTAGATGAAGTGATATCCTCTTCTCTATATATACAGTTCAGAGGTCCAGTGGGTACTATTACTACTAAAAAAAAGTCACGACTTCAGAAGGGTAATTCCAAGCAAAATGGACTGACCAGAGCTGAATGGCCTGCTTATTGTTTGGGTTAAATTTTAGTTGATGTGTCCCTCCTGCTCTACCTTACGCATACGTGTTAAGTCTAACCCTAACCCCCCAACCCAACTCTTATACTATCCTATGGAAATCCCCTTCCTTAACAACAACTATTCAGGCAAAGTGTGAATAGTGTTACTACTTTTTTTATGTATTTTTTTTTTTTTGTAAGTTTGCCGATTGCAGAAGTAGATTGTTTTCCTTTTGTGACTGGAGTAGTTTGGAACATATTTTTGGCTGCTTGAAGTGGGTTTCAGCTTGCAATAATTCAGCTTAGTGGGTGTCAATTTTCTCCAAGTAAGAGTTTGATAATACATATAGTATATGTAATAATGAAACAACAAACCTTTGAAACAAATTAGTGATACAAAATGTTTTAAATCTCAAATAAATCAATACCTGTTATTTGCAAGGCACTGCTCCTGCTTATCTCCTGGCTAAACACAAATAAAACATGCCCTTTCACCAAAAATAAATGCCATCTCTGCCAAACTAATTCCTGCCTTATCTCACCATTTTCTGTTCTGTGCTTAATATTTCTTTACCTAACCTTTCAAACATCACAATTACTGCTCACTTCTGAAATGTATTTCTTTGATTCAGGCAAATAGCTCCCCAGTACTTACTCATTGTTATTCAAGATGTTTATACTATCTCAGAGACATTTAAGGTATGGTTTAATGTGACTGCTCTCCATTTTCAAACTAAATTCTCTAGAAGTTGTTACCACACAATATGCAGATTACTGTAATTAACACATTAGTATTAAAGCTATATACTTCTGCTGTGGTGGTGCTGCGGTAGCGTTGTCGACTCCCAGCAAGACGTTGTCCGTTCGATTCTCAGCGAAAGCGTCTTCTGTGGGGAGACAGGCGTGAAGGGGCGTACCTTCATTGAAGGTTGTGCGTCAGGGCTGGTAACTCACGCAAAAATCTTCTACCAATCATTAGCGGACCAGAGTTCCGCTGTGGCGACCCCTAACTGGGATAAGCTGAAAAACACAAACAGTATTAAAGCTATATACTTCATAGCTATCACCGTATCTAACACCCATCTCCTATATGTCCTCCCTGTGGACATCTTACTTCCTATTTTATTTATGTGCCATTACTATCCTCTGGAATCCTTTCTAGTACTTTTATCTTTCCATTTTCTGGATTTCGTTACATGACATATGTTACTTTTAGAGTACATTTTTCAAGCCAGCCCTAATGGCATCTTGTTCTTTGTACACAGCAACTTTATTTCCTCCACCATCTTTTAATTTAGTTACACTGTTTTTCCACCCACTTTACTCAGTTTGCTACCCCTTAAACTCAAAATATTTTATATTTTGGTCAAAACCCCACCAGCCATCACTGCACACACAGAGTAGTTAGACCTTCTCTTCTGACTTTTCCATCTGTTCTGCCATTGTGGGTGATCTCATTTCTTTTGTTCTAGGTCCAGATATAACTACAAATTCCCTAACTGTATCCAATAATTTCTACAGATCTCTTTCACCCTGTTCATAATGAAAGCACACTCATCCTCGAAAATATGGAAACTTTTATTTTGATTTTGCTTCATGCAACATACCATGTCTGTCTGCTTCTTCATCTACTTCATTAGCCTCCTTCCCTCCCTGACTCTAGGGTGACTAGTATTCCAGACTGCAAATCCTTATTTTTAAGACACCTTCTTCATCTTTTCCCCCTTATTGCATGTCATCAGCACCTACCAAAGCCAGAAAAGGTGCCTTCCTCAACTTTATGATTTCCATAAGGATTCTGCAGAACTGAGGAACTGTAGGTGGAGAGCAGGAACCTAGGTCAGGAAGGTGCATTTCTTAGGTAAATTCTAGCCATGACTGGCCAGACAGTGACAAAAGATTCTTAATGTCATTATTGCTAATTACTCCCTGTCACTGCATTAAACCCTAGACATAAAAATAAGAAGCATATTATTCAGGTAACTCTTAATGCAGTTTATACTGGCACATCTCACTGGCACATAGGCTTGGATACCATTGTCAAGCCCTGTATAAATTTAACTGATTAATAATTTCATCACAAGTGTCACTTTTGCTCTCTTCACTCACCTTTAAGGTTAAGAGTACTAAAAGTACTGTTCAAATCTGGCATGCAAGATTTCCATCAAGGCATGCACAAACTGTCTGAGATCCAACATCTTCTGTACATTGTCTTCATCTTAGCTAGACCAAGGCTTGTATTAGCAGAAGTGGAGTAATAGTCCAGTAAAATAGTTTATGCCAACCAGAATCACAATCCAGCAAAATCACAGAATGACACTAACCACTGTACAGAACAAAACTTATCTTCTCTTCTTGCCTAAAGAATGTCTGTGCCTGCCACTGTGCTCATGAAAATGGCTAATTCGCATGCACCAGATGACCATCAAAAACAAAATTAGCTAGTTACCATCATGACAGATCAGTACATAAATCCACCCTCTTTAACCTACAGAAGTTCCACTAGAACAGCAGATAACATTTTCACAACTTGCTTGGACCCCCCCCCCTTTCCATCATGTACCATGGGTGACTGTCTCAACACATTTTCTGTATGAGCACTTAAGCAATGTACATAAATAAAACAGGACAACAGGAAAGTTCAGACCAGATACATTGAAATTGGGTAGGCTAGAGAGAGGCTATGTTATGGAGCATGAACCTTCTTCTGAAAGGTCTATAATGATGAGTACATAGCTTTCATACCACATAACAAGTGGTCCATCCTCTGTGGCCAGCGTGACAAAGTCCCAAGCTAATTCTCCTAGATGGGCATCCTCATGGGAAATCCCACAGGTAATGGTGGCCACAAACTAAGTCCTGATCCTAAAGATAACATCCAGCTTAGATTCTCTTGCTAAGGTCTTAAGGGAAGACCAAGTAGTTACTGCAGAAATCTCATCTAATGGTTCATTCCAGAAGAAGGTTCAAAGTTCTCTACTGCTCCAGTGTAATGGGCCCTTAGAACAACTACAGAGATCCATCAAATGTAGTGTGACAGAAGTGTATGCAGCCTGTCAATCACCTAGAAGGGAGCAGTTAAGAAATCATTCTTAAAACTGGTTTTGGTAAAAAAGAAAAAATAGGGAGGGATAGCATTCCTTTTGTACGGCCTTGGTTCAATCACACAAAATCAGAGTTGCTGGTGAGCTTTCATAAAACATAGGAAATACTACCCTTTGCTGGAAGAGTCGGGGGGAAATGAAAGCCTAATACCATGGCTTTAATCTGTCTCCGTAGCCACTAATGGCATAAAAGAGAGGTGAGCTCTAAGTAAAACTCTGTTCCTATGAAAAACTAAATTGTTTTTACTGAAAATGAGCATCTTGGAAGCATTCTTGGTGGAGATGAGAGCAGAACTTGAAGTACTCAAAAGAAATTGGGTCAGTCAAAAGGACAGTGATTTTTTTCTAATATGAAGTGTAAGTCCCTTAAAAGAACTGGGTCCCATATTGGGATGGGTCTGATAACAAAAGTTCTATTTAAGAAGGCCTTACAGATCTTAAGGGAAAACAGAGAGTTACAGTCTAACCCTAAATAAAAGTTGGGAATGCATACAGGAAAGAGTTTGATGAAGAATAACTGAAACCAGAAACAAATATCTCAAAAAGGTGATCTACGAGGGAAGAAACAGGAGATGAAAAGGGGTCTAGTCTCATGTGGAAAGCCATGATGAAGACTGAGTCCAATTCTCTGTGTAAGTCTTCTGGGTAGAAAGTCTTTGGGAAGAAGAAAACATTTGTAACTCCTGGAAGGCTGTGTTGCTGAGGCACTAGAGTTTTTATTAAAAATTTAATACTTTGCATGCAGTGTGTTTTTCACTGGTCAGTGCCTTTTGTATATTTTGTTCCCCCTTTGAGTGGTTTTTAAAACATTTGTACCATGCTGTTTGAAAAAGTTGAATTACTGGCTATTAGTGTAACTGGATAATTTAGACTATGAGCTTAAGTGGATGAACATCTTGCTGTGATTTACAGAGGGATAGGACAAAAGGTACTTGTCAGGATGTAGAAACAATATATTCTCCATCAGGTATGGAGGAAGTAAAAGCAGACACATTAGCTAGGACTACAAGGGCTGTGTGATGAAATGTTGGGTTTTGATAAGTCTGGCTTTTAGTGTGATCCTCATCATCAGAGGAAATAGGAAACATGAAGAGAATATGATTTTTGTACAGGTGAATCTTTTGTATTGACCTTCATATTTGCACTAATGTTTGTCCCCAAGGAAACAGAACTTTAGTGCAGCTTCTTGGCTGGGGGGAGGACCATGTATGGGGCATTAGGAGACAGTGTATATTTGCAAGGGAGGTGGCATCCTCTGAAATGTGACCATGATGACAAAGCAGTTCATCTGAATGACCCACTGACAAATTCTTATGCCCCCCCCCCCATATAGCAGGAAAAATCAGATATCACTATAGTAGGCACCATGGTACCACCATCATGTTGCAGTGTATGACTATCACTTAGGGTGTGAAGGAGTCCTAAAAGGCTGTGAGAGTAAGCATGGTGCCTCATATCTCCCACACTCTGATGTACAGATGTGACTCCTGAAATGTTGGGCTTTTGCAGCATCCCCTATCCACCACAACAGATGTGCTCATCGTGACTGACACCTAAGAAGTATATAGCTAGAGGCATTTTACACATATGAGTGGGCTCTTTTCAACCACCAAAACAGATAAAACTTTAAAAGTCTTCAAGATATTGAAGTAATGGAAGACAGGATCCAGAATTTGAGAACAATGAAACCAAAATTTCCACTGAAGACTCTCATGAGCAGCCTGTCAGGAGGTACCATGATAATAACTATTGCCTTGAAACTCAGGACCTTAAGACAAAATTCTGCTGTAACTCAGTGGGATGCAATAAACTTGGAAACTATCTAACAAAGTGCAGATAATCTTCATATTAAAGATGTGTTTAGAAGGAGTGGTGTGTAAAGGAAGTAAGAGTCTGGGCAGCTGCTGTTGGGACTTTGCAAGATTTACCATAATCTACAGGGAGTGTAATAACTTGTGTCAAGACTTATTGTGACATACAAGAGCTTCTATAGATGAAGCAGTAAGGAATCACTCATCTGATGAGATGCTACTGTGCACATGCAGTTTGCTGGACATCATGGGCAGAGATGAAACCAAATGGGAAAATATGAAATTGATAAAGATTATCTCTTATTTGGATGTATAATATCTCCTGGACTCATTGGTAACATTTAAACCGAAGCAGACCTCTTACAGGTCCAAAGAGTATAGCCAACTTTCCTTGGTAAAACACAGAAGGATCTCTTGTACCATGACAATATGAGCATTTTGTTTTGGAATTAAAGAATTTGTTGAGGGGCACTGAAACACAGTATTAACCTCTGGCACTTTGTTTTGCTTAGTACCCAAAATAACCTAGAACAGTATCCTAAATCCTTCTGGTCTGGTGGGACCTCTTGGATGACTGTTTTTTGTAAAAGGCTGATGACGTCTCTCCTTGCTGAATGCTTTGATGAGGCTGCATATCTGAGAAGGCAATAAGAATAGAACAGATGGAATCTGGATATTACTGTTCATGTCCATCTGCCTTTGTGATGTTCTTCCATGTCGACAGATAGAGGGAGAGACACCCCTGACTGTCTCTAGTGAGTAACCATCAGGAAGGTCTCAGGACTGCTGATTTCCTAACTGTAGATGCACCACATATTCTGGATGAGCACTGGAAAGCCCTGCCTGTCTTTGTCTGTGTGTGAGCTTGCTGGGAGCTGATGTAGTTGTTTGGCTTTATTCAAGTGCCCCTTGATAAGGATCTGACTGTGTGCCACATGCACACGTACACACACGTACACACACACACACACACACACACACACACACACACACACACACACACACACACACACACACACCTGATTTGTTTGCATTCTAGAAAAAGAACATTGTGGAAGAAGGAGTTTTACACCCACATCCATCAGGGTTTTGCCATTGCCTCTCCATACTTGTGGTGCTGATGAATCTTTTTCCTAAAAATTTGAGAACCTGAGAAAGGAAATCCAGAAATGACACTAGTCCTCAGCATAATTCATAACTTTAAGCTATAAGTGTTACTGGATTGTAATGTCAGATCCCACAACACTTCAGCACCTTCCACAGTGTTGTATAGTATTCTGTACACACAGAAGGAGATGCTCACATGGGACAGCATTTTTTTCTTCAGTGGTCTGTTTAGTAAGCTGTCAAGTGTATGGTGCACTCCACTGGCTAGATTACATTGAAAGAACACCATTTGCATTGTGTAAATAAACACCCACAAAGACAACGTGATAGATACATAAATGCACTTTTCAAACCTGTCCATGGCTCTGAATTTTTTATCCAGATGATAGACAGCCAAGCTGTCTGGCACGAGTCATTTTACGAGTGATGTTACTGAAATAATGATATCAGTATTAAGGATAACTGCTCAGATTGCTCAGTCCTTAGGGTGGTGCTGGAAGATACAGTCTGATTTCTTTGGAGCATGAAGTCACTGTATCTATTTTTCCAATGCAATCCTGATGGCATCTTTTGGGTTGCTCACTGCAAAAAGAATCACATACTAAGACGGTTGGAAAGACCTACAGGCATTTTGAAGTGTATTCTAAAGGCAAAGAATAGGATCAGTTGGCCAGCACCCTTAATGCTTCATGAGTTTGAAGTAGTCCAAGTATGTTTCCATGCTCGGGGGAGGCTGGGAGCTTGCTTCTTCTTCTTCTTCTTCTTCTTCTTCTTCTTCTTCTGCATCCAAGTCCTCAAATGATAATTCATCTGGTGATTCTATATGCATGTAGAGGTTCTGTTAAAGGAGGGGACTCAAGATAAAAAGGCCCTTCTTGGTGTGGACTTTGGGGATTAGACTTCACATGGTCTGAAGATTCTATGTCCTGCTGCAGGAGTCTGGCAAGCTGGAAGGCCTTATAGTCAAGGCAAACAAATCAAGTACTTATGTAAGCACAGGCATATCAGAGGCCTTTGACAGAAACCAACAAATACTATAACATAGTCCTGGAAGGCCCAGAATTATCAGTAGCTTCAATAACTGAGGAGTGGGTTCTTGGAATATTGAAATCAGCCCCAGTGTTGAGGAAGGCAGCATCAAAATCAACACCAGAAATGGTAGCTCTAGCACTGATGCTGGCAACCTGGGGCTTGTATCCATATCACCAGCACTAGTGTCACAAGTACTGGTACTGACAAGACTAATGTTGAGGTCACAATGACCTGCACCATCACAACTGTAGACAGGACTGATGGCAGTTAAATATACTACTGCAAGCCATGCAAGCACTAATATCAGTGGCACTACTGCTGGCAACCTCAGTCAACAACAACTGAAAAATATGGTGGTGCCAGCATTGCTAGCATAGGTTCCAGGAAGGTGGACTGAGGGGCATGAGGATCTGAAATGAGTCAATGCACACCAGAGGGTCGGTAGACAGGGGATAATAGACTACCTGTCGTGACCTTGAACGATAGCCTCTTTTAGCCTGTCATAATTTTCTCAGTGTGTGCAGCTAAGAGATTCTTGGTGAGTGGGAGACAAGGTCCCCTCAGCCCTCCAAGGTTACCAAACTACAGGCAGGAAACTTCACCAAGCTGCCAGTAGTCTTTAAATCTTTGTAACAGGTTTGTCCATGGTAGAAAAGAAAGGAGAAAACTGACAAGTTATAGACATACATCCATCTGACTCCCTCTGCATTTCTGAATGAGAAGTGAAAGAAACTCCTTGATCATATGAAGGTATGGACACTTAAGACTTCATGAGAGAAAAATGGAGATGAAGAGTCCCATGGCTCAACTGACTCAGCGTGAACAGACTGTTGAATAAGGTGAATTTACAAGAGATCCCCATAATACTTGGCATATCTACTGAGGTCTCTATATGATTCACATTTCTGGAAAATGTGAGTCACATCTAAACAGTAAAGACTTCCTGCATGCCTCTTGATGGGCATTGTCATCTTATTGTAGGCAAACCTGTGACATGATTTCAGATACACTGCAAGGTCCATGGAAAATGGCCTAGGCCCAAAAAAAGATGGAGTTTGACATGAAAAATGTCAGTACTCTTCAAACACTTGGAACTAAGCAAGAGAAACAGACAAAAATGTAGAGTCTTTACAAACAAGAGTGCTGAATATGGAAATCTCAAAAGAGCAACATGGAGCTATTTTCTTTTACAGAACTAAAATGTGGCAAGGAGATATAGTGAGATAGGATCCTGTGGCCCATAACTAGAAGGAACACGATCCTATGTAGCCTGGGAAAGATTTTTTCTGCAGTGCAGTCAGTCCTGTTGGTTATGAAAGCTGAATCACTTTTTTTATCACATCTTTTATTCCCAAAGTTACGCAGCAATGCATATCATTTAGTTGCTATATGCATTCTAATGTTAAATTATATAAAATGTCAAATAGTTTAGACCATTTGAATACTTGCTAATATTCAGAGGTCCTACATATATTTTAGTCAGTGCTTTGCTACAAAGCTGTTTATACAAGCTAAAAGGAATTTCTTTAACACCTTGACTGAATTAGCAGTTAAAACATAGGTAAACATACATTTGTATAAAATAAAACAAACCATGTCAACATATTCACAGTTAAAACATTATGCATCACATACATTCTTTTATACAACTATCATCAATCCAAAATTAGATGAATTGTTCAATTCTTGCTTTCCTTACTCCAAAACATTATTCTGCATGTATTGTTCCTAAGTTGTTCCTACCGTTTTCTAAATATCTCACTTTCAGTTCTTTTATCTCTGTTACAACATTCGCTACTATGAATACAGTTGGTTTAGACTTTGGTTTCCATTTTTTAGTAGTTGCTTTTTTGGCAGCTGCCAGAATTTAACTTAATAAGGCCTTACTATGTCTAGGCAATTCAGATCCTGTATCCCAGCTCAAAAAAGCAATTTCCTTAGTTACACCTATTTGCTCACACAATGACAAAGTACTCTGTAGGGAATTTTTAAAGCCTGCCAACCCATTACAATCACAAAACATATACCCCCAGTTACACACCTCCAACATTTGCCATCTACCTGAGGAAAATTTATTTTGGAGTCTGCTTGGGGTATAAAAATACCTATGCAAACACTTCCAAGCAAAATTCCTAAATCTTCTAAACTTTGTGGCAAATTTGGGAGCCATACATATGTCTTCTCATTGTTTCCTTTTGAATTGCTTATCAGATTTATCTTCCCAAGCTATTCTAACCTCCTCGTATTGATTTTTATAGTTCTTGTGCAATATTTTATATACCCTACTAATTATTCCTCTTTAAAAGCAACTTCTGTTTTAGATTCAACTGAAAACTCTACCAGAAAAGTCATTCACTTAAGATTCCCTGAGCCCTTTCTCTTTGCCTATACTCTGATATCAATCCCTGATACGGAAGATAGTCTCTAGCCTGCAGTCCAAATGTCTTCTTGGCCTCTTCCCATTCTATTACCCTTCCCTCTCTATTTATTTGCTCCCAATACCTTGGTTCCTTTCCCAGTTTTCTTTAGTAAATTCCATCCCTATATTTCGTATTCTCTTTATCCTTCATTGCTCTCATCCCTATCGCCAGGATCTCCTTTCTCCATTCTCGTGTTGGCTTAGTTCTTAGAATACTTTTTGTTACTTTATGAATATAATATTCTGTATGGCTGTATTATTCTCCTTGAGGTTCTGCATCCAAAATCCCACTCTCTCCTTATTTCTTGATTTTCCACCTGCTTCATCATCATCATCCCTGTCCATTCTGCTGCCTGATATTAGTTCTCAGTGCCTCTATCAAGTACAGTCACTGGAGTTACCCCCGGGGTGAACTTTCTATTTCACCTCCACTCATCAAGATTCCTCTTAAAGAGGGTCAGCGAGGTGCTCTGCTTGACATGTATGGGAAGTCTATTCCATAGCATGGGCAGTCTCTGGGTTATGAACCTGTCCTTCCAGCACGTTCTGTTGATTGTGGCAATGAGGTTGAGGTCTCTGGACCGTGTGGTGTGGAGGGATTGGGATTTCTTTAGATGTAGTATTTCTAACAGAGCTGGGTCAGACATGGCTTTGTAAGTCAAGCAGAGATCACCTCTATGTAGGTGATAAAAGACACAGAATAGCTGGAGTTTTTTTAGTCTGTCCATATAGGACATGTGTTTAAGGCCTACGATCCTCTTTGTGAGGTACTTCTGTGGCCTCTCCAGTTGTTGCAGGTGTCTAGTGAGGTACATGCTAAATGGGGCATTATACTCGATGACTGGTCTAATGAGGGAAGAGTAGAGAGAGATGATGACCTCTTTTTTCCTGGATGCAAAGCCCTTGGTAATAAGATGTGCCACATAGAAGGACTTTCTGACTACAGTGGCGATGTGGTGGTCGAAGGAGAGGTAGCTGTCAACCTGTGTCCCCAGATCTCTTATAATGCCCTCAGTGTTCAGTGGGCTCCCATCGATGTAGTGATTAGTGGGAACTGAGTTTTTCCCAAAGGGAATGATGAAGCATTTTTGGCATTAAGCTTAAGGCCTTGGTTTTCACACCAGTCGTTTGTCTCAGTGAGGCCCTTCTGTAGGATGTCTACATCACTTGGGGAGTTAATGATGGTTCCCAGCTTGCAGTCATCTGTGAACTTGATCAGCCAGAGCCTCTTAGTGTTGGCCTGGAATTCAGAGAAGTAGATGCCAAACAGGAGAGGACCCAGGACCAATCCCTGTGGGACTCCGCTCATGACTGGTCAGCAGTCTGACTTGGAGTTCGCTACTTTCACACTGTGAGTTCTGTCTGTGAGCCAGTTTGCAACCTACCTAGTGATATAGGGGTTGATGCCTAGTTTGCTGAGTTTATCAATAATTCCTGAGTGAGGAATGGTATCAAACGCCTTGGTTAGATCGAGGTATGTATGAGCTGCCTTACCCTCAGCCACAGCATCAGTGGCTGCCTCAAAGAAGTCAACCAGGTTGAGGAAACATGATCCACCTTTCACAAAACCAAACTGCATGGGGTCTAGAGTTTGGAGATTCCCTATATCTTTGTTAATTAGGTCCATGATGAAGCGCCCCATAGCCTTACATATCAGACTCATCAGGCTAATGGGATGATAATTCCCAGGGTCTGTAGTCACACCCCCTTTATGGAGAGGGATGACTGTGGCAGTGTGCCATTCTGCAAGGACAAAGCCTGAGGTGAGGCTGTGGGTGAACAGAGTACACAGATGTGGTGGCAGTTCACTTTGTAGTTCATCTAGAACACATCCAGGGATACTGTCAGGTCCCATGGAAGCTGTATTCTTGGCTTTTGACAATGCAGCTTTAACCTGTGCTGCAGTAATGCTGGGTGCCTGGAATTCCTCAGGTATTGTGAATGGTCCTTTGGGAGGGGAGGGGTAAAGTTGGCACCAAATCTGTCGGCCAATATGTTGGCAATATCTGTACGCTCAGTATAGGAGATACCATTGTGCAGTAACTCAGAGCAAATTTGGGTATTGCTATGGAGACTCTTGATATAACTATAGAAGACTTTGTGGTTGTTTTTAGTGTCTGATGCAATTCTGCCTTCATAACTGGCTTTAGAGATTTTGATGAGGGATCTCAGCTTTTTGTTGAGGCTAATAAGGGAGTTTTTCCAGTCATAGGACTTCACCTTTTTCTGCAACAGTTTCTTCCTTCTGTTGTAGAGTTTATTAATGGCAGGGGACCACCAGACTGACTTTCTTTTTTTGGAGGAGAGCATCTTGGTTCTGTTGGGTATGACTAGTTCCATGCATTTATGTATGTGTTCGTACAGTACATTGGTGTATGAGTCGGCAGTCATGCTACTAATTTCCATTGGTATATGGGTGTCGTGAAGTTAGCTAATTCTGTTTTAAGGAGGCCAAAGTCAGCTTTGGAGAAGTTTTTCATGGTGGTTACCTTTGCGGGGGGTGTGGGTGAGATGTGGATTTCCATGGTGATTAGTTTGTGGTCAGATCTAACCAGGAAGAAATTGACTATTGGTGTAGAGCAAAAGTTGCCCATGTTAGTAATAACCAGGTCAAGGGTGTTGCTTCCTCTAGTAGGGGCAAAAATGAGCTGGTCTAGGGCATAACTTCTCCTCTGGTTGATAAAAATATGCCTGACCTGTATATAAAATTAAAGAGACAAAAAACATTTTTACTGCTTGTATGTTCTCCATATCCATAAAAAGAGCCTCCAGTGTCTCAGTTTTTGTATTATCTTTTGTTTAGTCTCTTCCCACATATCCTTAGCTGTCATAACAGAATTTGTTATAACCCATATACCTACATACTTCATTTTACCATTTCCCCATAAATATGGGCATTGCTGAACCATTTCATATGTGGATACAAATTTTACAGTTATAGCCTTTGTTAAATTTTATATCTTGAAAAAACTTAAACTGTCTCAGAATGTTCCACAACAGTGACGTATCTTTTTCTGGTTTTGTCAGGTACAAAATAATATCATCTGCAGCTAAAGCCAACCTTTCTTGACTACCATACTGATTATACCACTGAACTTCTGAGTCCCTTATTTTCTTTGTCAGTGGTTCTAAATATAATGCAAATAACAAAAGGGAAAGAGGACACCCCTGCCAGGTTCCTCTGTTTAGACTGTTTGATACAACATATCAGAGAGGAACCCTCCCACTTTAATTTTTTGCCTCTGATCCCTCATATATTGTATCAGGGAATGCAAATGCTTCCATTGCCCTACTCATAAAGTCCCAGCTTACTCTGTCAAATGCTTTCTCTACATTAAGAACCACCGACAACAGTGGTATTTTCTTACATTCTGCTTCGCTATGGATCATCATTGTTTTATTAATGTTGCCAAATGTTTGCCTGCCCTCTGCAAGCCCACACTGATCCATCTATTCCTGGAGACTTTCCTGAGATTGATTATATGGTCAATGTTTTGGTCTCATCTCCTCCTGCGCTGAAAGGAATGTTGACCATTAACATTTTGACACTTTGTAGTGTACTGTCTTGCTTAAGCTGTCTGATTTATAGCTCATACCCTCAAATGTACACAGCTAAATTTCATATTCTCAGATGTATATAGTTATTTTATTTTTTACTCTATTTTTGCTGCTTTGAGCATAAGCCATAGTGGAAAATAATCTTTGGATGAGCGTATTTGCTCATTTAACAAACAAACAAATACATAAATTGGTTAAATATATTTTACTAGTGGATATGTGCAAACATTTTCTCAAGAATGTTTTATACCATAACAACATTTTATATATATATATATATATATATATATATATATATATATACATATATATACACACACACACACACACACACACACACACACACACACACACACACACACACACACACACACACACACCTTTCCCTTTTAGAAGGCCGAATGGCTGAAATATTGAAATGCATATGGTCGAGACCATATGCTCAAAATTTCAGAAGCTCAACCTTCTGAATGGTGATCGGCATACAGCGCAGACCGGGAGATTTCCCTTTCTGTGCTGTAGTGCAATCTCAGAGTTAGAATAAATAAGTAACGGGGTGTGTGGGGGTGTAGGGGGGCTTGCCCCCCTGCAGAAACATTGTTTTGTGTTTTGTTGGGGGTTTTTTAGTTCCCTTTCAGAAGGTCGAGCTTCTGAAATTCGAGCATATGGCTTCAGCCATATGAATTTCGAGATTTCAGCCATTCGACCTTCTAAAGGGAAAACATATGTATATATATATATATATATATATATATATATATATATATATATATGTATGTATATATATATATATATATATATATATATATATACATATATATATATATATATATATATATATATATATATATATATGTATATATATATATATATATATATGTATATGTATATATATATATATATATATATGTATATGTATATATATACATGCCACTAGGGGTCATTTCCATAACTCCTTCATTTGTCCTCAGAGGAGTGGTTTAAGGCAGTAACTTCTACTTCATTGTCCATTTTGGGTCATTTCCTGTCTTTTCCAGCCCCTGCTATAAAGCACGCTTTAGCGTGCATTAGCGATTTAGCCCGATTTAATGCGGAGTTGCTACCGTTGCACACTAGGGCAGCAGCGGTTAAGCAGGTTTAAACTATTCGGGCTACCTAAAGTCCACTCTTCAAATTTTCCCTTAAAACTACCTTCCTCGAACTATACTACTGATCTAATCAGCTTATCCTATAATTAAAAAGATCATCTCTACTTGACTCCAAGTAGACTATTCTCTATCTGTTAAACGTAGCACTTGCTCCTACAGTACTTATTACCTTGATACGGCACTCTTGTCATAGATAGTACCCCAAAAGGCAACCCCCATTTCTCGGTCACCCACGTCCCCGGAATCTTTTTAAAGTTTTGGTCTATTCCTTCTAGCATGTCGAGGGATCAGTTGCTAGTGTCCTCTCCTGCTCAGCTGGTTAACCTGGGAATATTGAGGCAATGTTACAATTGCCTCATGTACACTGAACAACCCTCTCCTCCTCCCACAAAACACAAATACATGCGAGAGATGCAACTATACGGCCAAACTGGAGGCTGAGCTCTCTCAACATAGGACTGGCAAGACCAGTCAGGAGGAGAAGGTTACCACACACACTATAGACCCAGTCTCACATAGTACCATTACAACCTCAAATCATACACATAAACACACAAAGACATACTCGGAGGCTCTGATCAAAAATCTACCAAAACAGCAGAGGCCACCAAAGCAGACACCCAAACAACCACCACCTCAGAACACAACACCTGCAACACATAGACCTCACAGTCAGAGTGTCAAACAGTCACAGCCCTTAAGGCCAAACACAATGCCAGACACACTAGTCATTGGTGACTCCATAGTCAGACACACTGACGTCCGCTCACCAGACTGAGTAAGGAGAAGGTCACAGTAAGCTGCCTGTCGGGCGCTAGAATCCGCCACATAACGCAAGCACTCAGGTCTCTCAACAGCAGGTACAAATATGACTCAGTCATTGTCCACGCTGGTGTAAACGACCTGAGACGTACCTCCTTGGACTGCATGAAAAGAGACATTGAGGAGCTCTCTGATTATGTAGCCCAGGCAGGTATGACCCTGACCTTGAGCAGTATCCTACCTTCACCAAGAATGATGCCACAATACAGAGATAAGATGATCAGCTTTAACAATTGGCTTAAACACTGGTGTCATTCAATGGGGATCCAGTGTCTGTCTGCCTGGGATGACATGCTGGACAAGCCACTCTGCTTATGAGGGACGGCTTGCACCTGTCACCCTGGGATTCGGATATTGGCAAAGGCTCTTGCCACCCCCATAGTGCCTTTTAGGCAAGGCTCAAATTCTAAACCTACCACCCTAGAACACAAAAAAGGAAAAACTAAGGGTAATGCTGCTCAATGCCAGAAGTCTAAATCTCAAAATGCACGCACTCGAGGCCCTTCTCAGTATGGAGAACATCGATGTCTGTGCTGTGACAGAAACCTGGTTCAAGGCTCCTGAGAGCACCCCAGCGCTATCAGGTTTTACCTCATATCATGCGTTCCGGCCCCAAAATCCGGACAATACCAAGAAAGGAGGGGGGGTATCCATATTCATCAAGGACACCCACACCTCAAGACTGGTGGCAACGCACGATGCATCGGAGACCATCCAGGTGCAATTAACCATAGGCAAGACTGCTCTGCAAATTGTAGCATGTTACAGGCCACCCTCACAAACTCAGGAACCTCACATGGCCTTCCTGAAAACACTAGAGGGATAAATGTATCACCAAACACCATCATACTAGGTGACTTCAATTACCCTAATATAGACTGGGAACACTACTCAAGCCCAAACACCCTAGCCCAAAAGTTCCTGGAATTCATAAACTCAAATGCCATGGAACAACTAGTCACCATCCCCACAAGAGGAGATAACATACTTGATCTCATCATCACGAACATGGGAGCACAATGTTCAACACCGGAGGTGTACCCCTCACTGGTGAGATCAGACCACAAACTAATCTCGCTGGAGGTCCTCATCCCACCCCACCTGAAATAAAAAGACCACAGTAAAGAACTTCTCAAAAGCCGACTTCACACTTCTAAAGACTAGTGTGGTCTCCTTTAAGGCCCCGAGCGGCAGAAAACAGTACTCAAGCCACTGAATCACTTACAAATGCCTTCTACCAGCACCTGCAGGACTGCATGGATAAGGCAATCCCAAGCAAAACAAAGACTCTTTGTACCAAAGGCAAGCGTCCAGTCTGGTGGACCCCAGCCATAAACAAACTCTACAACAAAAGGAGGAAGCTACTACAAGATAGAGCAAAATCCTTAAAAGGTAAGACACCCTTGATCACTATAAGTAAAAACTAAGAGCTCTCATAAAATCATCCAAAGCAAATTTCGAGAGAAAAATAGCTAAAGACTCAAAAGACAATCATAAGGCCTTCTTTAGCTATGTTAGAAACCTGGGAGGAAACTCCCAGATATGCTCAGAGCTAGTTCAAAATGATGTGAAGATTACTGATCCTACAGACATTGCCAATATACTGGCTGACAGGTTCAGTGCAAACTTCTCCCCCCCAAAAGGAGAGATATCTGTACCAAACGATTGCAGCCCCCCAAACATCTCCAGCGCCCAAGTGAGAACTGCTCTCTCCAAAGCAAAAAACACAGCATCCATGGGACCTGATGGTGTCCCCGGCTGTGTGCTCCATGAACTCAATGAGGAATTAAACCCACAGCTAGGACAGCTGTTTAATCAAAGTCTTACCTCTGGATATGTACCCAGGGAGTGGCGCACTGCAACTGTGGTACCACTTCACAAAGGCGGTGCCTCCACCGACCCTGGAAATTACCGGCCCATTAGCTTGACAAGCCTTATCTGCAAAGCCATGGAGAGGATCATAATGGACCTCATAAATAAAGACATAGGGAATTTGCAGACTTTGGATCCAACCCAGTTTGGCTTTGTCAAAGGCAGATCATGCCTTTTAAACTTGGTTGACTTTTTCGAAACAGTCACCAAAGCCATTGATGAGGGAAAGGCAGTCCATACAGCCTACCTCGATCTGGCTAAGGCCTTCGATACAATACCCCACTCGGATATCATTGAAAAACTCATCAGCTTAAATGTCAACCCATACATCACAAGATGGGTTGCAAACTGGCTGAGTGACAGAACCCACAGGGTCAGAGTTGCTGGCGCCATGTCAGACTCAAAGCCTGTCACAAGTGGTGTCCCACAGGGCTCAGTCCTGGGCCCACTCTTGTTTGGCATCTACTTTTCCGAAGTACAAGCAAACACAGGAGGGTTATGGCTGACAAAGTTTGCAGATGACTGCAAACTGGCGCCATAGTAGAAAACACATCTGATACAGATATCCTTCAGAAGGGTCTTACAGAAATGGATAACTGGTGCCAGAGCCACGGCCTAAAGTTAAATGCCAAAAAATGCATAGTCATACCCTTCGGGAAAAACAAGGTTACCCCTAGCTACCAAATAGGTGGCAATCCACTGAGCACAGAAGAAGTTATCAGGGACCTGGGGACCCAGGTTGATAGTAGTCTGTCATTCGACACCCATGTAGCTAAAGTAGTTAGGAAGACCTTCTACATTGCCCACCTTATCATGAAGGGATTCTCATCTAGATCAAGGGAGGTCATAGTCTCCCTTTACTCATCACTCATCAGACCAATGATTGAGTACAATGCCCCATTCGGAATGTATCTGACCCGACACTTGCAGCAGCTGGAGAGGCCACAAAAGTTCCTCACCAAAAGGATAAAGGGTCTCAAAAATCTGTCCTATGCTGCCCGACTGAAAGAACTCCAGCTCTATTCAGTTGCTTACCGCTTGCTCAGAGGTGACCTTTGCCTAACATACAAGGCCATGTCAAACCCAGATTTGATGAATATGCTTCACCTCAAAAATCTAGATCCATCAGAGCCACAAGGGCGGAGACTTAAACCTTGACACGGCTATTAATAGGACGTGCTGGAGGGATAGATTCATCACCCAAAGACTCCCTATGCTGTGGAACAAAATCCCGGTACATGTGAGGCAGAGCACCTCGCTGGCCTTGTTCAAGAGAAATCTTGACCAATGGATGGGAGATCACAGATATACCCCAGGGATAACCTCAGTGTCACTGCTCGACAGAGGCACAGCAAAATAATGGGTATAGTTCCCCATACTAAAGGGGTGGCGTAAGCCACAAAACGATGGGCTAGGCTTGTAAATGCCCTCAGGCAGATAGCCTAGTATGAACCTATGAACCTATGAACCTATATATATATATATATATATATATATATATATATATATATATATATATATATATATACATATACATACATATATATATATATATATATATATATATATATATATATACATTTATATATTTATATGTGTACATATATGTATGTATATATATATATATATATATATATATATATATATACGTATATATATATATATATATATATATATATATATATATATATATATATATATATATATATATATATATATATACGTATATATACATATATATATATATATATATATATATATATATATATATATATATACACATCCGTTTCGGCTTACACAAACTACCATCAATCTTTAAAAGGTTGACAGATATGATACTGCAAGGAAAGGAACATGTTTGTGAAGGCACATCTGAATTAAGTTGTTGTTGTCTTTTGGCTTTTCCCGATTAGGGGTCGCCACAGCGGAACTCCGGTCTGCTAATGATTGGCAGCAGATTTTCACGAACGCCGTGGTGCCAGCTCGACGTTCAACCTTCAACGAAGGCATGCGCATTTACGCATGTCTTTCGAAAGCCCACCCAACCACGGGGAGGACATGCAGACTACACACAGAAGGCACCCCCTGCACTCCAGCTGAGAATCGAATGGGAGAACCTCTTGCTGGGAGGCAACAATGCTACCGCTGCACCACCGCCTGAATGAAGTGATAGCTTTAATAAAGATATAGCTGTATGAGATCAACAAGCCATTATTTCAAACTTTCCTTTGAACTGTTGCATGAAATGCCTTTGCTAGGATTTGTTGTTAAGTATAGAATTTTCTTTTTGTAATGCAGCTAACATCTTAAAATGTACTATTCCCTTAAGGATAAGGATTGCGTAAGCCTTTATAGGATTAATAGTTTAGTACTGGAGAGCTACATACCATTACTGCTGCATATTCATTCATCTCATTCATTTAAGTAAAACCAAAAGAAAGGCAACAAAAATAATTCTAGTACATTAAAAACAGATTTTAGAAAGCAGCATATTTACACAAAATCATTCCCCTAGTGCAATACACTGATTTTAAGAAACATCTATATTTTGGTTTCTTAATTGTAAGAGTGGGGCAGTCCTCAAACAGAATTTGGAACACATAGAACAACCTATTTCATTTATTAACATGAAACTTCATGAAATACAAGCATCATTTATTTACTGATACAAAAATAAGGATTACTTTCAAATAGGCAGCAGAGATTCTCTGTTGCTATGAGTAGGAGACAGCTCAGGTTCCCACATTCTATTATGATGTCCTTCTCTACCTCTCTATTTATTTATCTCTATCTGTCTATCTATATGTGTCTATCAGTCTGTCTATCTTTCTACATACCTACCTATCTGTTTCTTCTTATCTGTTTACAAGGTTCATTAAAATACTTCAGCCAGATGTGAAAAATAATAATAAAAAATAGAAACTATTAGAAATTACTGTTTCCCAGCTTCATTTGTGTATCCATGAAGGAAAAAATAAAGATTGTGAAAAAGACAAAAGAAAAAGTTTAAAAGTCAGATTGTGCCTTGATAGAATAGTAAAATATTAATATGCATATATGTGTGTGCATGTATATACAGATTTTTGTTACTAGGAGGAATATATGAGTGACTGTTGCCTGTTTTGCATGGAATAAAAAGGGATAAAATTATACTGGACAAGCCTGTATGAATTTTATTCCCTTTTTGTCATGAGGACAAGCTACAGGTTTTAATGAACTTGATAAGGAAAAGATATAAAATGTTTTTCAACACTGTTGATAGATGGATTGCAAAGGCAGAAAAATTGGCACATTTTCATTCTGCTCAATAACTGCCAACAGTAACCATTTTGAAATTATACTGAATGACCAAGCACCCAGGTCCACAGCAGCATGGTTGTTAAATAAAATGTAACAAGTCCAAAGGCATTGTTTCACAAACTTTGTGTATGTGCATTTGTGCCAGCACATTGTGTGTGTGTGTCTGTGTGTGTGTGTGTGTGTGTGTGTGTGTGTGTGTGTGTGTGTGTGTGTGTGTGTGTGTGTGTGTGTGTGTGTATTGGTATATTAGGAAATAATCTTAAGGAAAACATGTTTATTACTGGAAAGAAAGGAAATATGTATTATCTTATATGCCACTAATTTCTGTGTTCTGTAAAATAAATGATCTAGTGATGAAAAGGCACTAAAGAAAAATGTGTGGAGTGATATTTGTTAAAAGGCAAGCCAATGTCAAATACATTACAGCAGTGTTTATAAAATGATGAGACCAGTATCCCTGCAGAGGCCTGAGCTTGTTTCTAGAGAAGCACACTAAAGTCAGAACATATTCTGTGCTCAAAAACTCATTTATTCAGTATCAATATTCTTTTGGATAAGCTTAAGTGCTGCATTATAATAATTGCTCAGTATGTTTGACTGCAATCAGTTATAGAAGAATAATGTACTATTTATGCTGTAAGTTATTTCAACTGTGTAAGTATTTGGGGAGATAGGCATGATTCTGTCCAGTGCAATGCAAGCTTTTTATGTGAGAAGATAAAAAGTGGTTTATACAGTATATAGGAGAGGAACAAAGACATTTTTATTTGAGGAAAGCTCCCTGTGACAGTCTGAGACAGTCTGAGAAGCTGCAAAGTACAGAAGTTGAACTTCCTATTGGCATAACTATTTGAATATTTTAATACCTGCATGAAATAGAAACTTAAATAGAAGTGACTCTGGGTTGTTTTATGCACCTTGAATGGAAAAAAAGGAAAAATAAATATCAAAGTTCAAAAAGTAATTACCTGTTAAGAATTCCAGATGTGTAAGGGAGGCTTAACAATAAAGTTTGGATAAAGAGCTGCACTAGTACGAAGATAATCTGTTGAATATTCCTTTGTTATGGGGCAGGACTTTTGATAAGTGGCTGACTAATACAGAAGAGAAAATTAAACTTTAAAGCCACCTTCAGGAAAAAGGAATGTCATTCTGATGACACCACATCCCCTCATGTAGCTTCCACCACCATTGCCACCTTAAGCTAACAAGTCAGTAATCAGTGTCTGGAAAATGCTGTTGTGTATAAATAAAAGTTTAAGCTCCAGTTAGTGTCTATAGCTTTCTACTATATTTTCCACTTAAAAGAGTGTCACCATTTGCTTGACCATGCATTTAAAATTAATGATTAATTTTGTCCACATGAAGCAGTGTAACAACATTCCAGGGTTTAAATGAAGCAATATAAAATGGTTCTGTTAGCTTCCATTTTCTGTCATTAATGACAGCTTACAATATAATATCTCTTTATTTCTCAGTAATGCTACCCTCTTTACTGCATCATGTTCACATTATAAAGAAGGGAGAAAGGTACTTCCAAGTTTTATACCCCTTTACTCAGTGTTTTTCTATTTGATAAGCACGGCTTTTTGGTCAAAACAAAGGATGCCTGCACTGTTATAAATCCCAGTGGGTCATGATACTGCAGAATGTATTAATAGTGTAGTTGATGAAGATGATGGCACTATATAACAATTTATAATTATCTTTTAACAGAACTAAGGCAAGAAACTCAGCACCATATATATTCATTCGTCAACCACAATTTATTTTCTCCTACCAGGAAAATTCAAAGATACAACAGAGATAACTCAAAGCCCGTCATTTGCAAATATTTCATCAGTCTGCTCTTCATTTCTTTATATGTTTCTCTCTCTGTCTGTCTGTCTCTGCCTCTATCTCCCTTTCACTGTCTCCCTTTCTCTCACTGTCCCTCCCAGTGTATTATCTTCTTCAGCTCTTTGGTAATATGCTGTCAGCACACAAGCCACTGACCTTTGTCTCTTTAGACATGCAGTGGAAGCTATTGGCTTTCCTGTTAACTCATTCGCTCCACAGCAGGTGTGGATGAGTTACATCCCTTGCCTCTAGTACATAAATGGCAGTTTACCCAAAAACTTTACAGGTGAAGTCGAGCCATAACAACTCTGCTGCAAACAAATCTTTGCATACTTCGAAACATACAAGCTAGTTAAAAATACATTACTGAACAATAAATAGGTTCATATGTTCTCTTCAAAGGAGTTAATGAACTAGACAGAATCAATTTTGCTTATTTTTTTCATTTAATGAAAACTGCGTCTCCAGTGTTAAAGTATCAAAAGAAGCTGTTTTATTGATTAGTAGTTACCTCACCGTCAGTAAATTAAGCAGCATGGGTAAAAAGGACATCAATTCTTTCATTCATTCAATCTCCAGTTACAAACTTCATTCAGTGCAGGAACCGGGGGAGAAGGAATCAGTTCTAGAACTCAATGGGTACAAAGCAAATAAACAGATCTAATATATGATACCAGTATATAATAGAGCACACACACATATTTCATGCATACCTTCAATCAATTTGGAAGATTACTATTTGACTTACAGCATGTCTGAGATGAAAGAGGAAACCTATGCACCCAGTAAAAACCCACACTGACATAAGCTAGGGGAGGTAATCCTAGGTAAAGGAAACAAATTCTAAAAGTAGACATCATTAATGTAAGAAGCATGACAGACACTTTACATAAGCCCTCCAAATTTACAGAATAGCTGTATTCTTATAATCAGAAGAAATTTGTCATTAACTTTATAAGTAATTAGTAGACATGTACGCCAGGAGATAACTGAGAAGCCTTGCCCATGTGAACCAACCACTTTAGGCATCAGCTGTAGTATGTAGTATCTTGTAGGTAGGAGAATGTGACCCACAGACTGCATGCTGTGTCAGGGCTAGCCACGCAGCAGTATAAAATTCAGTTCTAGGTGACTTGGTCATGTTGATTAATGTCTCCAAAAAGGGTATGGTTATTTGCCTTAAGCATTTTAAAGACCCAGTTTATTCTAACCTTATGACATGTCCATGTTACTGTTGGGAGGGTTCTATGTGCCCTTATTTGCCAATCTATGCCTGTCATTTGTGTAAAATTGTTACCATGCTCAAAGTTCACCCTCCTCTAATGTAGCCCCACCACATTCTGGTCAGCTTAGAACATTTTGTTATTCTCTGCATCCCCTTCCATTGCTTTTATAATATCAGACCCATCCCTGTGTAGTGTGTCAGGTAAGTATAGAAGAGCTCTTTGGTACAGGGTGGATTAAAAGGGACATGCAGGTAGAATTAAGTATGTAAGTGGTAAGCTAAGTGGCAAGAGACAGTAAATAGAATGCCAGGAAGGAGAGATGAGAAGGTTGCAAGGGAGTTGTAATGGCAAGGTTTGGAGTGGGGAAGTAGGTTAGCTAAGAAATGTACTGAGAACCTGAAAGGTATGATAGAGGAGGTGAATGGAATGTGCTGCGTCATTATGTAGAAAGACGGATATGTAATGGGTGTATATGGACTTACTAGTAAAAGTCTTAGCAGGATGTTTGGAGGATCAAAAGGTACAGGGGTGGTAGAAGAGACAGAGGATGAAAAGGGGAGGAGAAAGGTGCACATGAAGGTGGAGGCAGTGAATGTGTTTGTGAAATTTTGTAGCAAGTGATATTATCCAGCAGAGAAGACTGACAAGATAAAAAGAAGGAAGAAAGACAAGGAAGGGGTATGGAAAGGCAGCTGCATTTTGGAAGAGGAAAAAGCTAAAATTGAGATATCTGTAACAGCAGTGTAAGTGAAAAAACTTGCTGACTATCTTAAGGATGAGAAAGCATGTGCAAAAGATATTTTCTATATCTCTAAGCTGGCCAAAGGTCAGGTAGCCAAGGTGTTAAGGGAGATAATTGGGTGGCGCAGTGGTGCAGCAGTTAACATTGTCGCCTCACAGCAAGAGGTTCTCCGGTTCGATTCTCGGCGGGGGTGCCTTCTGTGTGGAGTTTGCATGTTCTCCCTGTGTTTGCGTGGGTTTCCCCCGGGTACTCCGGTTTCCTCCCACATTCCAAAGACATGCATCTGGAGCATTTCTCCCCGGGCCTCTGCTGAAAACAGGCTGTGTGGAACCTAGTCAGACTTTCCCAGTCAACAAATGTTAAATAAATAAAATAATTGAGGAAGCAATGGGAGCTTTTACCATCAATGGGGAAGGTCATAACTTAGGTTCTCTAAATGGTAAACAAGGGGAGAGAACACTCATACATCTCAACCTCTTAACACAAGAAATCTGGACAAAGTCTAAAATAATGGGGGGGACAAAGGCCCAAAAATGAGGTTAGATTTTAAATATTGATTTAATAAACTTAGAAAGTTGCTCAAATAACAGAATTTGTGTTAGCATGCATTTTTTTAAGGATATGAAGTCTGAAACTCAAATTTATGTCATTATTTAGTGACTTCAATTCTCAGTGATTTGACAGGAAAACTCAGATTTCATGACGAACAGACTAAAAATGTGAGGCAAAAATCTGGACAGTCAGTGAAAATCTGGACAGTTGAGAGGTATGCAGCCATTGGAGACTATTGGTGAACTCTATGGACTTGAGTACAGTGCTAAGGTGTTAAGGACAATAGGGCAGTGCTCACAAATATTAAAAACACAAGTGATAGGATAGACTGGAACCTCATATATCGGGTCCTGACATAGAAGAATTTCAGGAAAGGAGGTTGATTGGGGTCAGAGTCCTGGACTGTAACCTAATGGTGAGGATTAGTGTACATGAGATATACTTAAGGAAGGTAAGACCAGATAGAGGAATGCAGATAGGCTGCATCATGTCTTCATACTTGTTTCTCTTAGTAAAAGAAGCGTTAATGTGAAGGGTGAGAAGTACCATACATACATTTGATGGGAATAAGGCAAAGCCAAATGTTTGTAATGTATTCACGGAGGGCTGTATAATTCTCTTAAGGGATATAAAAGGGAACTTGCCGAGAAAAGTCATTTTGTGAGATGACAGTGTTAAGGAACTTACTAATGTCATACTTCTACATACTGTTTGACTGGATATTTTTTATTTTATGCTGTTATGGATTAACCATTGGGTGTCTCAACAGTTTTTTTAAGCTTGCAGAGGTTATTAAAAGAATTCAGGTGGTTTGTGGAATAGACCGGCCTGGAATTCCATGGGTAAGTCTATGACAATATTTCCAGTTGGAGAGATCAGGAAAAATCTGCTTACCACTTTAAATGGGTGGATCATTTACCTTAGGAGAAAAAATTATATGGTACTCTTGAAGAAACCATCAAGATAACTCTAGAGGAACCGGAGGATAGTAGAAAGAAATTATTGTGCAGGGAGGGCTTTCACTCCAAGTGGGATGATTCACAATCTAAGGACATTGATAGCAATGATTCTGTACTGCTTCAGGCATTTTATATATTCATCACAGCTATGAATAGTTTGTAGCATGTCAGATTTGAGCTCTAGATTTATATGCTTTGGAGAACGGGATAAAGGGGTCAAAAGAAGTGGGTGGATGAGGAACCACTAATTTGAAGAGCTATATTGTGACTTGATAGCACAAAAAGTGAAAATGACAGCAGTAAATAAAACAGGGTAGATGACGTGAGAAGGTAGGAAGGCCTATGACTGAGGAAGGGTATGTTGCTGGAACTGTGTAGGAGATGACGTGAGAAGGTAGGAAGGCCTATGACTGAGGAAGGGTATGTTGCTGGGACTGTGTAGGAGATGACGTGAGAAGGTAGGAAGGCCTATGACTGAGGAAGGGTATGTTGCTGGGACTGTGTAGGAGATGATGTGAGAAGGTAGGAAGGCCTATGACTGAGGAAGGGTATGTTGCTGGGACTGTGTAGGAGATGACGTGAGAAGGTAGGAAGGCCTATGACTGAGGAAGGGTATGTTGCTGGGACTGTGTAGGAGATGACGTGAGAAGGTAGGAAGGCCTATGACTGAGGAAGGGTATGTTGCTGGGACTGTGTAGGAAATGACGTGAGAAGGTAGGAAGGCCTATGACTGAGGAAGGGTATGTTGCTGGGACTGTGCAGAATTAAAAAAAGGTTTAAGTAGAGAAAAGAAGGGATCAAGGTATCATTACAAGAAACCTTTGTGTGAACTGCAAAACTGGTATTAACAGGAAATGGTTTAAGAATGTGGGCTACTGTAAACACAGGTTATAGTTGGTATGAGATATGAGGGTGAAAGCATTCAACAAGATTACATACAGATTTGGATCAGTAAAGAGTGAATGACTTGAGCATACATACACCTAAACAGCTGTGTTCTTTGAACATGTGGCCTAGACTAGCTCTTGGTGAAGAAGTTAAGCAGACGAGATTAGTTTTAGATAAAGACTGGGAAGAGAAAGAGAAGGGCAGAGTAGTGTTGATTTATAAATCTTTGAGAGGGCAGAAGCCAGACAAAAGGATGGAGAATTTGTTGGAAGGGGAATGTTGGAGTTTTGAAGGAATAGCAAGTGATGGAAGACAATGAGGAATACATACAGAGAGTTGTGGTAGATAGAGCTGATGCATGATTTGCAAACTAAACTGATTCACAGATAATACAAACCCCCAGTGAAGCTTCACAGATAATACAAAACCCCAGTGAAGCTAAAGAGGGATGCATTGATCTAGCATGATTGCAGTAAGATGTGTGGGGCATAATGGGCTAGTCTGCTGTGAAAGTGATGGGATTGTTCAGTAGTTCAGAGGATATGGACATGTGTAGTGCAACATTAGACCGAAGGTTGGAGATGAGGCTGGATCTGTATAGGAGATGATGGTTGTCTGAGGATAGGGCAAATATAGGAGGAACTAACCAGGATGTGGTAGTAGAGTGGTTCTTAGTTGCAGAGTGGCTAAAAGATGTACAGCACAAGGTTGGAAGAATTCTGTGGCTGGCAAAGAGGTAGCAGTGCACTGGACAAATGCCAAATGGTTGAATAAAAGTTAAAACTAGGTACAATGGTCAAATGTCAGAAATGCCCAAGGTGTGAAGGTGCTGGTCACCAGAAAGTAGTTTAGGGGCTGACCAGCTAAATTTTCTGGCTGAGAGGTACATTGTGCAGGGAAAGTGGCAATAAAATAGCTAATACTAGGAGCTATGAAGTATGGAAGGGGAAGAAGTCATGTATCTGTGAGGTTAGTAGGAGAGAAGACAGAGTGTGGAGTGGAAGATATTGGAGCTAATCCTCCAGCATGAAAAATTGCTATGAAATTGTGGGGATGGGTAATGGGAGGTGAAACATGTACATAAACTATAAGACTATTACTATGGAATTCAGTGGTGCGGATCTCCAGAACTGTCACTTATAGTTGTTCTAGAAGGGCAAGATAAAACCTGCTTCCATAATATTATTTTTCAATGTAAAAGAAGTTTAGTATCCAGTAATCCATTTCCCAAAACAACTTGTCCTGGTAAGAGTTGAAGTGGCAGCAAGCAAAACAGGATACAACAGACTTCCCTATCTTTAAAAACAATCCCCAGTTCACCAAATGGGATCCCTAAGTATTCTATAGCAAGATACGAGATACATGCCCCTTGCATATTCTAGATCTACTGCAGGCTCTCCTTCAGTTGAGCTATCTGTGATACATCTCTCCTGGAAGGTGCTGGGGGGGGGGGGAGCAGGTATCCTGACAAGGTGCACAGACAGATCTACCTGAAAACATCAAAAGCCCATAATATTAAAGACCAAATCATCAAGTCCAAAGCATCGAAACCTCACTTCAGCGAACAACCGGATCTTTGAAAACATTCCCATGGTAAGTAACCTGTTGGCCAACAAGGTGGACTTGGCCTTTTCCCAAATGTAGTGTGATCTTGGAGTTGGTGGCATATTTAGTTAGGGGTGGTGTGGGGGGCACAGTCCCCCAACTTGGGTGGGTCGGGGATGGTACAGTTTTGTTTTTGTTGGTTGTGGTATGAGTGGTTACTTACCCTGGGAATGGATTCAATGATCCGGTCATTTGCTGAAGTGAGGTTTCGATGCTTTCATCTCGATGATTTGGTCTTCAATATTGTGGGCTTTTGATGTTTTGAAGACATCTCAACTGACTCAATTCAACATACATACAAACATACATACATACATACATACATACAAATATTTCAAGCATAGGCATTAACTCCCTTCTAGCCTACCAATATACCAAAGCAGCTGTTCCCATAATAAGTGTCCACTCTGTTCTTAAAAATATCAAAATTAGTGCTTGCTTTTAGGTAATTTGATAGTCTATTCCATGTATCAGCTGCTCTGTCAGGGAATCATTTAGTACACCTCTCAATCCTACAAAATCTTCTTTGTAAGCAGTCTGATGATTCTGAACTAAGTTTTGATAACCCCAAACATTCTCGCTGTCTGTAAATGCCATAATACCTGAATAAGATTTCCTCTTAAATACCTCTATGAGACACTGTACAACTTCAGATACTTTAATCTTTCATAATAACTTAAATTTTTACATACGTGGATGCTCTTGGTATATTTCTGCTCTACTCTTTCCAATTTAATCATGCTTATTTTCTTATTAAGTTTTCATATTGCTTTTCCATTTTCAAGTTTGGGTCTAATGTAACTAACAAACAATGACGTCATCATTTTTGATTTCCTAGACTTTATGAATCCTTTTATAAAACCTATAGTCCTATAACTATCATTAACCAATTGGTTGATATGATTAAAAAAAACTCAAAGCTGGTTCTACTGTATTCCCAGGTCCTTAAATGAATCCATAGTTTCAATCACTGTGTTGTATTAAATATTCACCTTTCAATTTATGTCTCCCAAATCTCATCTGCTTATTTTTGATGTATTTATTAGCATATTGTTCTCCTGTGCTCAAATGATTAATTTACTCAAGTTCTTTTGCAGACATGCCCCATCTGTAACACATGTAATCAGTTTACCATATTTCAAGTAATCTGCCTACAGACTGTAGAACACCTCAGATGAAAAGGATAGATCTGAAAGACACAATCTAAACAAGTATGGGCCTAGGACAGAGCCCTATAGGACACCCTGACTGTAACTTCAAATTTCACCTACCCAGTTACTGTATGATACTTACCATGTCTTATTTCTATGTCATGCAGCTATCCACCTTATCAAGAATACATCAGTACCTAGTTTTTCTAATTTATTGATCAGTGTTTTGTGCATGACCCTGTCAAATGCTGAAGTTAAATCTATATAAATTACATCATAGCACAATTGTTCATTCATAGCTGTTGTTATACTGTTATAGAACATCTTGTTACAGGTGGTAATAGATCAATTTTTAAAATATGCATGCTGATATTTGGTTTGAAGTTCCAACCTTTCCAGTTCTGACAGTAACTTATTCAATATTACCTTCTCCATTATTTTTCCACAACATGCAAGTAATCTTAAAGGTCTATATGACTTTGAATTTGTCCTACTCCCCTTTCCCCTAAAGAGAGATTTAACAAGTGCATGTCTCAAATCTTGAGGAATTTCCCCATATTTATAGAAAGTAGTAAATAATAGATATAATGGTACTGTAATTTCTTGCAGAAGTATTTTCAGGTAATTTTTACTATTTCTGTCTCCTCCCTGTGCTTTGTTTGATCCAGTTTGCATAGTTCTTTTACAATATAATCTAATTTGGTTTCAGTACCTGAGGTTATCTGTCACTAGGACAATTTATCACCCACCTTTGTGTAGGTAAACTGCTTTGTATTACATTTTGTAAATATATCTATAAGCTGTTGTATCTGAAAATAAATTTTAGAATCTACACACAATTTATCAATTTGTATGCCTTTACTCCTTCCACATCTTATGTATCTATAAAATGGTTTCCTATTATGCTCAGTATCACTAAATACATTTTCTTCAACTTTTTTATCGTCTCACACTATGTTATTCATCTGTTGAACTTGTTTATTTTAGTTTTCAAAGTTGTAGCTTGATCTCTTTTCCATTTCTTATATTTTTTGTCTCTCACCTTAATCAAGTATTTTGTCCTTATGGAAATTCAACTTCCTAATATTTTGCTCCTCAATCCTGATGTTAAACATGTTTGGATTTTTTGCATTCAAACAATTTCTCTTTCAGAACCTTCCACAGTTTTTCCCCTGGATGCATCACCCTCATTAGTTTTACAAAGTGACTATTTTATTTCTTTATACTCTGTCATTAATCTTCTGTGCACTTGTTTAGATTTCAGTTTGGTAGAATTATCTAGCAACAAATTAACCTTTATAACCTCATTATCACTATACATCAACAATGGTAAAACTTGACGTGAAGTAACAAGAATTTTTTTAGGAACACAAACAATGTCTAGTATGTTCCATTTCCTGGTAGGTTTTTTTTGCAATATGAAGAAACTGTTGTTCCTGAATATATGTTGTAAATAATTTCCTTATTAATGTTGTCGAATCACTATTATTCCAGCCTGTTTCTGGTAAATTTAAGTCCCTAGCCACTATTATTATTTCCTCCTGCATTTCATGCAAGAAATGTATGAATTCCTCTAGGTTATTATCACTTGGCTTTGGTGGTCTGTACACGCCAACAATTGTTATATGTTCCAGGGTTGTCTTTACTGTCACAGTTACACAGTCTGTAGTATTGGTATTATCAGTGAACATGTAATAATCACAGGTCTCATAACTATCTTTAATCCCTACCATAACCTCCGCCTGATTTTTTTAGAAAGTCTGCTACAGTAAAAACATTTATACCCTAACAGAACTGGTTTCCAGTCATTGTTCTTTAACCTTGTTTCAAAAACAATAACAACAATAATCTTATGAGAGCATATCAAATCTTCCAATAAAAAAATATGTTATTAATGCTCATAGCAGTAAGAGATGCCAGAGATGCATCAAATATTGCTATCTTTGAAAATGTTAAATTTGTAACCTGGCAAAAATCCTGCCTTGTGTTTGTCAAATATTGCAAATATTTCTGCAAAAATGATCTTCCCTGATTTTGACACATGCACGCCATCCTGTCTGAACACGTGTGCCCAAAATTAGGCTTGGCTGCTCTACACATTTCCATTTTTTTCAAAATGGGACTTTTTTATGTATGTATTTATCCAAAAAAAAAATTTTCATTCATGTGACCTGACTTGCCTTTCTATATATGATTTATGAAAAATACATCCTAATGCTTATGCTGTCTAGGTGGCTATAGGTTGCCTACTAACAGTCAGAGAGTGTTTGCCTGTGAGAACATTTGAACCAACATCAATAAAAAAAGATCCATACTTCCTTATGTTAAGGTGTTCTATTCATTTTATTTATTTATTTGATATTTATTAAACAGGTTAGTCTGACTGGACAGATGCCCATTTTCAGCAGGGACCCCAGGAGAAAAGCTCCAAAAGACAATTACAATTAATTTGTAAACAGTACATAAAGCATAATGGTGCTAGCAGGCAGTAATTGTTAACAGTTTCATCCTAAAACATAGTCACCATGGAAGTATAAACATACAGTATAGGAAAAATTAACAATACAGTTTCATCTAGTAAATAGTCAATAGTACAGTTTCCAGCAGTTCAACAGGACAAGATAGTTTTAGTATAATAAATTTTCGGGTACAATGGAGAATAAGAGATGGTGTGAAACAGACTATTTGGAAGGAGGAGGGGATTAGGAAAGAGGCCAGGTTGATTAAGTTGGGTCAGTGCAAGAACAGGTCCAGGATTTTAGTAGATAGTCTTTTAAATTTTTTAAGTCTTTTAAGTCTTTTAATGTTTCTTGAAACAATTTAAGTTAGAGCTAGATATTAAAAATAGCAGCAGTTTGTTCTATGCTAATTCCATGTTGTTCCATGAGTGTTCTAAGGCCTGTCTCACAAGCTCTATTTTTGCTCCTGGCAAGCATAACATTATTCAATGTTCACTATCTACCCTGCAAATGTAAGTATCAGTTCCTCAAATAATTGAATCTCCAATTACAAGAATATCTTTTCTGACCAGAGCTGAAGAATCTACAACTTCTAATTCAACATCTGCTCTATCAGCTGTTACAAAGGAACAACCCTTATTACCATTAGTCTTATTAATCCCACTGGTTTCATTGTATATTACATTTGCAAGCATATAATTCTCATCCAGCTGGCTTTGTACATTCACAGCTTAAGCCATGTTGTCAACGTCTGTCTTTCTCCTGTTTTTTCTTACAGTAATGTTATTCAATCATTCCATGTTTAATTTTGATTTCTTCCTTTTCATCTGCCCCTTGCCTCTTTTTTCTACCTTCTCTTTTGGAAAAATTATGCCGTTTTCTGTAGACTGAAGATTTTCTGATAAAAATATGTTATCATTCCCTGTAATCTGTGTATTACATAACAAAATCAGTGTCCTTTTTCTTATGTATTCTCTTTGCTTTACAGTCATTTATCAGTTTATTTTTCTTCCTTGTTATTTGTTGTACATGTCTTGCTTTCTTTCTTTTTTGTTTTCTTCTACACACTCTGAATCCTCAGACTGCTGAATACTTGTATCCAGAATTCCAAAGTTCTGATTGATATTATCTTGTTCAATAGGGGCTGAGTTATCTTTACACACAATAGACACTTCCTTTTCTAAATGTGTTCTATTTGCCCTTTGTCTAACATTATTTATCTCATCAGTCCAATCATCATCAGTAAGTCTAGATTTACAAATCTATTTCAAAATATCGAACAGCCAAATTGTCGAAACCAATAGGGTCAAACCATATGGTTAACAATTCAGTCCATTGACAAAAAGCACAAACCCAAACAACACCCACAAACAACAGAAACAACGCAAGCCCCCCTGCACTCCCCACACTTCCAGATAATTATATATACCACCTCCAAGATTGCACTACAGGGAAGAAAAACACAAATTCTTTGATCCCTACTGTACCTCAGTCTCAGTAAGAACGATTTGACGGACTGAATTGTCACCCATATGGTCTCAGCCCTATGGGTTTCGACAATTCAGCCATTCAATACTTTGAAACAGACCTAGTTTACTGCTAATATTGATAAGTAGATCATCCAGCTTTTGACATGAGGAACATAGTTCACCAGTGTTATCAGGTGTTACCTTTAAATATGTATATCATTTAGCACACTGTACAAGATACTTGTGCTTTAGCAAATCATTAATGACAAACTCATTTAAGGAATCCATATTCAGCTGCAAATGAATAAAAAATTCAAAAAGAAAAGAATAATTAAAATTAGTTACCACAGAATTCAAAGAGAATTTAAATCAACTTCTATGAGAAAAACACAAACAATATGCAACTAAGTATTAAATGAAGTAAAGTTGTTGCTCTGACCATACAACTTGTGAAAGTCACACAAAAGCTATAATTCCTTTACTCACTATCACTCACAGGCACACTTCTTTTTAACAGTAAACTAATATCAATAAATCACAAACCAAGACAGGATTGTTTAGATAAGCTCTAGACTGAATGGAAGAGAAATTACTGTATTCTGAATGCCTCATTCTGTTATAAAGAGTGAGCCCAGCTAATCTACAAAGAAAACGCGCTTGTATGTGATGTCACATGCTGATGGTCACTATAAAAAGCTCATGACTATAGGGAGGGATAGTGAAATAGGCTGGCCAGTAAACTGAGAGCTTCTTCCTATTACTTGATTTTCACTTTGGCACCACAGGCTGGTACAATGTCTGCAGTAAGGTTTCCACTTCAACCAGCCTCAGGATCCTTAAACTCTTCCATCTTCAGTAGCTGACCCCCTTGCCTGCAAAGGGCAACCTACTGTTTTTAGAAGAGAACCATGACCTCTGATCAGAAGATGCTTCTGACTTGGAAGTACTAATTTTCATCCCAGCTGCTTTACTCTTGGAAAACTATCACTGCAGTGCACTCTGGAAACCCACCTGAGTTTGGTAGAGCAACATTATCTGCAAACAACAATAATACTAAGTATTAAAATAATAAAGATGAAATAAAAAGATCATGTGCATAGCTGTTAAAAAAAAAAGCAGAGCCAGTAATTTCCTATAACTGTTGTCCCAGATACCATTACCATGCCATACAATATACCCATTTCTAAGACACCTGGAAACACGTATTACAAAAAATAAGTTAAAAAATATACTAAAAAATACCTTAAAATAAAGGTATATTAGTAGTTCAATACTATGTAATATTGGCTTGTAAAAATAGTCAAAGTAATTCACTCTAAATAGATGTAAACTCATGCCAGCTGTAAGGTGGCAGAACTAATATAAAAATCCATCTAAAAACATTTCATAACTAATCTAAAACAAAGAAGATAACAAAGGCAACAAGTTCCAATGTAACGAAATAAGATGGTGTAAATGTGTCTATAACCTAGCCAACCTTAATTTAAGAACACTAATAATACTAATGTGATCATTTAATCCTGGAGGTTACCCTGCATCCAATTTTAATTGCCATAGCAATTCCCTGTATTCTAGTCTAGTCTCCCAACTTCCTCCCCTAGGATCAATGTCCACCTGTTCCAAAACAAAAAACTTGAGATTCAAGTTGGGACAATTAAGGGAATGTTTAAAAAAGGCATTAGATTCTTTCCTAGTTCTAACTTCGTAAAGGTGCTTATATACCTTTCTACTCAAATGCCTGTCAGTTTTTCCTGTGTAAAAATTAGAACAATGAATTCACATCCTTAAATAAACCACTCTTTTTGATTTACAATTAAAATGTCGCGTGGCATTAATATGAAAGTTTCTAGAGGAAATATACAAAGAAGTGGTATTAAACATAAAGGAGCATTGATGACACGATCCACATTTAAAAGTGCCCTTCTTTTTATTATTGTTATTGCTTATCCATTCTCTGTTCCCTCTCTCTAAATGGTCTTTGAGGTTCAAATCCCTCTTTCTAACGAACCTAGGATGAAGGGGTATGTAATCTGATATTTCATCATTAACTTTTAAAACATGCCAAAATTTCTTAATAACCTTCTCTATCTCATCTGATGTTTCAGTATAGGTGTAAACAAAAATACCAGGGCCATATTCTAAATCAGTAGAGGCTGTCATATCGGTAATAGTCCCTTTCCCTAAAAGTGGGAAATAACTACATTCCCTGTTGCTAATGACCTCCTCTATCTGTTGGTCAATAAGAGTTTCCGGGTAATTCCTCTCTAAAAATAAACTTTTAATAAAACCTAACTCCTTAATAAATTCATCAAACTTACTAGTCATTCTGGAGGCCCTTATTAACTGCCCCTTCACAATCCCCTTTTTTTGATACAAGGGGTGGCCACTGTCAAAATGCAAGTACATGTTGGAAAACATCTTTTTTCTGAATATTTTGGACTGGAAAAATTGTTTGGAACGTCTTTATATAAGGTAATGTCCAAATAATCCAGTTTTTCTTCAGCAACAGCAATAGTGAACCTCAAAAAATCTGATGTCTGATTAATATAAGAAAAAAAATTGTCCAATTCATGCTTGGTTCCCTTCCATAATATACAAATGTTGTCTAAAAATCTACTGTAATGTATTATATAATTGTTCCAATCCGTCTCAAATATAAATCTCTTTTCCCAAAAATATAAAATACAATTGGCATACAAGGGGGCACAAGATGTCCCCATGGCCACACCTTTCTTTTGGTGATAATATTCCCCATTAAAATATAAAAAATTGTTGTTAAGAACTGTTTCAGTGAATTCTAAAACTAAGTTGATAGTTTGGCTGTGTAACCCTGATTTCCCTACTAAAATGTTGGAGAACCATTCCATCCCCACAGTGTGTGGAATACTGGGAAAAAGTTCCACAACATCTATAGTCACCATTAATAATTCCTTTTGAAACATGCCTTTATTGATCTTTTTCAAAACCTCCCATGAATCCTTACATATATGCTGTATAGAATTAAATAATTTCTTGACAGTGGCGTCCACAAATAAGGCTAAAGGTTCAGTTATACCTCCTGCCCCAGCAACAATAGGTCTAAATTTTATGTTTTCTATACCTTCGTGAGTCTTGGGGATACCAAAAATTGTAGGTATTTTTGGTTGATCTACCTTCAAAAAATTGTATGTTTTCTCATTAAAGGTACCCTGTAACAGGTGGTCATATAAATAATAATTTATTTTGGCATAGGCTACGTTAATTTCATTGCGGGAAACCAATTCATATTGACCCGCATCCTGTAATATATTGTACATGAAAATCTCATAATCATTGTTGTACATCAAAACTACCCCCCCCACCTTTATCCGGTTTCATTGCCCTAACTCTGTGCTCCTTAAGAATCTCAAGGACTTCCAAGTCCTCTTTTGAAAAATTATTTTCATTGTAACTCCCTTTCTGCTTAAAAGACCTAATTTCTCTTTCAACTAGTTCCTCAAAAATTCTTAAAGAGGGGTGAATGGGGGGCTTAAAAGTACTTTTCTTAACAAGGTCCATATTCGACTGCTTTTGCCCTTTAAATAGTATGTTCAAATTAAGCTGTCTTAAAAACATTTTCAATTCAGTAATGGTGTTGGCGGGTGATCCAGAACATAAAGGCACAAACTGAAAGCCCTTGGTAAAAAAACTAAAAAAATGATCAGTCATAATTAGTTCTGTAAAATTAAAAATGGTAAAATGACTTTGTTTACAAATCACTGATGATGAAAAAACAGTTCTGGATCATCCAAAAGTCCCCCTACCTCAATGCCTGCCTCAGAACTTAAATCCAATCCATTCAATGGTTCCAGTTCGTTCCTTGAAAAATGTTTATTGGTACACCTGCTGTTTCGTATTAGAGGTTCTTCCACTCCTGAATATACCATACACAACAGTACTCAATAAACCATGGTGTAAGTAGTGATACAAAAGAATATTTAATTTATAACAGGAACACCAAGAAATCACCAGGACCACGTGGCATCTCTGTTTACTGCCTGTTATGTTTAGTGTTTTACAGCACTTAACCTTACTTGAGTCAGATGATATAATTAGTTATCACCTGATATAGTTCAGTTTTTAACAGTGCATACACTTTCTTTAAAAAATGATCACATTAAAGATATCTGGAAGTTTCTCTATGGGATATCACTTTACAAGACAAAATACCAAAAGTGATATACTGTCTCAAACTATTGCTCTATTAACTTACGGAATGTTCCACTGGAATAGATGGTGCATCTTATCTAAGGGCCTATCAGACGAGCGGATTCAGAACTGCTATCAACTCAGTTTAGTAGAAGGTATTCTGCAGCATCTTTTTCACTTTAAATACTTAACCTCTAACATTACAGATATGAGTCTTGCCAGATTTAATTTCTATTGCTCAAGGCTCATAATCAGGTAGAAGCCATGCCAATCAGCAATATAAACAAGGTAATCATTTTAATTTCTGAAGTTTAATGGAACTAGATCTTGGTTACTAGATAGAAAATAATAGATTAATTTGGGCAGAATTCAGGGGGAAGTTAAGCAACTTAACGATGGAGTTCTCCAGGGCTCTGACCTACACTTAATTTTATTTAGCCTATTTACACATAACCTCAGTTTGCTTAGTAATATCAGCCATGTTAAATTTGCAGATGATATCAGAACAGCAATTAACATAAAGGATGCTAAATATATTTTTTATTACTGGGCCTTGATTCATCTACTAACAAGATACAGAAATAAATACAATGAACTCAAGATGTGTCCACAAACATCATTATCTGCCTATCATTACCTGCATTAAAACAAGTATATCTAGACCCTGGCTTTAAACTTGATTCCATTAATGTAAGTCCCATACTGAGGTGATTTGCAGTAAACTGAATATATTTGTGGAAGCTATGGTTAGAGTTTTATTTATTAGAAGTATAAAAGTGTCTCTTGTGTGTGATTATACCGAAATTCATAATGGAACATTGTGTCTCCTTACGGTCACCAGCCAGACAAACCTCACAGTAAACTCAAACTCAGAAATGCAGAATGAAAAAAAGATACATTCAGCTTCTCATGTGGCCAACAAAAAGTATCTTTCATTTTTGGGACTTTTGTTCTGTTACTTTTGTAAAGTACAAGCTGACCCACTACTGGCCTACTGAGTCTTTACTTTTGGAGTATCTCAGCTTAAAACCAGTCATATGTCACAAATGATTGAAGGGAACTATTAAATTAAAGTTTTGTAACACCTAGCAGGACACAAGTGTCTGCTTTACTAATTGAACACTTTGCTTAGCTTCATAGGTTAAGTACTAGGCAATCAGTCTGCAGACCATTACAAGCCTAGCCAAAAGAAAAATAAGATGTTCCCCCAGCTTCAAGGAGGGCAATACAAGAAATAAGCTAATGAAATAGTTGATCAGTTGCAGTTAATAAATCCAGCCAACCATTTAACCATAAATCCAGCCAACCATTTAACCATAACTTGTATGGATTTCTACATTTTGTAGTAGATGGCTGATATATCAACATCAGAGACTATACTTAAGACAGACCTTTTGCCCAAAGTTAAGTACATGTTACTTATGTGTCTGTTTACGATTTTTTTGCAGCATCAGATATTAAGAAAGGAATGGGAGGGTTTCACTCATATTTTTGTTACTAAAGGAGAACAGATACTGTTCGAAGAGAGGCTAAAGCAAAGACAAATTAACTGAAGATACAGCCTGTGTACTTTGCTGAAGATCAGCCCAATAAATGTCAAATATCTGAGGTCACAATGGAATCCCATTGCTCCCTTATAAAATTTACTGAAGACACAATGATGCTGCAGTCAGTGCAGAGTAGGAATATACCTGCAGTTCATTTTACTGATTGTAACCCAAACATTTGATAATGGCTGTACATGCTAAGGTTAATTGTGCTGGCATTCCATACATACAGTGCCTGTTGGATTAAGCTAAACTTAACCCTAGGATATACTAATGAAAGAGCACTAGTAGCCTTAAACATAAGCTGTATAAATAATATGAATATCCATACTGCAAACACTAAATGCCTTATTGTCCTGGCAAGCATTACGCAGATGATACAAGCAATGTTTAATTTTGTAAGATAAGACAAATAAAATAGTGCATGTGTTAATTTCACTGAAAGATGATTCCTTACATTAACCAAAAATAAAAATAATGGTTAATTACATGTAAAGCTTAGAAAAGTAAACATTCAGTAATGTAACAACTGGAATCATGGCAGGAGGTAACATCTCTGATGGGTGGTGTAATTTCAGGAGTATTTGCATTCCACAGGAAAGTTCAGTTTGCACTGTTGTGGAAAGTCAGTACACTCTTTGGCAACCGTCTTTTCAATGCTTATTTAGAAAAAGAAAGATAGAGATTTAGCATATAAATGTCAAGATTTTATTTTCCACTTGTTTTTATGCAGGTATCATGTAAAAATACCTAATAACCTGGAAACAGCCACAATAGCAAGCAAAAGTTTTAGTACTGTGTCAGCAACAGAGGGTTGCCAGTGCCTTTATAGGGACAAGAAGGTTTATACAACTTGAGATTTAGGCCATTATGGCCTGCAAATATCTTGGAAGCCAAATTACAAAACAGCCTGCACAAAGCCACTGATTGGATGAACTTAAAAGACTACCATGTAGTCAACAAGGAACATGTGGAAACTACCCAGGTAGGAGAAAATGTAATACTAGCAGTATCATAAAATTCCTTCCGGAAAGCACTTTTATTGTATTGAGGTTCTTTCAGCTTTCTTCCTTTAGCTTGATCACATTGGGAGAAAATTGAAACTATGCCTATCATATGTAGGGTTACCACCTGTCCCACTTTGCGAGGGACAGTCTGTCTTTGGGCCGTTGTATCCTGCAAAACAATTGTACAAATAGCAAATGCCCTGAGAATTTAGGGCAAAATTATTTCTTATATTTTATGTAATAGTTGCATAAAACAGTTATTCTGTATCTGAAACACCTAAATGTTATCAGAAACAGAATAAGCAACTAAAATGCTACAAGAATGACCTTTTATTTTGGCAAAAAAGTGAAGTTTTGCCCTTTGTACTGGCTGTGGGTATGTTTTGGCCTGCAACATCTAATGCTTGTACCACAATTGTCCCACTTTGGGCATTTGAAAAGATGGCAACCCTAATCATGGTTTAAGAACCTCCTGTGTGTATGTATAGATATATATATATATATATATATATATATATATATATATATATATATATATATATATATATATATATATATATGTAGACTTACACTTCTACATACAGAGATGAAATACAAATGAATATCTTGCTATGATTACACTGCTGTCTCCATTGACAAAATTCAGTATTAGTATCAAATGGCCATGAATGTGTGCTTTTGTCAGTACCTGTCATTTTGTCAAGGTTTTTGTTGTTTAGCTGTTTAGTCAAATCCATTTTTTGTGAACTCTAGGACTTAATGCACTAGGCCTGTCTGTAAAGAAATATTTCTTTGAGTTCTTAAAGAATTATACTCTTTATCTCTGTTGTGCTGAGTAACACCTTAGCCTCAAGCCACCTCCTTCTTCTTTTGCTACAATCTTCCCAGTCATGAGGGTCTTCTCCAGTGAATTATGTCTTTGCGTTTTCAGCTAAACTGTATGAGTTTATGTTTTATCATCAGAACTTCCATTAAACAGTCTGGATTTATTTCTTTAAGAATTAAATGATTTGATCTTAAAAATGTAGCTCCAACATCACAGTTCAAAAGCATTGATTTTCCAGTGTACAGTCTCACTAAGAGTCCAGCACAAACAGCCATATATTGTTAATGGGAAATCCAGAGCTTCAACTATACACACACATCTTGGCCGTATTATGCCTTTGCTCCTTAAATTCTTATTTAGATTTGCCATAGCTTTCCTTCCAAAAAAAATACAAAAATCTTTTAATTTCATTGCTGCAATCACCATCTGCAGAGAAAAATAAAATCGGTGACTGCGTCCACTTCTTTCCCATCTGCTTCAAAAAAATTGAGAGGGCTAGATGATGCCATTTTAGTTTTTTTTTTTTTTTTTTTTTTGTTACTGAGCAGCTAGAGCTTTTATGTTAACTATGTTTTCAACTATTACCTTTATTAAGAGGCTCTTCAACTTTTCCTCACATTCAGCCATCACAGCAGGATCATCTGCATATCAGTGTTCATTAATATTTCCCCCATCAGTTTTGATTCCAGAATCTAAATGATCTAAACGAGCATTTTGCATGATATATTCAGGTATATAAATTGATTAAGCAGAATAACAATATATAGCCTTGTCCCACTCCTTTGCCAGTCTTGAACTAGTTAATTATTCCATATTTGGTTCTAAGTTCTACATACAAATTACTCAGGAGATGAATAAGTTAATCTTCGATCACTATTCTTCTAGAAACTTGCCACAGTTTGTGATGGTCCATATAGTCACAGGCTTTGGAATACTCAATGAGGCAGTATTAAATATTTTTTCTGGAGCTCCCTAGCTTTCTCCCTTATCCAGCAGATGTTGACAATTTGATCTCTGGTAGCTGTGTCCCTTGTAGAACCTGCTTGCGTATCTGGTAGTTCTTCATCCATATCTTGCTGGAGCCTAGCTTGCAGGATCATAAGCATACCTTGTTGGCATGTGAAACATGTGCAATTGTTCAATAATTTGAGCATTTCTTAGCATTCCTCTTATATGAGATTAGACTATAAATTGACCATTTCTAAGCTAATAGCTACTGTTGTGTTCTCCAAATTTGCTGGCAAATTCCAAGCAACATTGTTTTGCAGGATTTTAAGCAGCTGAGCTGGAAATGATCATTTCCTGCACCCTTATTATTAACAAGGCTTTCTAGTGTCTGTTTAACTTCAGTGTCTAAGATGTCTCGCTCTAGGTCAGAGAACATACCATTATTTGTGTCAGTGATGTTAGGGTCCTTCTTATGTAGTTCTTCTCTATAGTCCTGCTCCTTTCTTAATATCCTCCGCTTTGGTCAGATCTTTCCCAGATTTTTACCAACCCCATGTTTTTTGGAAATTTCCCTTAATATCACCAGTCATGTTAAGCAGATCTCTGTTCATACGCATTCTATTGTCTTTCTCCAATTCTCTGTACTGCTCAGTTATAGATTCCTTTTTTTCTCCCCTTGCTATTTTCTGAAACTCTGCATTCAGTTTGACATATTTTTGTTTCTCCCTTACTTTTTGCTTTTCTTCTTTCCTTAGGTACTCCTAAAGCAGCCACAGGAGAGCCATTTTGCCTTCTTAATCTTCTTTTTATTTGGAATATTTTTGTTGCCACTTCCTGGACAATATCACATACTTCTATCCATAGTTCTTCAGGTGGTGTATCCATCAGGTCTAATCCCATAAATGTATTATTTAAATCTCTACTACATATTCACTAGGAATACTACTGAGCTTGTATCTCACTGGACTAGATATTTTTCTTGTTTTTTTTAATTCTAAACTTTGCAGTAATAAGGTGATGGGCATAACCACAATCATCTCCTGCTCATATTTTTGCTGACTATATAGAACTCTTCCATCAATGACTGCAGAGTATACAGTGACTCTGATTTGTTATTGACCATCTGGTGATAGCCATGTGAAAGCTTGTCTTTTAGACTGTTACAAGATAGTGTTATGCTATAATTAATGCATTATCTGGGTATAATTCTTCTAGTGTACGTCTTGCTTCATTTTGCACTCCAAGGCCAACCCTGCACATCATTCCAGTTATATTTTGAGTGTCAGCGTTACCATTTCAATCACCTATGATGAATGCAATATATATTTTAGCGCTATTTCCGAAAGTTGCTTTAGTCTCATAAAACTGGTCAGCATCATCTTCTTCAACATATGTGGCTGGATTATAAATTTGTAACACTGTAATGTTGAATGGTTTACCTCATAGTTGGACTGAGATTATTTTTCTAATTGTTTGGGTTGTAACCAATGACTGATGATAATACCTTATTATTAACTATGAATGGACTCCAGTTCTTCTGCAAGATTCTCAATCACAGTAGAATATTTGATAATTATCTGATGTAAAATGACCCATTTCAGTCCAGTTTAATAATTTCTAGGATGTCATTGTTTATTCTCATGTTTAACCAATGTCAATTCATGCATATCTATGCCAATATTGTTATGATACTTTACTCTCTGTTTATAGGACAGCAGATAAATATCCCATAGTACAATGAAATTGTTTTTGAATACAGTATCATCAAAAGTCATGCACTATAGTTTCTAGACTGATACACACATATTAAGCATATCTGCACATGCATATGAGTTGCACAGACTAACTCATCTGATCTAGTCTAAATGACAGGACACTCATCTTCACAAACTTAATCAAGTATATACTGAATGAGCACTGTATGCTCAGTGACATTGCATACTGCAGCAATTTAATGTAAACTAAACTAGCTGCAAATATCCAATGAAACAGAATACTCCAAATATACTATATAACATTTATTCAGTTTATAAAAGTATGCAAACCAAGTCAGCTAGTAGTAATTCAAGGCTCTAAGATCATATTTAGGAAATATGAATAGGATTTGAAGGAACAGTGATATAGCTGATGTAACACAGAATTTGAGGAGAGCCTTGAAAAATGGAGTGGAATATAACATGCATTACGGCATTATGAAGTCTAGCATTCCAAGCCAAAGCTTATTGACACAAACAAATTGGAGTACACGGCTTACAGCATTGGTGCATACACATAAGCACACATACCCAGAGATGAACACATGCATACCTACATAATGATGTACACAAAAATATGTACCTGCATGTGCATGCACAGATACGAGCACATGCACACTTACAAAGAAATGTACACAAAAAATATGCCACACACACACAAACACACAGATGCCCACACATGCACAAATTAAACACATATTAATGCACAAAGATGTGTAAAAATTAACCTGCACACACACATATATATATATATATATATATATATATATATATATATATATACACACACATACAACAAAGACACACATACGCAAAGATGTACTCAAAAATGTGCCTGCAGGTGTGTACACACACACACATATACATACACACACATAAGTACACCACTACACGCATGCGACCTACCAACCTTTCATGTTACAGTGGAGCTAAGTCCCATGGCCCTTAAACATCATATGCTGCCACACTGAAGTCATAGTATAGAGAAAAAGAAATAAGGAAAACATCACTATTTTATTAATCTATCCAGTAGTACTAAAAGCAACAAATTACTGTGTTTGTGTATTGTATGTTGAATTCAGTAACATCCTTCTGGAGATTTAATGGTTTGGATACTGCTTTTAGGCTAAAGTTGATCAGTAAATCAGATACAAACCAAAATCAAATCAATGCTTCCTGAAGCCATAGTAGCAGCTTAGAAAAGAATATCCTGGCAGTAGATGTAATTTATCTGAAACTATAAATATATATATATATATGGGTCTCGGACGTTTGCTCGAATTAGCAAACATCCAAAACCCAAATGGCCAGGAATACTTACGCGAATGTGCTTTTCACCGAAGAAGCACTTTCGTGTAAGTATGCCTGTTGCCGAGGCCGTATTATGGTGCGGATAAGCAAAAATTCCCTTTTCCCCATTGTAGTGCAGTCTCAGAGGGAGAATATTAAAGTAGGGGGTGTGGGGGGCACAACCCCCCACATGGGGGGTGCAGGTGGGCGAAGCCCCCCTGCTAAAATGTTGATTCAGTGTTTTTTTTTTTTGGTAACACGTTTTAACAAAAGTGCTTTTTCAATGAAAGCACTTTCGTTAAAGTGTGTTCAGTTGTTATGGATTCAGACGTTTGCTCATTCGAGCAAACGTCCTAGATCCATATATATATTTAGTAAATATTTAATGATAAAGGAGGTAATTTGAACTCGAAGTGTACCTTATTATGCAGAAGGATTATTAAGTCTTCTGTGGAAGAAATGTTACAACATACCTCTCAACCTGGTAACATCAAAAATCTGGACAAAGGCCCATGAAAAATAGGTACAAATCTGTATGCTGATTAACATAAAATTTGCATGTATGTAACCCCACCCACTTCAATGGAATTGTGAGATACCAACTTTCAAACACAAACTGAAGAACAGACAACCAAAATATGACCCCAGGCCAGAGTCCCACTGCAGCCATTCCAATGTCCCATTAGTTGGCTATTTCACCACATTTACCATAAACACTGTAATGTGCATACTGGTTTACTTATACAATGATTATTTGTGTTTTATTTTACATTTTATAACACAAACACTAATAGACATCTGCTAAACAAAGCAATACAGTTTCACAATGAAAATTGACTTAGCATTAAAACCTCTCTGCCCTTGAAACTCACATTCATTGAAACATTAAAACTCACATCCAAAGAAAATGCATCTGGCCAGTGGCAGATAAAGATTACTTTTGAGCTGTTTTCAAATGATAGGCCTCTTGCACATGAAGCATACATGTGTTCTTTAAGCACGAAGGCAAAACACTCTCCGTACGCTGCCCAGAACAGTTCTGATAACAAAACACCACTTCAGTACTTTGGCAAACACTTCCAATGTGTAGGAATTGACCAAAAAACGAAAAGGTAGATGCAAAAAAACTTTTAATCCACAGCACAACGAATAAAACACCAGGATAACCACAAGCGCTTTGGCCCGTTCGTAACGGGCTTTTTCAAGTGTACTGGGTTGTTGCAAAGCTCTGCTTTTAAATAAAACAACCCTGCCATGTGATCAAATTAATTGAACAATTACCATCAATTAATTACATTTGAATCATTTAAAAAATATATATATATATATATGTGTGCTTCCATTTTTTCAAGCACATTAAATACATTTGCTGAACTTGTAAATGCTTACTACATAGTTAATATAAAGCAACATTTTGGAATAGTAGTTCAGTGCATTGCATAAAATTCTTATTTAAAAACAGATATGTTACAAACTTGATTCAAATGTAATTAATTGATGGTAATTGTTCAATTAATTTGATCACATGGCAGGGTTGTTTTATTTAAAAGCAGAGCTTTGCAACAACCCAGTACACTTGAAAAAGCCCGTTACGAACGGGCGAAAGCGCTTGTGGTTATCCTGGTATTTTATTCGTTGTGCTGTGGATTAAAAGTTTTTTTGCATCTACCTTTTCATTTTTTGGTCGATTCCTACACATTGGAAGTGTTTGCCAAAGTACTGAAGTGGTGTTTTGTTATCAGAACTGTTCTGGGCAGCGTACGGAGAGTGTTTTGCCTTCGTGCTTTTGGATTTCTAGTTTTGGTGTTGCTGAAGTTATTTCCTGGTTGGTGCTATGGCGGAAGACGTAACCTCTCCTGTATTTGCTGACACGCCTTTTTTGCTTGGGGAAGAACCGGATGACACGCCGGTAACCAGAAAAGAGCTGAACCAAGTTTTGGCTCTTTTAACACAACTCAATAATACGCTATTGAGCTCCAAATATTCTGAGCATTCCAATAGTTCAGGAGTGCCCTGCAACCAACAGCAGGGAAAAGAAAAGGAACGGAACGAAGAACATAGAAGAGGCCTGAAATCAGGCACTACATCCAGAGACCCGGTCATTGTGAATCATCCATTGGTTTCCCCTAACTTTAACGAACGAACTGATAGAAATGGGACTGTACACGCTGATAACACCTTTAACTTTAAAGATTGGACAGAACAGTTACCATGCTTTAAAACAGGTACTTTTAACTTACAACTGGAACAGTTGGATACTCAGTTTGAAAATTTCAAAGACAAATTGTATGCGTATAAAAATTCACAGTTAGAAATTAACTATTTAAAGGAATGCATTAAAGCTGAACGCGTTCCTAAGGGGCTGCGCTGTTTTAGATACCCCAACAGCGCTTATGCAGGTTCAACTTTGCATTCCAAATTAACTGATTTATTTAATAAAACAGGAATTGAAATTAATGATTGAAGATTATGTAAAAAAAGGAGATGTTATTTTAAATGAATTAAATGCACTGCATGACAACATTACTAATGATGAAAGATTTTTAAGTTATAAGAGAAAATATAATGACACTTTCAGGGAAGTGGATGAACATTGCTTCAAGGTTTTAGACAGAAAGGCAAAAAAACTGGAGAGGGACCTGATGGAATATAGAGAGGGAAGGGCATACCCATCGGGGGGGATTCGTAAGCAAAATAATTATGAAAATACAGACACTGTAGCTACACATAATGCAAGTAATGGTTATAATTATGCTGAGATGCCTAGAAGAAGTGAGAGGTTAGCACAAAAAAGCTAACAATATGCAACAGGGTTTTCAATTTCCCCAGGGCAGACCACGGGTAAAATCAAATCAATACCAACAGAATGCATGGGGAAACAGGCGTTGAGTTTTAACAAACCCCCAAACATGGAGGGTATTCAAATTTCCTTAGTCACAAGTGAACAAGGTATTTGTAGTATCAACACTTTGGATAATTTTTGCATCTATAATTACACAGATGTTAATATTACTGAGGATTTTTTGAATTATTCACAAAAGGGCTGCAATATGTACCTAATAGGTCAACTTTCCTTCCTAAACTCCTAATTGAACTTAAGATGTTTGTGAGGAATTTAAATTTAGCCATAATTTTCAAAGACCAAGAGCTGCAGGAGGTTTCACTTTCTAGAAGTAGCATCTTTAATCCCCCGATTCATCCTAAATTAAAAATGTTTGAGGAAGTAATTGAAAAAACTTTGAGAGACAACTTAACAAAAAAAGAAACTATGTTTTCTTCTAATTTTCCTAAACATTTATATGACGTGGTAGACATGTTAAAGAAAAATAGAACTAGGGTAATGAAACCAGATAAAGGAGGGGGGAATAGTCTTGATGGGGCAGCTTGAGTATGAGAACTACATCTACAATTTACTGCAAAACACTAGTATTTATGAGCCTATCTCACTGAATGAACTGAACATAGCGGTGAGTAAAGTTAAGTTCTACATACATGACTTGCTTTTACAGGGATTTTTGGATGAGAAAACACATAATTATTTACTTGTACCCAAACCAAGAACAGCTGTGTTATTTGGTATTCCCAAAGTGCATAAAGGCCTTACTCCTTTGAAATTTCGCCCCATTGTAGCAGGAGCAGGCAGTGTGACCGAACCCCTTAGTAAATTTGTTGATTTTCATCTGAAAAACTATGTAACACAACTGGATTTTGTTTGCAAGGATTCTTGGGAATTTTTAGCTAGCATTGATCAAGAAATTGATAATTCAAATTTACTTATGATCACAATAGACATTGTAGAACTATTTCCCAGTATACCGCATGAGCAAGGTCTTGACTGGTTCGGACAAGCAATTGTTAAGGAATCAGGATTAGATAATGATTTAATCAATACTATACTGGAGTTTATGGGAATTGTGCTTTACAATAATTTCATATACTTTAATGAAGAGTTTTTTAGACAGAAGAGTGGGGTGGCTATGGGGGCCCCCTGTGCCACTGCCTACGCAAATATAGTTCTACACAAGTGGGAAATGGAATTTATTCACTCTACTAGTTGGAAGGAACATATAACGTTCTACAGGAGGTTCTTGGATGACATTTGCATCCTATGGTCGGGTACTGAACAACAATTCTTGAATTTTATGGATTACTTAGCAAATACCACTAGTTTTCTCAAATTTACACACAGTTTGAGTAACAAGAGCTTAAATTATTTAGACATCAAATTAACTAAAAGACCAAACCAAAATGGTTTTACTTCACAAATATTCAGAAAGGAGACATACTGCAATTCATACTTGCACTTTGATAGTGGGCATCCTTGGCACATTAAAAAGGGCATTATTAAAGGACAGCTTGTGAGAGCGTCCAGAATGTGCAGTACGAATAAATTATTCCTGGATGAAGTTGAATTTTTAAGAAATGCATTTTTAAGTAGGGGTTACCCATCCACATTGTTCCAAACAATTGTGAATGAAATCTTACATAAAAGAGAACAGGATTTCAGACCTATATTGGGAACAGGGTTAGTAACATTTAAGAGACAAGAAGTCACAAATGTTGGCAGGCACAATAATTTTGTATATACATACTCTCAGGATGCTACATTTATTGAGAACACTTTCAAGAATTTATGGCCCTTGATTTCCATGCAGGATGAATTTAATAAAATTTTTCCAGATCAAATTTCTTTCATCAGAAAAAGAAACATCAACTTGAAGGGCATATTTGAACAAAACATGAATATAATAGAAAAACAAGAAGGTTTGGTACCCAAAAGAAAAGGGACTTTTTCATGTGGCAGATGCCACCAGTGTGCATTTCTCATTAACAAGGACCAAGTTTGCATCCCCTCTTGTAAAACTACCCTGTATGCCAAGTACAATTTTAACTGTAATTCATCGGGTGTGGTATATATTGGATTTTGCCAGAATTGCCCATCATTTTATGTGGGCAAAACAGAAAGGCAATTAAAACGCAGGATATATGAACATATAAATGATATTAAGACAAGGAAAGAAACAAATGCCTTCTATAAGCACTCCCTGAATTGTAAGAATATGTCATTAAAATTTTTTGTAGTTGATAGGGTTAGACAGGACTTAAGGGGTGGAGATTGGGAGACAGCTCTCGGTATAAAAGAGTTAATCTGGCAGCTAAAACTGAATGCGACAAAAAGTCCAGGCTTAAATGATGGGATTAGTGTTAGTGATATTCTTAGAGCCAAAAGAAATAGGTTAAAATGAAACACATATATTTTTTTCATTTATATTTACATTAAAGTTATTTTTATGAAATAGTTCACGACATTATGTGAGAGATTTGCATAGTGTTATATTTAAAATGTGGATTTTTTAAGTAAACTAGCCACAAAGTGCACTAGTTATGTAAAGGAAAGAAGACTATTGTATTTTTAATTATTTAGTAATAGTTGTTAATTTTCATTTTTAGTAACTCATCAGTTTAATGTAAGGTATTTTAACACAAGTTTGTAACATATCTGTTTTTAAATAAGAATTTTATGCAATGCACTGAACTACTATTCCAAAATGTTGCTTTATATTAACTATGTAGTAAGCATTTACAAGTTCAGCAAATGTATTTAATGTACTTGAAAAAATGGAAGCACACACATATATATATATATATTTTTAAATGATTCAAATGTAATTAATTGATGGTAATTGTTCAATTAATTTGATCACATGGCAGGGTTGTTTTATTTAAAAGCAGAGCTTTGCAACAACCCAGTACACTTGAAAAAGCCCGTTACGAACGGGCGAAAGCGCTTGTGGTTATCCTGGTGTTTTATTCGTTGTGCTGTGGATTAAAAGTTTTTTTGCATCTACCTTTTCGTTTTTTGGTCGATTCCTACACATTGGAAGTGTTTGCCAAAGTACTGAAGTGGTGTTTTGTTATCAGAACTGTTCTGGGCAGCGTACGGAGAGTGTTTTGCCTTCGTGCTTTTGGATTTCTAGTTTTGGTGTTGCTGAAGTTATTTCCATACATGTGTTCTTTGATACACCTTCCTAACTGTATTAAATTATATTCCTTGTATAATACAGCACAGTTGTGAGAGCATGTTTCAAATTTATTGTTTTGAACATTTTTCCAGTATGCAATGAAACAAAATGCATGAAGCAATAATGAAAGAACTGCCCTATTTAGAACATTTCCATCACCAAAAGTCTACTCAAACTTCTACATTCCTCCAGTATCAGTAAATATGCACATTCTCTGCAGAAGTAAAAGTCATCTATATAATTCCACATTAAATAGATCTGTAACTAATGAAGATATTGTTGCTAGCAAACAACTTTATATTTTGTTCCATCTACAAGCAAAGTGCCTGTTGACCTTGAAGAATAAATTGCCTATGTTACATTAAAAAATGATAAGCTAGTAGTATTTCAGTAGGGAATGTGTGGCAAACTGATAACAGATTCATAGTTAGTATGTATCTCTGCCAAAGGAGGACATTCTCAAGACTGCAACATCCACCCCCTTAAAAAGTACAACACCGTACAGTATCAGCTATCCATCTACATACTGTGTAAGTAGAACCCACAGCCTTCTGCAGCAAAAGCAAGTACACTACCTGTTGTGCTACTAACAATGCCAGTAGACTTTGCATAACCAGCACCAATCTTCTCTTTCCCTGAAGAACTGTGCAGCACAAGAAATCAGGAAAAAGCCAAATTATGGGGGGTGGGCAAAGGCCCAAAACCTGGGACACATTTTAAACATTGCTTGTATAATCTTAGAAAGTTGCTAGAATAAAATGTTGTGTTACCATGTGTTTCCTGAAAGATAGGAAGACTGAAACTTAAATGGCTATCATTATTTAGTGAAGTCAATTCTCACTGATTTGCCAGAAAAACATACATTTAATTTTATTTTTATTTGTTTATTGGGAAATTCCAACTTGGAATGAAGCCAGTTGTCAGCAGAGGCCCAGGGAGAAATGCTCCAGATGTATGTCTTTGTATCATGGGAGGAAACCAGAGCACCCAGAGGAAATGCACACAAATGCAGCAAGAACATTCAGACTCCACACAGAAGGCACATCAGCCGAGAACTGAACCAGAGAACCTCTTGCTGTGAGGCAACAACACTACCACTGCATCATTCAAACTGTAAGACGAACAAACCAAAAGTATGATCCAAACATTCCAGACATTTTGTGAAAATTTGTACAGTTGATAGCTTTAACTTCTCCTTCAAATCCAAAGTGATGGTATGGGTAGAGAACTCAGGATCTTGTTCCTTGTACCTAAGATACAGGGTTTGAGCCTGAGCAACCCTAACTAACAGGTATACCTAACTGGGGCATCACACACACACACACACACACACACACACACACACGCACACAGACACACACGCACACACACACACACACACACACACACACACACACACACACACACACACACACACACACACACACACACACACACACACACACACACACACTGCAATTTAAATATTGAATGTAGCAATAGTTATGATGTAGCATGATAAACACCTTTCATGGCCAGCAAATGAAGCCAACTCAGACAAACTAAAAGCCAGCTTACATAAATAGTTGAGTTATAATGCCATACACATTGTTTTGTTCCTCTTACCTGTTATGCCACCCGCCGGAAAAAAAAGATTGGAAAATTTAGAAAGAAAGGGGGCCACTAGGGAATTCATGGCACCCCAATATTTTTCTCTCAAAACTGGTAAATAGCAAGGAATTTAGTATGGTTGAGAGGTCTGGGTTACAATCAGTTCCTGTGTCCTTTTCATGTATGAGGAAACAAGGCACCATTTTGAGACACATACTGAATAATTGCCATAAGCAACTAGGAAAGGCATCTCTCCTTTCTCTCGCTCTCTCTCTCTGTTTGTCTGAGAGTAGAACCTACACTGTGAAACAGTGATCACTTTTATATGAGAGCAACCATTCTAAAATCATGAATAAGCATGAAAACTGTCCATCTCAACAACATGGGGATAAAGTGTGCATGTCATTTGAAATATGGACTCATCTAGTATCATGGACATTGAAGGATCAGACAGAAACACCAGAGAATGACTTAATGAACACTGTCTGAAGGATGCTGTGGATTAGGTTGCTTGAACTAGAAACCAAAAGCCTATGGGAGACCTTTGCTTAAGCTCTCTTCTTATAAAAATGGGATATGCATGGGACTATTTTTACAGGCATGCAAGAATGGGAAATTCATGCTACATTACTAGTCAAACTGTTCCTGCATGCCATCAGGAAGTGATTTGCATGTCACAAATACAGTTCTACCCACAATAACATGGGCATATCACACCCAAGTCCCAACTCGGGCAAGGTAGTGCTCAGAGGCATCCAAAGGATTGCAAGGAAGTCATTTATAATATAAATAACATCACCTCTTCTTTGAGTCATGTCAACCATATCTGAGTATGCTTTTTTTTTCATAATGAAGAGAAAGTGATTTTAGCCAGGTGTTCAGCAGCCTAAGGGTGAGGCTTATGATTGGCTGAAACAAATCTGAGGCTGAAGTAAACTGGATAGAGTACTGCTTGATAGTGAGATGTAAAGATAAGACTCTCAAACATATAAAGCAGAGTTTTTAAATTCTGTAAGTCTGCAGTGATTAACTAGTCTTCTATCAAACATCATGGCTGCAAAAGGTGAAATCAAGCTTTCTAGTGCTACTCAATTAAAAAAGGGATGCAGACTCTTAAACACAGAGATATGTGGAGAGGTTGAACTAAAGAAAATCCAGAAGCTTCCATCAGGTCAGATCTCCAAAATGGATGTAGTAGCAGTTCAGACTATGAAAATGTTTAACTCCTTTTAATCAGCAAGGTGAAGGACTAAATCAACATAAACATAATCTAAGAAGCAGAGAGAACCTTGTTCTCTAGCATTAACTTCTTGGTTTTATGCTGACTTTTCTTTTTGGGCATTTTTGCAACCTATGCTTAAACATCAAGATTTGCTTAATAGCACTAGGATTAAGTTTCTGAGAAAAGTAAACACCCACTACAATGACTCTGAAACTGACCAAAACAATCACATTTTAATAAATACTGCTTCTTCCTTAAATCTATTTTCTCTTACTAGGCCAAGTAAAAACTATGTGTATGTCTTACTAATTTCATTACTGACTTTTCTTTCAAAATATGCAAGGTGGTATTAGTTCATGCGTGTTTCTATACATTATTTAGAAAGTCTGTTTGAATAACATCAAAGTGGCACTTTTGTTTCCTGTATAATAGCCATCATTTGTTGGTTTTGTTAAGTATCAAGAGCTGTTTCTATTTAGTACAATATAATAAAACTGTAAACATTCAACAGAGGGAAAACGACAGCCTTAATATGCGATCATTCTTAATTCATGTCTGTCCTATTACAACATTTACTATTAAACTAAAAATATTGAACAGCTATATCATATTTTCCTGCATATCTACTTGTGCTGCAATCTACATCATAGGGTAAGCACATGATTGACATGGTAACCATTTCTGCGTTTTTTGTTTTCCAAACAGGCAAGTATGTGTATATGGCATTATGCCCAGAACTGCTAAAATGGAAAAATGTTATTATGAGGCTATAAAAGCCTTTCTTATGCACATGAGCCACTGTTTAACAGGTGTTCTGTTTTGCTATGGAGTTTGGTTAACACCCACCCGCTGGTATTGGATAACATGCCTAGTTAAATCTGTCATTTGACTCTAAAATGTATATGCCTTTGCTTTGTGGCATATCTAGAGCTTGTTAAGGGATAAATTCCTTATCTGTGTGATGCCTTGTGTGAGACTCTTAGTTGCCTATACTAATTGTGTCAACCATGTTCTATATATGTTTGTAACCTTATTGAAGACTGTAAACTATGTTAATTTGTAAATGTTACTAATGTAAGCTATTAAATTGGAGCTTTTCTCCCCGGGCCTCTGCTGAAAATAAACATATATCCAGTCGGACCATCCTGGTAAACAAATGTAAAATAAAATTAAATTAAATTAAAAAAATAAATAAATAATGCATTCATATATGCTCATCTGCATTTTTGAGAGTATGTTGGCATCCTGTTTTGCTGCAATATCCATATGTTATCTATTGAGCTGGTACTGGTAAGTGATCTAAATATGCGTCCATATTTACCACACACACCCATATTGATACAGTATGGTAATTATGAACTCTGTTCATATAACTCTAGAATGAATATGACTGACAGCACAGTGTTACAGACCAAACATATCAAACAGGATAGCGATAGTATTACTACAGTCTGTAGTAATACTTCCTGTAGGCCCAGATTTCAGTAGGACTTTTGCATGATGTAACACATTATACCAAGAAATTACTCTACACCAAAGTCCAAAACCTAGAGCTAGACTGTACCTGGTGGTAAGCCATACTGGCAGCAGTAGCAAGTTCCACATACAGGTGAAGATGCTCTGCAAGATGGCATTAATGGCATGCAGCTGTGCCTGCATGCAGTACCAGAGCTGCCGGGTCAATATTATATATTCGAACGCTTAACTGTTTGAATAGCTAAAGAACGAACTTTAGTGATTGAACAGTTAAATGTTTGAATATATTAAAAAAAAAAAAAGAAAAGAAAAAAAAGAAAAACTAAAGGATGTAAGCAGGGGGGCAAGCACCCCTGCGCCCCTCACACCCCGCGCTACTTAAATATATCAATTCCAAGATCACACTACAGTGAAGGAAATGGGAAATTTTCCATTTCCGCACTGTAGCACACTGAAGTGTGATCTCAGAGTTGGTATATTTAAGTAGCAGGGGGTGTGGGGGGCACAGCCCCCATTGTGGAGGGTGCAGGAGGGCTTGCCCCCCTGCTTAAACCCTTTACTTTCTGTTTTATTTTTAAATATTATTTTTTAATATATTCGAACATTTAATTGTTCGATCACTAAAGTTCGTTCTTTAGCGATTCAAACAGTTAAACATTTGAATATATAATATAGACTTGAGCTGCCGTGCAGGTGGTGATGGGGTACCAAGAAACTTCAACCAGACTCAGAGGCCACATTAAGCCCTCAGGCAGGATCATGCTACTTTCAAAATGGAGAATGAAATTCGTTTTCATGGAATATCTTAGAACCTCATTATACTCTCTGAGCAGAGTGAGAATCCCAGCCATTCAACACCTTTGCATTGTGAGGTACTGATACAGGTATGTCATGGCTCTGGGATGATATTTTTGTTTGACATCTACTTTTCTGAAGTAAAAGCCAATACCAAAGGGCTCTTGCTGACTAAGTTTGCAGATTACTGCAAGCTAGGCCCAGTCATTGAATCCTCACATGATTTAGTCATCTTGTAAGAAGGTTTGTCCCAAATAAATAACTGGTGGCAAAATCATGGAGTGAAACTTAATGCCAAAAAAATACATTATTGTTTCCTTTAGGAAGTAATTTATCATAAGGAATTACCACATTAAAAATACACTCTTAAGAGTCGACCCAGTTACTTGGGATTTGGAAACTTAGGTAGACAATGAACTAACTTTTGACAAACATGTGTCCAGTGTCATAAGAAAGTCCTTCTATATTGGACAGCTTATAAACAAATGGATTGTGTCTAGATCTAGGGATGTCATTGTCCTCTATTTCTCAGCCCTCATTAGGCCAGTCACTGAATATAATGCCCACTTTAGCATGTGTCTGTCCAGACACATGCATTAACTGGAATGCCCACAGAGATACCTTACTAAAAGGATACAATGCCTAAACAACATGTACAGCACAAAAAGGAAACTGGCTAGGCTTAAAATCCCCACAAAGGCAGCTAGTACTTATATATGAACCTATGAACCTGTGAGAGTGGCGAAGAAATTCAGCTTTGGGAATAATGTGGCAGGATAATGGGGGCGCTCAGATATTTAAACCTGAACTTTTTTGGAATCCTATGTCTGTTGCCATTTTCATAATGAAATATAATATATTTATATGCCCATTACAGACTCTGCCACTTAATGTAAATGTGTCACATATCCCATGAAGTTAGACTGGACAGTGGTCCTATGCTCTGCAGCTGTCGTAAATGCTCTCATAATGCGCATGAGCACCCCCCAACTGACTGTTTTGTAGCCATCTGAAATATTTCATGCAGCAGTCAGATCAGCCATGTGCTGTTCACCTATTCTTCATCGAACAATCTCCTAGTGATTAAGAGGTCCCTGTGTACCCAATAGCTGCCAACCAAACATTCAGTAAGCAATGTGAATATTTCAATACAACACTTCTCACTTTGTGTAGTTCTATAAAATGTTCCATCAGCACATTAACAATTAATTCTGTCCTCACAAATCTGTCTTACACAGACTGACTAAATTTGATTAAGACATTGATACTTGTGAATTGTACTGTCTCTTATTTATTACTTTAAATAGCTTCAGTGTAGCTGACTGAGAATCATTAGGAATGCTGGATGTCTTTACCTCAGGAATCAAGGATAGCCCAAAACAAACAAAAACAAGGTCCAAAATCAGGGACAGTTTTTCTAATTGGGTGGCACAGTGGTCCAGTGGTAATGGTGTCACTTCACAGCAAGAGGCTCTCTGGTTCAATTCTTGACTGGAGTGACTTCTGTGTGGAGTCTGGATGTCCTCCCTGTGTTTGTGTGGGTTTTTTTGGGTACTCCGGTTTCCTCCTACATTTCAGAGACATGCATCTGGAGTGTTTCTCCCTGGGCCTCCTCTGAAAATTGGCTTAGTTCCAAGTCAGACTTTCCCAGGTAACAAATGTTAAATAGATAAATAAATAATTAGTATTTACCCACTGAAAGGCATCAACATATTTTCTTAGGTTAAGATGTCTATTTACAGTCTGTAAACTTTCCACTGACTGCTTTTTATTGTCAACAAATTGTATATTTCAGGGAGAAAAGAGCAAAGTTTTGAGGCAAACTCCAAAACAACCTTGAAAAGCAGATATAGCTGAGAGAAATCAGTATGAGTACATCACTTCCTATTCATCAAAGACAGTTGAGTGGAATCAGTATGAGTACATCACTTCCTGTTCATCAAAGACAGCTGAGAGGAATCAGTATGAATACATCATTTCCTGTTCATTAAAGACTATATTAGAGTCCATTGGCTGAATTCCAAAAGAAAGTGGCTCACAGTGCAGTGTAGTGCACTGAAGGATGATGTCCCTAAAGTAATGGTGAAATCATTTCCAAGATACAGTGATAGTAAAAGGCAAGTAATAATTTATTCTGCATAGGGTAACTATGGATTCCACATAGGAGTGCTAGATTCTGAAACACAATGGGTTTGCCCAAAAACAATAAAATGCGACAGAGTAGTACACCACCACTTTTATGAAAGCACTCAGAGACCATACCTCTCAACTGTACAGTTTCACAGAATGTTTAGATTTTTGGTCTTTTCCTCATAAGATTTGTGGTTTTTTGGCAAATTTCTGGGATGATCTGAGGATTGAAGTCACTAAATAATGACATGCATTTGAGTTTCAGACTTCAAATCCTTCAGAAAATGTATGTTAAAATAAACCATGTTACTCTAGCAACTTTATAAGTTTATAAGAGCAATATTTAAAATATGTCCTTATTTTGGGCATGTGTCCCTCCATTTTGTTGGGCTTTGTCCAGATTTCTTGCACTAAGAGGTTGAGAGGTATGCTCAGAGTTGGTGATATGTGTTATCATTACTCACCAATTTCAGATGAATTATAGCACATTCTTGTTGATTTTGTAGAAAACATATTAAAAAAATGCAAGCTACAGTAAATGCACTTCAGCAGGCTGGGGTTTTATAAGCTATATTCAGGAAGATCTATAAATGTATACTAGAGGACATCCCACACGGTGCTAAGCCAGGCTCCAGCTAAGCCAGTTATCTGACCAGAAATAATTGATAGATACAGATTAAAAAGAGAGCTGGTGCAGGCTGTGCATAGTATGTGTGCAGACCTGATGTCCTCATGCAGTATGTGGGGTAACCCTGTCTCAGTAGAAACAAACTTGTCAATCTGTTGTTTCACATCTATTTGTTGCAGTGCCTGATTTTGATTGGTGGTTCTTGCTTTTTTGTTTTAGAAACAAAGATATGCCTGAGTCTGGTTATAATGGCCCCTAAGACATTCCAGCAACATATTGGTGATATCATAAGGATGTCCTCGAAAGCTGCAAATTACATACTAGGCAGTTCCTGGCAGTTATGTACCACAAACTAGATGAATTCATCCACTACCCAGAAACATGCCAAGAGTTCCAGGCTGCCATGGTAAGGTTCAATGCCACTGTCAACTTTCTCTGTGTCCTTGATGCACCTGATGGCACCCACATACCAATAAAAAAACCAGAATCAGGTGATGCTGAATGGTACATCAGGAGAAAGGGGAAGCCATTTCTTAATTGTCAGGTAGTATGCTCTGCAGATGGCCTCATTATTAATTTGTTGGCAACACAACATGGCTGTATATGTGGTGCTCCAATATGGAAGAAAAGTGATCTGAGATCTGCTTTTTAACAGAGTGACATCCTTGAGGGGCTCCTACTTGGTAAATATAAGACCACAGCTATATTGTAATATGAAACAAGACTTGCTAACGTTAAGCAATGAGACTAATTGTGTGTATGCCTCTTCAAACAGTTGGCAGTCATTATCCACTGGAAACCTGGCTTATGACTCCATTCAAAATCCCATCTATGCCTGATGAAGATGCATTCAACAAAATGCACACTATGACACAATACACCACTGAGTGAGTGAGTGTTTTAGCATGCTGAAATCACAATTCAGATATCTAGACACATCTGGGGGTACATTGCAATACACACTGGAAAAACCATCACAGATGGTCACTATGTGTGCCATGTTGCACAATATGTAAACATCTAAACATACTGGTCTGCCAGCCCTAGGTGTGGGTGACTTACACCAGATGTCTGTTGTGGTGCTATCAGTGCATTCTTAGGATGATCAGAAGGACACAATGGTGACAATATCCAAGCATGGGTGACAGAGGTTGCAGCAATATATGGTAGCTCAGGCAATACTGCAGTGTCTGGCTCAGAACTTTGAGTCATGACAAGCCACATGTATAGACATGCACTGATAAACTAGTGATGTCTACCCAATGGTTCCCTATTACAGCGGACAACTACAGTAACATATCCAGTAGTTCTCTATAAGGAACATTCTCAGAACAACACAAAAAATCTCCTGAAGTTAAAGGGCTTCCAGAACATCAAACCAATGTAAAAAAAGCAAAAACAGCTGAACGTCTACCACAGTTGTCTTTATTACACGACAAAGCTTTCGAGTAAACTCATTAGTATCTCTTTATTACACGACAAAGCATTCAAGTAAAACTCTTCATCAGTTATTTACCTGTTTTTGATTTTCTATAAGGAACGTCATACATACCATAATAACATTTAATATGAAACTAATTGCATACTTGCATGCACAAAAGAAATGAGTACAGCTTAATGGGTATAGACAAGTAATTGTAAATGGAGTACTACAGGCAAGGTACACTGCCAAAGGTAACCATATCTGTATATATGGCATACATGTTGTGCAGCATGTGTGTATGACTATATATGTCAAAGTATGCAGAGCGGGGCTGTATCATGAATGATGGAAGTACACTTGGAGAGTGTATGATAATATCAATATACACTATGACTATATCTGTCAAAGTATGCAGAGAGGGGATGTATCATGAATGATGGAAGTAAACTTAGAGAGTGCATGATATGTCAATATGCACTATGCATGTCTTAGGAATGTGTTACCCCATAGGGCATTAGGCTAAACAGCATACAGCACCTTCAATATTAACACTAAAGTAAGGTATGCAAATAAAAGCCACATGTCTGACAAGGGACATACATGTCTTATGGGTCAGAACTGCCCTGGCTGTTGTTATGTACCATAATTAACCCACAAATGGTTGAAACATCATGAATTATGCAGAAACAGATCTACTGCAATACAATAATAAACTGATGGCAGTTACAAAGCATCAGCCATGGGACACTCAGCAGTGTATCAGTAAGGTCACAATATGTATGGATTTGTGTGTAAACAAGTATGCATAGGAGGACATACATGATTATTATAGGTTCATAGGTTAGTACTAAGCTAACTGCCCTTGAGAGCCATTTTAAGCTAGACAATTATCCCTTGTGAGACTCAACACCTGCACCTTGTGTTTGTAAGGCACATGGGGTTTACTACAATTACTGTAAAAGACACATATAGAAAAGGTGCAAAAGGAAACTGCAGGTGCAGGTTGTGTTGAGGCAGATGCAGTGGCAGTATCACAATAAAGTGGCAGATGTAACACCCATATGCCATCAGAAGCATACTTGTGCATGCAATGCTCTGCCTTGTGTGTTACTGGCTGCCTGTGTGAATGTAGCTCATTGTATCTTGTCTCAGGATCTATGGACAGGCTGGCTTGTGACAGAGGCAGAAAGTAGACATGATGCAAACACAGAAATGTGACATATCAGATAGATACAACAGAGGAGAAGCGGTAAAAGATATGTGAAAATAGTCTAAGAATTGACTAACTATACACAAATGCAATGGAAAATATCCACTTACCTGGGTGGCATGACTGTGGAGGGTTCAATGCCTCTAAGGAACAGTGAAAGTCAGCAGTAGGCATCATCAATGCAAATGTTTTCTTTATAGTAACAGTGCTCATACATGCACACATGCTAGACATGTCCTCCTCTGACGCTACCCCTGTGGTATGTGTCACAATGCCACTGTTGATTACAAAGGAAAAGATACAAGTAAGTATGAAGCAACATGATGGACATCATCTAGTTTCAGGTTTAGCATCTGTATATACAAATATGTACCTTATGGTACTAGATGTCTGTTTGTATGTGAAGGCCCTATGAAGGGAAGCACAACAGCATCATCATTGTCAGACAGGCTGCTCACAATGATGCCTAAATACACATCAATAAATCCTATATAGAGATGCTCTTACCAGATCTGCCATTATCAGAGGAGTCCTCCCTCACTCAGCATCAAGATGCTGCTGTGAATTGCAAGAGAACATCTAAAACAAGTAAGAGTGAAGCACTCAAACATCATTTTCTTTCAAGTTTAGCAATACAGTCAATTCCATCTAAGTAGATAAACATGTACATGATGGTCATAGATGTTCACTGGTATGAAAAGGCCCTGTGAAGGGTTACAAATCATTATTGTCAGATGGGCTGCTCCAAGTGACACCTAACTAAATCTTACTATATCCCATATAGAGACAATTTTACCAGGTCTGTCCTCAGCCAAGGTATACTTCTGTACTTGTCTTCAGTATGCTGCTGTAAAATACATATGAACATATAAGACATGTTGGAATGCAAGTCCATGCAAGTATCACATATCATATGGTCATATAGTGAATAATATACATACCATGGCATCTTGGTACACCAGCATCTATTTTTCTCCTGAAATACAACAGCCCTGGCAACTGTGATGGTGTGACACCAGGAATAATGTTGTCTCATTATGGGGAGATTTAGGGATCAACCTCATGTGGCATTCCTGCCCCTCTCCTAGCAGTACAGTCTGTTGACTGCATGGAGGATCAAATCTGAGCAACGTTGACATAAAACCTCCTGTAAATCTATTGTGACCACCCACAGCATTTACCATGTTGTTGATATCATGTCACATATGTGTCCTCCGCAGTGTATTGTTCATCTGTCTAAACAGGTTTCTACCATGCTGCTGCAGCACATCAAGTATTACCTCATTCTCCTTAATGTAGAAATCATATCTGCTTCGATGAGTTACCTGCAAAAATCATACATGTTCATATCAGACTATAGAACTGTAGTGCACCTATTGACATCTCCCCATCAGCACAGTGAGATGCACTAATGCTATACATAAATGTCCTTGGCCATTACAGGAGAATACATGCTAATGTATTAAATGTACAGCAACCTCTCACATACATCTGTAATAATCACTTGTGACAACCAACATGTGCCACATAATTAGTAACACCTAAAAAATAACCCAACATGTTATACACACACAAACACACACACACACACACACACACACACACACACACACACACACACACACACACACTTGGCTATACTTATCTATGGATATCTACAACATCTAGGGATGTATTTTGAATATGGGTTGATGTGACTACATTCAACATTACCACTACGCCACCATTTTAGCTATGTTACGCCTACAAAATACATAATACATACTCATTCAAAGCACTTGTCAGTATCCCCATCTGATGGCCTAGCAACACTGGACATATTGAGCAGGCAGGAAACAAGTAGGTAATCTAGTTGTAATGACCTGTGCAATGAGTTTAGCTGATGTATGTGCAGCAAGAATGTTGAAGTCAGTTATGTGCTACACAAGGCAAAGCTTCACAGTAGACTAACAAGCTTTTTAAGGCAATATTTGTACATAACCAGATCATAAGGAAGCAGGCTAATACATATGAAGTCAAACAAGTCAATGTGACCATTCAAGTATATGCTGCTGTTTCCATAGAATCCACAATCAACAATTCATAATTCTGTCACTGCAGACATTCTCATAATCTGTCAGTATCCACAAACTATAGTGCACACCAACAGTTAAACCTACAGTCCTAATGGGTATGGTCGTAATCCATTTGTATCTGCAGTACATTGATGAAGGGTGGATATGTGTCATTACACCTGCATATGCTAGGAAAACAACCTGTCCTATTTTATTTGTATTTGTTTACTGGAGTTGAGCACTGATCTCCATGGACCCTTTTCAAACCAAGCCTGGGAGTGGTGTCTGGTTAAGTGGCTTGCTCAAAGTCACACAGTGAGGCACTGGAGGATGAGGCAGTGAAACCTTGCAACACTGGACCACAGGAAGCAGCTCATTAGCAGCTCCCTAATCCTCTAAGCTAACTGCCAGACACCAAACTAAACTACCTATCTCAAAAAACTCAAAACAAAGCAGATCCAAACCAAGAACAAAGTAAAATATCCAAAGGCTTGAAAGGAACGAAACAGTCCAACGTGTTTTGAATCAAAATTGACTTTAATAAAGAACAAAAAAATAAAATGTAGAATATTACATCAAGCACTTTCGCCTGAAGTCATACCAGGCTTTATCAAGATGAACCATCATTAAAAATTCAGTGCTTAAATAGCTTCTATTCCAAATCATGTGACTAGAACTCCAATTAATAAAATATGCTAATTAGCCATTAAAACTAGCAAACCACCAGGTTATGTTAGAGATTTAAAAAGTTGCTTTTCAATGCTGTCAAAATTAAAACAAGTACATCAACATGACCAGCCAAACTTGTAATATCTTAAGATAACTTTAAAAATTATAAAAAATTCATATGTGCCTAAAAAAACATTCAAAAGTTGTGGTTAAAAATTACTGCCCATTAAGTACAAAATAAGCAGTAGTTAAAAAATGGTTCAAAACAAGACATTGTCCATGTTATTCAAATAAACACAACTACCAAGAAATAAACATCATAACTTAGCCCTCCTCAGTTTTAAAACACTCATGATGCTAACACTGTCGTTCAAACCAGGGGGGTTAGTTGCATTTAATTTAAGCTGCCACCATAATTCTTTATATTCCAATCGGGCCTCCCACTCACCCCCTCTACTATCCTGCAAGACTTGATCTAATATAAAAAAACTTAAGTTGCATATTGGGGCATGAACCAAGATGTTTATAAAAAACATTGTTTTCCTTCTTCTTAGAAACATCATAGAGGTGCTCATATATCCTTCTTCTGAGTGTTCTCTCAGTTTTACCCACATAAAAACTGGAGCACTGTGTGCAAAACCCCAAATAGACGACCCCTTTAGTACCACAGTTGTAAGAATGCTCAGCCTTAACTCTAAACCTCCTAGATGGAATAAATAATGAATTTTCGTTGAGCACATAAGGACATTGTTTACATGAGCCACACTTATAGGTGCCAAATTTCGAACAACCCCTTGTAGAACCAAAACCAGATTCACCCTCAAAAAGGCCCTTAAGGTTCATATCTCTTTTTCTAATGAAATGGGGGTGTTCCTTGACGAATTGTTTGAAATCGTCGTGATGTGTAAGTATAGGCCAATATTTTGTGATTAACTGCTCGACCTTCACTGAATCCCCAGAAAAGGTATACACAAAGCTATTCTGGTGTTCGGTCTGTTTAGATGATTTAAAAAGGTTTTATGAGTCACCCCACTACCTAAAAAAGGGCAATACACAGTTTCCCTGCCTGCAATTACCTCCCCAGCTAAATCATCAACTAAGTACACTGGGTACCCCCTTTCATTGAAAAGTTGCTTCAAAAAACTGACCTCGTCAAGGAAAAACTCTAATGTACTACACATCCTAGAGGCACATATGAATTGCCCTTTCACTATCCCTTTCTTCTGGGGAAAGGGGTGACCACTACTGAAGTGCAAATAAGAGTTAGGGAAAGAACTTTTCCTATATACTTTAGATTGAAAGTTACAATTAATGACATCCTTAAAAAGACCACTATCAAGATAATTCAAATAATCACTGTTAACACTGTGAGTAAATGCTAAAAAGGGGGTAGTAGAGTTGATATAGGCCATAAATTCCAAAAATTGGTCCAAGGTACCATCCCATAAAAGACAGATATCATCAAGATATCTTTGATAGTGGATAATATGTTGAGCCCAAGTTGTAGAAAAGATGAATTTACTTTCCCAGTGGTGTAGTACAATATTGGCATAGCTGGAAGCACAAGCCGTGCCCATTGCTACACCCTTTTTTTGTTTGTAGAAATCGCCCTTAAAATAAATAAAATTGTTGTCCAGGACAGTTTCCATGAACTCAACCAATAATCCAATCATGTTAGCCCCTAGACTAAATTCAAAAGTTAAAGTGTCATTAAACCATTCCAAGCCCACGTCATGAGGAATACTAGGAAATAGCTCAACTATATCAATAGTTGTCATCAGTAAATCTGGTTTGTAAAAATTTTTTTGAATGCCAGAAAGAAATCTCAAAACATAAGTAGCTAGGAAGTCCTAAGATTGCAAGATGGTTGCCCACTGATCGGTAGCTCTGAATGTGAAAACAGAAACTGGGAGACAACAGCCATTGATAGTATAAACTTGAGTAAAATTCAGAAACTGGCTAGTAAGTACACTACTGGATGCCTGCAAAGAAGAAACTAAAAGAACTTGAATGAAAATCAACCAGAAAAGGTGAAGAAAAAACACTGAATGGGAATAATTCTGCAGCTGTTCAGCAAAAAGCAGTTCAGGCTCCAGCTCTGGAGCAAGACATGGCTTTTAGTATTCTAGAGGAAGAAAACAAGTCAAATGTGCTCAGAGTTAATTAAAATAAAATACTAAGGAGTATATCAACTCAAATAAAAAAGTCTGGAAAAATATGTAAGAAGCTCTAATCAGATATTCAGAAGAGCTGATAAAACTGCAAATATCAGAGGACAAATGAAGAAAAGGCTGGCTGAGTATGAGACTGTTCAAGAAGAGATGTTTCAAAAATGATATAATTAGAGGACAGAGCATGAAGGGGGAAATATGAGATTTTCTGCTGCACCATAGAAACTAGAAGGAACAGACTGTTAATTTTTATGAAGGAACAAATAAACAACTGGACTGATATCCACAGCAGGAATGAAGGTACACATAAACAACTGGACTATTATTCCACAGCAGAAACTGTTAAATAAAATATCACAGTGTGTGTATGCTCTAAATTTGTCCATGAGAAAGCAGCCAAGACCTTTATTAACAAAGATGCAAACCTACCAGCAGAAAGAGTTGATCCTGCCAAAACTAGCTAAAGGGTAACATATTAAAAGCTGGAGACAGCAGAGTGTTTGTGGAAAATGATTATTCACTGTACACCAAGCAGAAGAGAAACACATTTATTCCAGTAATTAGGGGAAAGCTGAGAGGCAGATGTGAGATTCAAGCTGTTGTATCTAACTGTCTTCAAATATTTTTTCCTGGAGGATCAAAGTCATTTTTAATGTAGAACAGGCTAGGAAGGAAATGCAAAAGTTTTTCCAGCAAAAAATCTGCCATCAAACAGAAGTGGACTCTGCTTCTTATTCTTCTGATAATAAAGCACTTGTAGAGACTTTGCCAGAAAAACTTTTTCCATTGTCCCAAATAAAAATGTTTGAGAGACAATAAAAAGCACAGGGGATGACCAGAAAAATCAGTACTGTGAAAAATGAACCAGAATCTGGAGTTGGGAGATGAAGTTGAAAAGGAAAAAGACCAGCAACATGGAAATTAGTGAATAAATGTGAGACAGAAAAGCATGAATCACATTTGTGAAATACAGCTGTATAAGAATAAGCGGAACGAGCAGACTTGTTTACTTTGTTAAATTTATGAGGAACTGAAAATCATTTGCCTCACTTCATGTCATTAATGTCTGTATGAACTCTGAAGGAAAGGGAAGAGTAAGAAAAAGGTTAACTGTAAGTAAAAAAATATTTTCTGTGAAACTTTTCGCAATATAAATGGCATGCTTTAGAGTAAAGCATTTTAGTTGCTCTTCTCTTTGATAAAGTTATTAAACAGGTGCTGTTTTTTTCTTCTCCCCTTTCTTAAATGTAGGCACTACAGTGTAAAAAGTAAAGAAAAGCTAGACAAAGGCATGTTTATGTCAACATGCTGTAATCTTGGATTATTGAGGTAGCAGTAAAAGTACACAGATCATAATATATTAAAAAAAGCTGCCATATATAATAGATGGGAATAATGGCTTCCTACCATAATAGTGACACTTTCCATATTATCTTGGAATGTGAATGGTCTCACAGTTATAGACAAAAAGGAAAGAATATTTAATTATATAAAGAAATGCAGAGTACAAATAGCAATGCTACAAGAGATACATTTGCAAATAACTGAGCATGTGAGTTTGATAAAGAATGGAATTCAGGATGGATATTCAACAGAATATCGGGGACAAAAGAAAAGAGGATTGCTTATATTAATTGCTAGAGGAGTTCCAGTAGTGATAGAAGAGGAAAAATGACAATAATGGCAGATTTGTAATAGTAAGGGGGCTACTGGCAAGGGATGAGGATTATGCTGGCATGTATTTATATTTCACTTAAAACTGCTATTTTGGAGCTTAAAAAATATTGGGGAATTGATCAGCTTTCAGTGGGGAATATTACTTATAGCTGGGGACTGGAATTTGATTTACAACAGTGAGGATACATCTGGAGGGCCAAGAATGCAAAATATGACAAAGAAGGGTAGTTTATCTTAAGAAATTTATAAAAATATTTGGTATGAAAGACATGAATTTAGTAATAGGAACACAGAGAGCATGTACATATTATTCCCAATTATACAATAACTGGGCTAGACTTGACAGAAATTATATTTCACAAGAACATATGAACTTAATTGAGAACATTGATACACATCCAATAACTACTTCAAATCATGCACTATTAATTACTAAAATAAAAATGCAGGGTAATGAAGTAAAGATGAGACACTGAAACTTCCCCACCTACCTTGTAAAATGAGAGGAATTTAAGGAATGGGTAGTGGAATTACCCAGGAGTTATTAAGAAAGCTAGAAAGTATTCCAGAATTTATAGCAAGTGTGTTGGATAAAATGAAAGTCGAGTTTATCATAGAAATAAAAGCAAAAAAAGAGATCTGGTTAAGAAGTAATAAGAATTATTAAGTATTACAAAATAAGGTGCATCTCACAGAACAAGAGGAGTTGCAGAGTAATAACAACTCTGGAGCACAAAAAAATGTTGGTGCAATGGCTTAGGCAACAGAAAGTAGAAAACGTTGTTTCCAAACCAAGGGAACCTATAACAAGAAAAATAACTAGAGATCCTGTAGAGGTTTTAGAGATATTTTGGAAATTTTATGAACATTTTATAAAGCTGGCAAGTGAGGTAATCAAGCACATATGGAAATATTTATGGAAGACTTAACTATGCCAATGTTAGAGGTAGATGAGGCTCAACAATTAACAGTTAACATAGGAGGAGATACGATAAAATGGTGATATATAAGCAATCTACATGAACATTCCCAGGATTAGATGATATTCTTGTGGAAATCTGGAAGCTAGGCGGGAAGAAAGTGATAAATATCTGGAAGGTTTTGTTTAACAGTATTTTAAAAGGATGGGAGGCACCAAAATCCTGAAAAAAGCTGCAATGGCTGTAATACTTATAAACAGTAAAGACCTATCTGATCCAGCTTCATATTGGCCCATTTCCATTTTAAACCATGATTATAAAGTGTTTGTCTATAATGGCTAAAAGTATGGCAAAGGTGATGCCAAAACTGATAGATATGGATCAGTGTAGTTTTATGGAGGGGAGGGAAACATCTGACAGCATTAACAGAAATATGATAATCCAGAGGGAAGCAGAATATATGAAAATACCTCTGTTATTGATGGGCCTTGATGCAAAGAAAGCAATTGACAGAGTAATCTGAGATTTTATGAGTAGAACAATGGAAGCACTTGCATTTCATTAAAAAAATAAAAAGAAGAATTAAAAGGATATATATGATGGATCAGAGGCAAAACTCAAAGTGGCAGAGTTCCTCTCTAATATGTTTTGTTTGAACAGAGAAACCAGGCAGGGTGTCCTCTTTCCCTTTTGTTAGCTGTGTTACATTTAGTAGCATTGGCAAAGAAAGAAAGTGACTCAGAAGTTCAACGCTATAATTGGCATGGTGTTAAAAGTTGGCTTTATTTGCAGACAACATTCTTTTGTACCTGATGTAACTAGAAAAGACCATCTCAGTGTTGTGGAATATTCTGAGACGGTTCCATTTTTTGGGATATAAAATTAATGAAGATAAAACAAAGGCTATAGCTATAAACTATGTATCCATAAATGAACTGATCCAGCAATACACATATTTAGGGGGGCAAGAAAAAAATAAAGTATTTAGGATCATGGCTTAAAAATGATTCAGTTATGGCAGCTAAGGATATGTGGGAAGAGACTAAACAAAAGAAAAAAAAACAAAAACTGAGAAAATGGAAGCTCTTGCCATTGGATATATATAAATATAGATATAGATATAGATATAGATATAAATATAGATATAGATATAAAAAGTGTACACACCCCTGTTAAAATGGGGATACGTTCAGAATTTCAAAGTCCAAAACTTTGAATCTCATATGACCGAAGATCATATGTTCGAAGTTTTAAAACTTCAAAATCCTGAACGGAGATCGGCATACAGTGCAGACCTGGAGATTTCCCTTGTCCTCGCTGTAGTGAGATCTCGGAGTTGGTATATTTAAGTTGCGGAGGGTGTGAGGGGTGCAGGAGGGCTTGCCCCCCTGCATACATTTGTTTATGTATTTAGTGGTGTTTTGGGGAAGGTTCACAATTTCAAGATTCCAAGATCTCGAGATTCTGAACTCGATGTTCTGAAACTCGAGATTTTGGGATTTCGAAATTTAGAAGTGAACCCGTTAAAATGCCAGATTTTTGTGATATAAAAAAAATGAGACCATAATAAATCATTTCAAAACTTTTCCCACCTTTAACGTGACCTATAACCTGTACAATTCAATTGAAAAATAAATCTGTTAGGGGAAAAAATATAAAAAAATAAAAAACATACAATAAGCTGGTTGCATAAGTGTGCACACCCTTAAACTAATACTTTGTTGAAGCACCTTTTGAGTTAGTTAAAGCATTCAGTCTTCTTGGGTACACATCTGCCATCAATTAAAGAAACTGTAATTAATCCCAAATTAAGTTCAGCTGTCCTAGTAGGATTTTCCTGACATTTACTCAGTTGCCTGCTACAGCAAAAAACATTGTTCGCAGAGAGGTTACAAAGCATCAAAGGGATCTCATTGTTGAAAGGTATCAGTCAGGAGAAGGGTACAAAAAATTTCCACAGCACTGGATATACCATGGAACACAGTGAAGACAGTCATCAGAAAGTGGAGAAAATATGGGACAACAGTGACATTGCAAAGATCTGGATGTCTTTCCAAAATTTATGAAAGCCAGGATGAAAACTGGTCAGGGAGGCTGCCAAGAGACCTACAACAACACTGAAGGAGCTGCAGGAATTTCTGGCAAGTACTGGTTGTGTACTGCATGTGACAACAATCTCCAATATTCTCCATATATCTGCGCTATGTGGTAGGGTAGCAAGACGGAAGCCTTTTCTTACCCAGAAAAACATCCAGGCCAAGCTAAAATTTGCAAAACAATACATCAAGTCTCCCAAAAATATGTGGGAAAATGTGTTATGGTCTGATGAGATCAAGGTTGAACTTTTTGGCCACAATTCCAAAAGGAACGTTTGGCGCAAAAACAACACTTTGCATAACCAAAAGAATACCATCCCCACAGTGAAGCATGGTGGTGGCAGTATCATGCTTTGGGGTTGCTTTTCTTCAGCTGGAACTGGGGCTTTAGTCAAGGTGGAGGGAATTATGAACAGTTCCATACACCAGTCACTTCTGGCCCAAAACCTTCAGGCATCTGCTAGAAACTGAAGATGAAGAGGAATTTCACTTTTCAACATGACAATGACCCCAGGCATACATCAGAATCAACAAAAAATGACTTCACCAGAAGAAAATTAAAGTTTTGGAATAGCCTAGCCAGAGCCCAGACCTAAATCCAATAGAAAATCTGTGGGGTGACCTGAACAGGGCTGTGCACTAGAGATGCCCTCCCAATCTAACAGATTTGGAGATATTTGGAGCACTTCTGCAAGGAAGAGTGGGCAAATATTGCCAAGTCAAGATGTGCCATGCTGATAGACTCCTACCCAAGAAGACTGAATGCTGTAATCAAATCAAAAGGTGCTTCAACAAAGTATTAATTTAAGGGTGTGCACACTTTATTATTTTTTTATATTTTTCCCCTAACAGATTTGTTTGTTTTTCAATTGAATTGTACAGGTTATAGATCACATTAAAGGTGGGAAAAGTTTTGAAATGATTTATTGTGGTCTCATTTTTTATATCACAAAAACCTGGAATTTTAACAGGGGTGTGTATACTTTTTATATCCACTGTATATATATATATATATATATATATATATATATATATATATATATATATATATATATATATATATATATATATATATATATATATATATATATAAAAAATATAGATAGATACACACACACACACACACACACACACACACACACACACACACACACACATATATATATATATATATATATATATATATATATATATATATATATATGTATAAGCAGTAAAAATGTTTTTAGTTCCTTTAGTTTTATACACTGGTCAGGCATATTTTTATCAGTCAGAGGAGATTTTATTTGGGAGGGGAAGAAGGTAAGAGTTAAGTGGGTTAAGCTGATCTTCCCAATAGAGCAATGAGGTTTAGGATTACCAAATCTGAAGGGATATTTTAGAGCTACACACTTAAGACTGTTATACATAACACAAGCAGAAAGCTACAATTCAAAGTAGAAAGGGCTGATGATGATGCAGGGGAATAATTCAAGAAATAGGGAAAGGATGGGATTTTGTAAGGAAAATAACAACAGTCATACAAAATATTTTATTCATAAAGTAGCAGAAAATTTACTAAAAACTAAACCAACAAGAGAATGGAGAAAGGAAATTCTGCCAATAGGGATGACTGCAATTAGGGGTACAGAGAATAAACAAGAGAAGGCTGGAATTTGCTGGAGGAAGATGGAATAGAACCAAGGTATTGGGAACCAATAAATAGCGAAGGAAAGGTAATAGAATGGGAAGAGGTCAAGAAGACATTTGGATTGCAGGCAAGTGATTGCCTTCCCTATCAGGGATTGATATCAGAGCAGAGACAAAGACAAAGAGAGAGGGAATCCTAAATGAAAGACCTGCACTGGTTGAGTTTTTAATTGAATCTAGAACAAAATCTGCTGTTAAAAAGGGATAAATAGTAGTGTATATTCCAAAAAAAGCCAACAACTCGTTGGAATACACATGGCAAAACAACACTTTAATACAAAAGAGTAAAAATATAAAACATGAGCGCTTTGAGTGAGTCCTCTCTGCTTCCTCAGACATACTACAGTAACTGCTGCTCTCGTTTAAATAACGATACATCTAGGTCATATCCAATCAGTTAACAGCATCTTGATTGAATAAATAAAAGTTAAAGGCATACACTATACAAACACTATATAAACAATCAGTCATATAAATAGTGAACTAAAAATATATGTAAAAAAAAATGTAAAAGAATGCTCTATAAAATTAGATAGTGGTAAAACTGTAAAATATATGTACAAATATTAGAAGATGTGACCAAACATAATAATCAATGTTTCAAAGCCCTGTTCCTAAGAAAAGGTTTCAGTGAAACCTTACTATTTAGTCCAGGTGGTCTGTCAGCCTGAAGCCTAATTATCCATTTTTGTTCTGAGCCTTCGGTCTTGTTGTTCATGTTCCCACCTCTTTTATTATCTTGTATGATATGTAACACTAGAAACTTGAAGGTGTGTGTGGCTCCCTCCTTTATAACATGCATCGCTAACGCACTTGTCTCTTTTTTATTTTTAATGTCCCTTACATGTTCTAGGACTCTATCTTTGAGTAGCCGATTAGTTTTGCCTACATAGTAGGCTGGGCATTTTGTACAGAAACCAAAGTATACAACATTCTTACTATAACAGTCTGTATAAAAGCGTGTATCAATGCTGGACTTTCTAGTCGGGTGTGTATACTGCCCCCCTCCAAATATGAAGGGGCGGGCTGTACACCTTCTACATGGAAAGGTACCTAGTCTATCAGACCTTGCATAGTGGTCTCCATCTAACTTCTTATAACACAACTGTCTTTTTAATGACGTTGTTTTTGAAGGTAAATGATGGTGTAGCCCCTATAACACCTTCTAGTTCATCCACATTTAACAATATGCCCCAATTATTTTTAATTATATCACAGACTGTACTGATATTACTTGCAAATGTGAATGGAAAATGTAATACGGCTGATTTTTAGATGATGTGGTGCTATTTTGGAAAGATGGTGAGAATAGGCTGAATGAATTATTTCAATATATTAATGAAACAACACATTTTCTGAGATTTACCATGTGTATGGACAGAGATGTGCTTTACTATTTGGATGTCGCCATTAGAAAGGATTATAACAACAAGGTTTTTACATCACATCTTTATAGGAAACCTACTTATTCTAATTCCTTGCTGCATTACAATAGTTGGCACCCTACACATCACAAGAGAGCCTTGGTTAAAGGCCAATTTGTAAGATTTGCCAGAATGGTTTCTGTACTTGATGATTTTCTCCAGGAATGTGAGATTCTGGAAGGTATGTTAACTAGAACGGGGTACCCGAAGGAGATGGTGGTCAACATAATGAGTGAGGTACAGACGAAAAGGAATGAAGGGGTGAATCATGTGTTATTGGACAACACCACTGCCATGTTACAAACACTTGGACAAGGGAACAGAGAGAGTTATGGTAGGGCATTGATATTATGATATAGCATTGACTATTATGACATTTATAACACTGTCAAGAAATATCGGAGAATTTACAGAATGGGCCCTGAGTTACTTTCCTTGTTAGGAGAAAAAACAGCCATTGTATACAAAAAAAGAGGCTTTTTTCAAGGGGATGTTGGAGAGTAGACGTGGTGGAAGGGTTGATGGAGGATGTTTTAAATGTGGAAGATGTCCCCAATGTCAACATGTAGTTCACCAAGATAGGATTACTATTGTGAATCTTGGCACCATTAAACCTCCTAAAAAATATTTTTGTTATTCCAAAGGAGTTGTATATGTTGCAGTATGTCAGGCATGTGGCAGTCATTATGAAGGGGAAAACCAAGAAAGCATTTAGGGCTAGGATCTAGGAGCATATTTATGAAATTAAACATCACAATGAAAAGAATGCCCTATATTGACATATTAGGGAGAACCCAACACATGCCTTTAAATTTTGTGCCATAGATCACGTTGACCCAGGACCAAGGGCTGGGCCAAGTGACACATTTTTAGAATTCAAAGAGCTAAAATGGCAAATTAAACTTAATTACAATGAATAGTCTGGCCTTAATGACAGGCTGTCATTAAGTTCTTATTTGAAATTGAAAGCAGAATATTTTTTATGAATTTTATGACATTATTTGCAATATTTAGTATGTTTTGTGAGTCTGTAACAGAGTATTAAATGATTGTAATATGCCTTTTATGTTGTGCTGTGTTTTAACAACTGTGTGGGTCTGAATTGAACTAATTAAGAAAGGAGTGGAGAAATGGGTATATAGTATGTGTCTGTGCACTTTATTTTTTATTCTGAAGAAGTCTGAAACTAGTAAGATGAAAGCGTTTGGATTAAACTGCAAATACACTAAGTACCTGGTGTGACTGGCTTGTTTTTTTCACTTCTCTTGTGTTTGCTGAATTGCTTTGTGGTTTTACTTATTAGAGCATTGAATAGTTTAATTTCCAAACTGTGCAGATTTTAATACAAGAAATCATTTCAAATAGGTCAAATAATGATGCCTTAACACACTCCTGCAATAGACATGTGGCTACAATGGAAACTAACGCACAAGTGAAGAAAACGGAGGAGAAGGGTGGACTGAACAGAGCTAGGCTACAGGAAAACAGCTAGGACAAAATACAAAAAAGACAATTTCTTAGCTGAACAGCAAATACTTGCGTAACATGATACTCCCCAGCTGAAATCTTTAGATTTCACCAAACAATAACAATAAACATTTAGTCTATGATATATTTGGAATCTGTTATCCTCTGGAATCTGAAAAACAAGAGGGAGGGGAGAACAAGAGGATAATGCAAACCTCATAATGAATTCTTGCTGTTGCTAATGCCTCTGAAGACCTGGGCAAGCAGGAACGGGAACAGATCAAACGCCAGGTAGCAGAATCTGAAGATGCATTCTCATGCTTGGAAAGAAGTAACACCCAATGGGTGACAGGTCTGAAGAAAAGTCACACTGAACCTTTCTTAATTACCTTGACCTCAACCTTCTGAACTTTTCCATCACTACTGGGCATAGTTTGTGTAATGAGTCCCATGGGCCAGTGGTTATGATGAGCATCTTTGTCTTTAAGAAGAACTACATCACCTACTCTTAAATTTGGGTTATCAACTTGCCATTTACTGCAACCTTGAACCATGGAAAGGTATTCCTTCTTCCAACAACTCCAGAAGACATTAGCAAGGTGTTGAACTTGTTTCCATTGTCGTCTATGAATATTAGAGCAGTCAAGGTCCCCTGGAAGTGCAGGTGCTACTCCAATTTTCTGAGTAAGCAGAGTAGCTGGAGTGAGGAACAATGGAGAATCTGGATCCGCAAACACTGGAACTAATGGTCTGGCATTGATTATGGCAGAGACATCTGCCAGAAGGGTAGTTAAGATCTCATGAGCGAATTGGAAGATGTGAGACTGAGCAGCAAGGAATCTAGGATCCTTCTAGTGATCCCAATCATGCATTCCCAAGAACCTCCCATGTGAGGTAATTGAGAAGGATTGAACTTCCAGTCATACCCTTTGCTAATTAAAATTTTCCTTACTTGCAAATCATTGTTTGCCCCTGTAAAGTTGGTTCTGCAGTCCAATCTTAGGAGCTTTACTGGTCCTCTTATAGAGAGAAATCTTCTGAAGATATTAGTAAAACATGAAGTTTCCATAGACTCTATGACTTCAATGTGCACAGCACAAATGCTGAGACAAGTAAACAGTATGGCCCAACATTTGTTGTTAGCAACTCGGTCGAATTGCTACAGACCAGGGGCCAAAAACATTCATGCCAACATAAGTAAAGGGTGGATCTGTGCTTAGTTTGTTAGGTGGGAGATTTGCCATCTGTTGTTGCTGATGTCTCCCTCTCAGTTTTCTGACATTTGACACATTTTTGAAGTATGGAGGATATGCACCTTCAAGCACCGACAATCGACAAACCTGTGGATCTTATAGCACCTTCAGTAAAGTGGCGACCTTGGTGCTGATCTTGCTCATGGTAATGTCTTACCAGTAATGTTGTGATGTGATGTTGGCCTGGAATGATGACAGGATATTGTTCTATATCACTGAAATCAGCCCTTCCCAAGCGACGTCCGACTCTGAGATCATCCTGGTTGTCGATTGTTGTGTTTTGTTTATAAAGAGAGCTACCTTTAGAAAGACTGAGCCCCTTTCAAATGTTGTGGATTTCCTGAGAGTACACCTCATGTTGAACACTTTGGATAATTGTTTGCTCTGCTTGAGAGACTACATTGACGGAGAGATGGTCTTTACATATGTGCCACCCATGACAGGCTTTAGGATTGTTGTTTTTGTTGACAAATAGGTGGGCAACATGAATAAGTCATGCAATGTCATGTACAACAGATGACCACCTTTAGAAAGATTTAAAGCAATGAGAACTCAGCCCCACTTTAGATTTCATACAAGTAGTAAGTGTAATAGTGGAAGGTCTGATTTCTTTGTCAGAATCAGGGTTTACCAGTTCAAAGTTGGAATTAACATGGTTTGTAATAACCTCTTGGAGAAGAAATCCTGGGAGAGATGTCCAGGAAATGTCCTGAAAGGCAGATGCTGATACAGTACTGGTCCCACTATCAGCAGGGTTGACATCGGTAGGAACGTAATCCCATTGGTTGGGAGCAGAAAACTTCCTAATGCGTTCCACCCTATTACCGGCATACACATAGAACTATCTTGTTTGGTTGTGTATGTATCCAAAGACTATTTAACTGTCTGTGTAGAAATCAAAGGAATGAATTTTCATGTCCCTTTTAAGATTTATAAGCTCAGGAATTTCAGCAGTTAACACTGCTGCACAAAGTTCAAGCCTCGGCACGGTATGAGCAGGTTTTGGAGTGAGTTTCGCCTTACCAAGGAAAAATCCAACAGTTACTTTTCGATCAAATCCTATTATCTTGAGATAGGCCACAGCAGCTATAGCTTCAATGGAAGCATCAGATAAGATGTGAATCTCTCTTTTGATAGCATTGATACTTCCAGTAGGGGTGTAGCAGTGTGGTATTTTATAATCCTTCCATGTTCCCCCATCTTCATTGTTTTTCTCTGGGGAGAGGAGCATCCCAATCCACATTTTCAGAAGTGAGTTGTCTTAGTATCTTGCCCTGAACAGTAAAAGGTTCTATGAAGCCCAATGGACATAGATGCGGTTTACTACAGACAAAATTCCACGTTTAGTGAAAGGCTTGTCACAAGCTGACATTTGAAATATGAATGAGTCTTGCTTGAATTCCAAAGCATGAGGGTAATATAAGACCCTGGTTCAAAGTTCTTTAGACTGTCAGCATGATCCTCAGAATGAAAGGCTCCATTTACCTTGACGGTGTTGGAGACTATCTTGTGAAGTCTGAGATTAGATACAGCCAGCATATCTTGAGTTCTGGCAAGGAGATTGATCATCTCTTCCTCTGTGGGAAAAGATTTAAGCCTGTCATCTACATAAAAGTTTCTTTCAACAACTAATGTGCATCAGACCCAAATTCCCTTTCACCTTCTTGGGCAGTTCTCAACCCGTATATTGCAACTGCAGGAGATGGGCTGTTACCGAACACATGTACCTTCATCCGATACTCTATGACCTTGTCGTTGACATCATTATTGCGGTACCACCAAAATCTGAGGTAGTTTTTGTTGTCTTCATGAACAATGAAACAATGGAACATTTGTTGGATGTCAGCCATTACTGCAATAAATTCATGTCTGAAATGGATAGAGACCCCAATTAGTTATCTGCCTTTGGATGAGGCTAGTGATCGATCAATATTGAAGGTTTTAGATTGTTTGTGTGAGGTTAAAACATGGATGATGGAAAATTTCTTAAGTCTTAATGAAGGGAAGACAGAAGTAGTGCTCTTTGGTCCAAGCCGTTACACTGATTCCTCTATGGTGGATTGTGGTGAATTGACTCCTTATTTAAAGGATATTGTTGTTAATTTAGGAGTGAAGATAGATACAGATTTATGTTTTAGGGATCATGTAAATGGGGTTGTGGCATCTTCTTTTTATCATTTAAGACGTTTGGCTAAAGTAAAGCCATTTTTGACTAGACATGATCTTGAAATTGTGTTGCATGCATTTATAACTTCACGTCTAGACTATTGTAATTCCATTTTATTTGGAGTGAGTCATGGTGTTTTACTTCGATTACAGCTTGTTCAAAATGCTGCAGGGAGATTTTTGGAAGGCAAGCGTAAATTTGATCATGTTATGCTTATACTGGCAGCTTTACATTGGTTACCTGTTTTTTATAGGATTTATTTTAAAATTTTGTTATTGGTTTATAAGGCTCTGAATGGTTTAACCCCAAAATATTTGGCAGAGATGTTGCATCCTTATGTTCCTACTAGGGCACTTCGTTCAGAAGATTTGTCCCTGCTTGTAGTTCCGAGGACACGATTAAAGATGTGAGGAGATAGAGCCTTCTCAGTTGCAGCTCCAAAGCTTTGGAATGAGCTTCAGCTTTATATTAGACAGTCCTCCTCTGTGGCAGTTTTTAAATAAAAGCTAAAAACCTACTTTTATGAGTTAGCTTTTAATAGTGTGGGATGATTGCTTATGTTTAACGTTGTATTTATTGTATTTTGTGAAGCACTTTGGTGCATTTTTATGTCTGTAAGGTGCTATATAAATAAAATTTGACTTGACTTGACTTGATTGTTCAGATTAGGCTTAGAGAGGAGAAGGTCATTAAGAGAAACACCTTCATGGTGAACACTTGAGTTAAAGACCACTCTGATTTGGTTTGGCTTGCAAGGGTGAGACACACAAAACAAGGAAGGTACCAACATTTCTTCCCCTTCCTTTAGGGGAGGTGCAGGTTCAGCATGATCTCTATCAAACACCTTATGCATGAAGTCAACAAAGTGCTTTTTCATTGCAGATTTCCTCTTTAGGGTGCGTTCCAGTGAAATAAACCGTGACTCTGCAAGCTGCTTATTGTTTGCCAATTTCATTCTTGGGGTATGGAATGGTAAGGGTGCCACCCAGCTGTTGGAGTTGTCCTGATAGAATTCTTCACTCATAATTTTCAAGAATTCCTTATCTTCCCTTGTGGCTACCAAGTGATCATCTTCACTAGTGGTATCGGACACCATAATGTCAAGATTATCATCCCAGGAGTCTAAGTCATAGTTGTAGCCTTGGATGACTTGTTATGGCTTACCATTAATGCATAACCTTTCTTTTACACAGTAGTGATGAGGACAGGGTTCAAAACAAGTATTGCTTCCATTTGGAAGACCATATGTCTTGAAGGAAGTAACTCTGTAAGGTCTTCTGATCTTATCTAAGCAGACGTTTCCTATGACAACCCAACCTAGGTCCAAGCATTGGGCATATGGAGCATTGTTTGGGCCATTGATATATTCACGTATCTTGTGCACCTTCAGTATGGCTCCACCAAACAGTATTAGGCTTTCAGTGTCTTTATCAAGGGGTGGTATTTGGCCAGATATGACCTTCAAGTGAGGGTGACGAGAAGCAGCTTCTGAGTTAGGCATCTCTTGCCTGTTGGTTGAAATCTGGTTGCACTCGATGAGAGTGGGCAGTGGAATTTCTAGGTTGCCATTGAAAGGAGCTACTATAAAGATGGCTAGCTCTCCTGCCGGAGACTTCTGTAATGCCAGCACAAGTGCCCAGAGTGTAAGGCAGGGCATCCCCTGTTATGTTGAGCAGGTCAAAGAACTCTGATCTTACAAGAAATTGAGTACTTTGCTCATCGAAAATAGTGTACAGTCTTATGGCTCTTTCAGGATGACCCTTGGGTATACACGGACCAAGCATATTTTTGCTCAGGATTTGTCACTGAGTCCTTCTTCACAGACTTGAGTGCATATGGCAGCAACTGGAGTAAGAGCCACTGTTTGTTCTATGTTCTCCCCACCTTGGTTTGTCCCGGGAGGGGTAACTGTGGATGGGGTAGAAGTATGTTGAAAGGGATGAAGTGCTTGTACATGATCATCTCTGTCACATTCTATGCACTTGATCATGGCTTTACAGTCCTTAGCAATATGCTCAGTGAAAGCACAGCATTTAAAACATACCCCAAAGTTCCTTGGGTTCTTGCAGGTTTTTTTTCTGAAACCAATACATTTTCTGAGTGGGTGAGGTTTGTTATGTATGGGGCATTGGTGATTTGGGTTTTCAATTTTCTTGCTTTGATCACCTTTGTTGGGAACTGTAGGAGGTGTAGGTAGGACATCAGTCTGTTTAACTGAGACTGGACCTCTGCAGTCTCTGTATGAGCTGCACAAGTTTGTAGGCTTAGAAGAGGGTGGACCTGGAGCATGGAACTCTCCAAAGGAGAAGCTTGGGTCATTCTTTGTCTCTACAATTTTCCTGATGAATTTGCAGAAGAAGGAAAATGGGGGAAAGGAGACTCTGTTTGTTTCCATGTACTTTGATCCAACTGTTGTCCATTTTCCTTAGCTATCATATGGGATCTTTGAATCTATCGGGTTAACCCCATGAGCAGTGTCCAGATAACTGAGGCCTGGAAGGTGTCTGTCTTCCTTGGCTAGCTGAAGTTCAGAAAAGAGGTCACTAAGCTCTTGAAACTTTAGACTGTCCTTGCCAGATATCTTTGGGAAAATTTGCAGCCTCTTGAATAAAGCATCCTCAATGACTTCAGGGCTGCCAAAGCTACATTCCTCTCTGTCCCAGGCAGCATTAAGACCCACAGCCAGGTTAGCAATATGAACTGCCTTGAGACACTTAATACATTCAGAGGAGCTGGGACAAGCCAACAGATGAGCAAATCTAGTTCTTCAGTAGCTCTAATGTCCAGATCACCAACTGCAGACTTAAAGGTGGATTTCCAGCCTCTGTAGTTCTCAGGTCTGTCGTTAAACCGTGTGAGGCCAGTTTTGATAAGATCTTTGCAAAGCATGTACTTTACAACCTGTGACACTTCTGCGTCTTCAGACTTTAAGTGAAGAGCTGTTGGTTGAACACTGTTGGTCACATTAACAGTGGCACCATTGCTGAACGACATTGGGATGTACGGTGGTTCAAGGGCATCAAGCTGTGGAACTGGCTGAGAGTTCATGAGAGCAGGAGCTTGCAATGGTGCAGAGGCTTGGTTGACAGAAGGTTGGTGACTACCTCCCTAATGGGGTAGGTTAGCTTGAGCAGGGCTAGGTGTGTCGTGTGAGCTTGGTTGAGAGGTACTGCAGCAGTAGTCACTGGGATTAATAGTTCTAAGGAAGTGTCTCTGGCTTCAGGAGTATCAGATACGATGGAATGCTTGCTGCTCTGGTCGAAGACATAATCTGTAGTGCATTTAAGATAACTCTCCATGTCCACTGGACCTATGCTGTCTCTGTCACTCCCACTAGCAGCTTGCTCTAGAACTCTTAACCTTGTCATAGCTGTGGCATGTCCACACTGTTTTTCTAAGGCTTCTATTTCAGCTCTTTTGCGGATAGCTTCAGCCTGCTTTTCTGCTGTCTTTCTGCTTTTTCGTGTGCAGCTTCTGCCACTCTTTCTGCTTTTTTGTGTGTGCAGCTTCTGCCTCTCTTTCTGCTTCTTTGTGTGCAGCTTCTGCTTCTCTGTGGGCAGCTTTTGCTTCTAACTGAGCCTTCCTTTCTATGAAGGCTGCCTGAACCTTTGCAGCTTCTGCATCAGCGTGGGCTTTGATAGGTTGTTAGCTGTGTGGAAGATCTACTAGATCTGTTGGAGTGTTCAGTAGATGCAGAGTGATGGGATCTGGATTTATGGAGTTGTGTAATTCTGACTTTGGATTTAGTCTTTGTTTGTAATGCCAAAATGTCCCTGTCCCTGTCAAGATTAAGCTGATCAAACCTCTTTGGCTCTTCTTGTGCTTCCTCAATGTTATATCTCTGTAATAAATTGACATATTTTATGCATAGTCTTTGATAGATTTGATAGGTAGCAATAAATTGCTTGAATGCACCCTCTAATTGCTGTGCATCATAAGCAGGTTGACAGAGGGCAGACATGCAGTTAACAGTCTTAGTCCATGAGTAAGCAAGATTGGATAACAATTCTTCCCTGTTAGTCTCATAATGCTATTTTTCCTTCAATGTAAGTTTAGAGATGCATTTTGCTCTTACACTTGGATCAGGAATTTGATCTTGGTCTGCAAGAAATTCTGCATCTTGCTGTGTATCAGCCCCTGCTGAAAGTGTAGTGCTTTGCTGAGACATTCTGCTGGTAATAAAACAGTTAATGCTAAAGTTGTTTTCTGAGACAGAGAAAAGTATCAAAAATGTATCAATTAAGAGCTAGCTGTGTTTGCAGGCCATTTGTTTGCAAGAAGCTAGGCTGTGCAGAAAATATCACTTTTAGTTTCACAATGCCGCAAGCATGGCTCAGGGAAGAATAAAACAGCTTCTCTGAAGATATATGCAGTGCCCACAACAAAAACACACATATATAGATATAGATATAGATATAAAAAACACACACCTTGCAAACAATCATTGCTGAATTCCTGACTCACCAAAGAATTATGCTGTGCAGAGAGTGTTTTGCTGGTATGTACAGGCCCAAGTGTGCAAACAAATCCTTAGGAGACAGGTCTACTCTCTAAAATTAAAAGGCATTAGAAAATCTTTCAATAGCTGCCCTCTGCTCTGGGACTGTTATGAAACTTCCATAACCTGCCAAACATATCCTCACCTTGTAATTTATGATTAAGCAAGCTCTTTATGCATCAAAGAACTGTCTGTATAGGTACGGGATGCAAACCTATTCTCAAGTTGTACTTTCAAAGTCCATATACAGCACCCCACTGAATATTCCAAAGTGCTCAATGCATTATTTGACTGCTCTGCCTCCCCTGGCTGTGCATAGTAAGTGTAATCTCCTAATCTGTAGCAAGATGTATTAAGAAGTTTACTCACCAACACAGTTAGTGTTAGCAGACAGTTACTGAATCAAAATTACACCTGTGGAGACCTTTAAATAGTTTAATTTCCAAACTGCTCAGATCTTAATACAAGAAATCATTCCAAATAGGTCAAATAATGATGCTTTCACATACTCCAGCAATAGCCATGTGTCTGCAATGGAGTCTTAACACACAGCTGAGGAAAATGGGGGAGAAGGGTGGAGTTAGCCAACAGAGCTAGGCTACAGGAAAACAGCTAGGACAAAATACATAAAATGCAATTTCTTAGCTGAACAGCAAATATATAAGCATGTGTAACATGACAAGAAGGCAAGGGCGCCCGCAGGCAGTTGCACCCCCCTGGAACGGGCTGACCGGTAGATTAATTTTCTTTAAATTACAAAAAAACGTTTTTTGCATTCTTCTTTAAAAACGGCAGAACTGTCTGCAAGCAGCCTTTTGCACTGGATCTCATTGCAGCAGATTTAGGGAATTTGCCCTTACCCACCCTGCTGTTGAGTGATCTCTGAGTTATTATATTTAATTAGCAAGACGAGTGGGGGAAGAACAAAAATGGCAGTTCTGCTGGTCTGGTCACATCATCTGTGTGTGTGCAGGAGTCCTGCTCTTCCTGTCCGCCGACCCGCGCTAATTTGAAATTGCATCTTCCTGTCCCCCACATCATGGAGAATTTACATGGACGGTGGTGCACGGACGTTATGAAGTAAGGGAATTTATACAAAGCACAGATCACAAACATGAAGTAAGTGTGTGTAAGGGAATTGGGAACTTAGTATGCATAGCTGCACAAAAGTAGGTGTAGATGTCTGTGTGTGTAATGGAATTTTTGCGGCAGCCATTCTCTTCCTGCGTCCGGTCAGCACTGTTGCTAGGTGCGGTGTTGAGATGGGACAGTCGCTGCACACTTGGGGTTATTTTGGTAGTGGCAATATTTACACAACTGCTCTAGAATCTGTTTTGGTTGATTGACAAATTTAAGTAGGCTATATGCTTTCATAACTGGAAATCTGGCAAGGTAAATTTCAACTACACAGAAACTAAAATAAAAGAAGAGAAATCTCAGATAAAAGAAAAGCGAGGGCATGACTAAAGCTCCATTCTAAGATGAGAGCCTAATCCAGGAATTTTCTGAACTGTAGAATAAAAACTTGATTTCTGTGAAGACCCCATCTGAAAGGTAATCATGTCAGCAGCGGAAGAAAGTATCTTTGTGGATAATTTAAAAAGTAAAAGAACTGGATCAATAGAAGAAACGTGCTACAAATATTAAAGATGTTTTTCTGATGTGGCAGTTGATATGGGTGGTGTCATGAAAACAGAATCAGGATGACTAGCTGTATATAATAGAGGAATAAATTCCTGACTATGACCCCGGAGATCCAGGTTTTAATAGCTGCTCATGTGGTTGTAGAGCTGGGCAGCAGAAGGTAGACATTACTGGCCAAGGCTAACATAATAATATGTACTTAGGTGTAGGGAATGTTAGTCTGCCTTACTACATACAAGAGGAAACGTGCAGGCAGCAAACTTCTTACTGACACTAAAAATGTGGGGCCAAACATTCACAGAAGTGATGGTAGGGCCCTCATTACTAACAGGTCACAACACTCTGTAGTATGCCATACTGGGCATTTGCAATGAGAGACTACCAAGGTCAACTACCAAGGGTGGTTTAGGCCTTACTTAGAAGTACCCTCATTGTTCTTATTACTGTATGCTAGTGAGAACATGTGCATCTCCATGAGTGCCTGGATGAGTGCTCCCTCCGGTTTGGTTCTTGCCTCCATTGTAGTAACTCATGGGGGTAGGGGGGGCAATGGGCTTAGGATCACTAGGAGGAGGGCTGACGGTTGGCAAGAACAGAGAGAAAAATGATCTATGGAAAAAAAAACTCAGGACAGCATTGCAAAACAGAAGCAATCCCTGGAGCCCAAAACAGACTAAACAAACTTGAACACCTGCAAGCAGCCTGCTTTGAATGAACACAAATTCAAACACAAATGCTTTGAATGAACACAAATCCTCCCTAAATATGCCATAAGCCTGCATTTCTCTTGCATCATATTGCAATTCCTGTTTGTATTATACTAACTTACCTTTAATGGATGAGCTACATTTAACCTTAGCTCCCAAGAGGGGGTATGAGCTATTTGTATTACCATGCGAACCCGAAATGCCCTCCCCATGAAACTGCATGCTCATCTATGTTTAATAATGAGGGCCACAGTAGATGGTGGCTTTAAGGGATGAAAGCTCACCTTCCAGCATGTCTGTGCAATCCCTCCCCTCCTCTGGAAGATTCTAGCAGTATGTGTTCTGCTCTGAACTTCTCTCCTCTCCAGAGCGAGCACACACTCATCCTACTCTGCCTGATCTGTTAGGTGCCCCTCTAAATCACCAAGACTGAACAAACAGAGCTTATTTTTGTTTGTTACCTAAATAGTCTGACTAGGGCATAAAAAACTGCTGTGCAAGAAATATTACTGCATATCTACTTTTTGGCTGTAAAGGTGTAAATGTTTTCTGGTGAATAAAGTTGTTTCGCAGACAGTACAAGTCCTGTTAACAAGCTAAATCCACTGCTTACCAAATCCGATATGAAAAACAGTCATATAACCCCAGCAACTGTGTCTAACAAATATGTGACAGACAGGCTACAGTTACTAACACCCACGTCACTGCCATCAGAACTGCAGTGTTCAGTATAGCCAGCAGTACGGGATCTGACTTTGAATACCGGACCCATTAAATTCAAAGGACAGGTGGCTTTAATGGTATATGGTAAATAAGCATTGCTACCTTACTTAAAAGCCAAGTCCTGCAACAACCAGGTAAGCTCCACACTGAAGTCAAAACACAATAGCTCTGGTGGGTAAATGTACTCTGTAGTAATCAAAAAAGGCAAATGTTTGAAATAACTACAGCTTATGTGCAAACACAATAGGTAGTGATGAAACAATGCTCTGCTAAAAATGCTTTAAAGCTCCAGATTGCTGAGCTGCAGATCAGAGTTATTATCACTGGCTACTAGGATTTCACCCACTTCAGATCAAGCACTGTGCCGTTCAGTGCAACCTTCCCAAAACTAATTCAAGTCTGACCAGAATTATTTGGTGTGTGTGTGTGTGTGTGTGTGTGTGTGTGTGTGTGTGTGTGTGTGTGTGTGTGTGTGTGTGTGTGTGTGTGTGTGTATAAGAGGGAGGTAGCATACCCCTCAGCTGTCCAGGTTTTTGCAGAATGTCCAGATTTTTGCCCCATATTCCTCCTAAAAAGGATTGAAGTTGCTAAATAATGAAAGACATTTCAGTTTTAGACGTCATATCATTTATAAAAATGCATACCAACACAAATCCTGTTACTCTTGCAATTTTCTAAGTTTATGAGAGCCATATTTATAATCTGTCCCTATTTATTTTAGGCTTTGTCCAGATTTCTTGCACCAAGGTTGAGGCCTTGAGGGGTGTGGTGTGTTTGTGTGTGTGTGTGAGAGAGAGAAAGTGAAATGCCCAAGTTAGAGTTAGCAGGTGGAATTTATTTTCAAGTGCATTTTCAAGGAACTGTGAGCTTTGAGGGAAGCTAAGTTTACTGCTGCTCATGCCAAGTCTATTTACAATGTGCAACTGTTTTGTTTAGCAAATGGTATCTCTATTGTGGTATAAAGTTTTAAAGCTGTGTTAGTAGCACCACAGGTAGAATACTTGCATCTTAATGTAGAGGGCTCAAGGTTCTATTCCTACACCATGTACATTTGTATTTTAAGGGGGCAGGGTGCTGCAGTCCTGAGGATGCCCTCCTTTGGATGAGATGCCTAGTAACTATGAACCTGTTTTTCAGCTTGCCATCCATTTTCTATTGCAATATACCAGCTTACCATTTTTTTAATTTAACATAGGCAATTTATTCTTTGATGGCAGCAGGCACTGAATTTGTAGATGAAACACTGAAATATACAGTTGTTTTCTAGCAACAACCTCTTCATTAGTTTCAGATATCTTTAATGTGGAATTATTCAGATTACATTTACTTCGACAGAGATTGTGTGCATTGACTGATATTGGTGGATTGTAATGAGTGGCCTTTTATGGCTGAAATGTTCTTAATTGGGCAGTTTGTCATTATTGGTTTGTATGTTTTGTTTCATTGCTTACTGGAAAAATGTTCAAAACTATAAATTTAAAACACATGCAAACAAGTGTTGCTGTATAATACAAGGGATATAATTCAATTATATATTATAATTAATACAATCCGGTAAATCAAATAAATTTTGCATGGCCCTAACAAAGTGCGCAAGGAGCCTATTGCTTGAAAACAGCTCAAAGGTAAATAACTTGCCACTGGCCAGATGCATTTTCTTTGAATGTGGGTTTCAATGCTGTTTCAGTGAATGTGAGTTTGAAAGGTAGAGAAGCTTTAATGCCAAGTCTGTTTTCATTGTAAGACTATTGCTTTGTTTAGGTTTAGTAAATGTCTATCAGTGTTTGGGCTTTAACGTTTGAAATAAAAGTTGCAAATTAAATCCAAATGTATGTAATCATTGTAGAACTAAAGCATAAAACAGTATGCACACAGAGATTTGAACAGTGTCTACGGCAAATGGGGAGAAATAGCCAAGTAATGGGACACTGGAATAGTTGTGTGGGCAGGGCTTGGGGTGGGTGGACATGGGTGGGGCTGCATTGGCAGGGGTGGGGGAGCTGTGTGGGTGAGGCTCTGGGTTTGCACCCCCCCTTGAAAAAATCCTGCGGGCTCCCTTGCAAGAAGGGTATATAAAATATTGCACAACAACTATAGGAATCAATCAGAAGAGGTCAGAAAAGATTGGGAAGAGATATTAGATATGCACTTCACAAGGAAATACTGGGAGGACATATGTATGGCTCTTACATATGCAACAAAATCTAGAAGATTTAGGACTTTTGCCTGGAAGTGTTTAAATAGATACTTTTATACCCCAAGCAGACTCCAAATAATTTTTTCCTCGGGTAGATGGCAAATGTTGAAGGCATGATGGGGAAGAAAGAGAGTGTAATGATTTGGTAGACTTTAAAAATTCCCTACATAGTACTCTGTCAGACAAACTGTGCAAGCAAATGGGTATAGCTAAGGAAAGGATATTTTGAGCTGGGATAGAAGATTGGAATTGCCTAGACATAGTAAGGATTTCCTAAGTTTAATTCTGTTGGCTGCCAGAAAAGCAATTACTAGAAAATGGAAATTAAAAACTAGATCAACCACAACTGAAGTAATGAATATTGTAACAAAGATAAAAGTAGAGGAAGTAGGATCTTTAGAAAAACATAGGAATAAATGACATATTAAAATGGAAATTATGAGAATAATACATGCAGAAAAATGTTTTGGGGGAATGAGGTTTAAGAGAAGGAAGGAAATGAATAATTTATGTATTGTTGCTTAGCTTATATGATATATAATAATAGATGTGAATTATGTTTGTAAATGTGAACTTGTTAATATGGTTTGATTACTTTTATATACATGTAATGTCTGCCTATGTCATAAGTGATAATTCAATAAAGGTATTTAAAATATGTTGATACTTAACAGATTATCATTGTACAATATGTGAATGGTAAAATATAATGGTTAAGATAGGGAAATATGACAGCCTCAGACCATGACTAAGTTCTGCTTTATATTTCTTGAAACTTCATATAAACGTTCTGCTTTACATTTTTGGAAAGTATGCATACAAGTGGCTCACCTACAGACTGCTTACATTAAGATATACTGCATATACATATATATGTATGTATATAGTGCATACATATTCAAGTATACCTAATGACATGAGCACATCAGCGCACACATCTCTTAAATACCATTTGCATCATACATAGTTAGTGAGCTTCATTAGCATAGAATGTTTCTGAACTGTGTCCAAGTTCTCAAATCTTGGCACATTAACCAGTAGCTCAGTGTAAGTGTTCAGAGCACAATGTAAATGCCTAAAAGTCGACAATGTATGGGGACAAGTACAGCACTTGTATGCCATCCACCAATAGGCTGGTACAAACTTCACTGCACCAATTTTAGAATTTGGTACTGCTACACTGCCAGATCATTCCTTTGCTAGCTGCAAACTGCGTGCTACCTTAGGGAGCTTTTTTTCTGAAGGTATTCTAACAATTCAAATGAACAACTGCTAAGAAGATGTCAACAAGGAGGGGGCTGTGAGTCATCTGTTTGCTAAACTGGACTGATGAAGAGATATGCAAGCATTGACAATGTATATGTATGTATAACATGAAACATGACGTAAGGATGGAGACACACCAAAGGAATTTCACCATGATAAATGTGTGGAACCATGTTCAGGGAGCTTCATGGATGGACCAGGATCTACAGGACTGGTGTTCAGGTCCACCTCCATTATAACAGCCTTGAAAATAGGGATTGAGATTAACTACTGGAGTGGACCAGCGATGTCCACAGGGAGCCAGTAGATCCCTACAGTAAGCCTACTTGGCTTTGTTCTTGCAGTTGTTTTGGACAGGCCTTACCTCAGCCTCATAACTAATTATCATTCAATGAGTGTTATCTTACAACAATATTTGTTCTCGGATGTATGTAAGCTAGTTCTGTTTCTCATTTAAATTGTATATATTCACGTATGATGTTTGATGTAAATGTTTACTTCTAAAGATTTATATTGAACATCATTATGTAACTGCTGTTGTATACACTTCTGTAATTTCTGCACATTAGTCAATTTCTCCACTGTTTGTATTTCTTAAAACTGGAGCTTTTCTCCTCGGCCCTCTGCTAAAAAAGGACCGTGTCCAGTCCGTCTTTCCTGGTAAACAAATGTAATATAAATAAAAATGCCACAAAGTACAAGCTGAAGCAGATAAACATAAAAACCAGAAGAAGTAGTTGGACTGAACCCATTCAAAATAGTGCAGGCTGCAAATCACCACACAGTTGTAAAATGCAGAATCCACTTTATTAACTTCAGAACATAAAAATCCAAGGGTGAGCGCTTTCTTCCCGAAAGATCTAGACTTCATCAGACAATTTACCCCACATAGTTACTTCCTTTTTATACATTTCAAACAGGAAGTTCCACCCAGTTATGAACTAATCAGTTATGTCATTAAAAGCACAATATTTACAGTCACTGAATTTAAAAAGCAGACAAAATATACAGACTGAAAAAGTTCATGGAGCACACCATCCTAAAAAACACACTATATATAAGCACTGCTTCATAAAATGACAATGTACAATAAAAATTTAAATATATTGAATATGTTAAAACAATAAATATGTGTAATTAAATACTAAAAACTAGATATAGTAGAAAATGTTAAGAGAAATAAATACACATTAACATAAATACTGAACATGTGAATTATTTAAAATGTTAAAATACATAATGGAGAAACATATTTTTTATCTTTCCAGTGCCTTTAGTTTTAAAATTGGGCTGATGGAAATATGGTCATTCAGGCCTGGCCAGTTCCCAGCATTCAAATGTAATTGCCAGTGTAATTCTCTTTTCTCAAGTCATAGTGACAATGCACCACCCCTCATGTTGGTACTGATATTATCTATAATAAAAAATTGGAACTTATGGTCATTGTACTCCAAAACATGTTTGCTAAGAGAATTGGTTTCTATTTTATTCCTTATGTCATTTAGATGTTCGTATATGCAATTTTGTAACTTTCTATCAGTCTTGCCTATGTAAAAGCAAGAACAGGTGGTACACATGGCGCAGTAAATCACTTTCTCCGAGTTACAATTGTTTTCTGATTGAGTCTGATTTCGATATTATTGATGTCAAAAATATTGCCTTCTTTTATGTAACTGCAATAATTACATCTGCCACGTTTGTTCATAGAACCTGACTTGTGGTTTGAGTAGGAGTTACTGCTCTCAAATATGCTTTTCATATTCTTGCCTTTCCTATGTACCATAATAGGTTGCAGTCCTATTAGTGGTCTGATGTTCTTATCATGTCTCAAAATAGACCAGTTTTTCTTTAAGATGTTTCTTACTATGTAACTATCTTGAGTGAATCCAGTGATGAAAGAAGTCTTATAATCATTCTAACTTGCAACACTGTTAGTTTCTTGATTACTGGTGGAAGGAGCACTGTCAATCATATTACATGAAAGTAAAGATACATAAAACCCACGCTTTCTCTTGTTAACCACCTCAATCATTATATCACTAACAAACTTACAAGGATAGCCTCTTTTTTGAAATATATTTTCAAGTTGTCACATTCATCTAAAAATTCATCAATACCAGATACCATACGGGCTGCATGCACAAACTGTCCCTTAACTATTGCTTTCTTTTGTTTGATTAGGTGTGTGTGCTAGAAAAATGCAGTAGTGAGGTTGAATACGTGCTTTTCCTAAAGATTTTTGAACCAAACATCTTATTTTCATAATCCTTTTCCAGTAAGATGTCTAAAAAGGAAATTTTGTCAAGGTCTCTGGTATAGGTGAACTTTAGAAATTCTGTGGTGTTTCCAATATAGTTTATAAAATCATCAATAGCATCAACAGGTCCATCCCACAGAACAAACATCACCCAAAAACCTGGTGTAAAATTTGATTTGCTCAAAATAAGGGTTCCTATTACGTTATCGAAGGAATGAAACATCAAACACTACAAGATCTAACTTGTATGTTCGATGTTTCATAATTTTGAATATGTAAACAAAAAAAATAAAATAAAAACAAACAACATAAATAAACTGTTGTAAGCAGGGGGCAAGCCCCCCTGCACCCCCCCACATCCCACGCTCTTTAAATATACCAACTCCAAGATCGCACTACAGTGTGGAAAGGGAATATTTCCCTTTACTGCACTGTAGTGCAATCTCGGAGTTGGCATATTTAAAGAGCGGGGGGTGTGGGGGGGTCCAAGGGTGCTTGCCCCCCTGCTTACAACAGTTATCTAACTGTTGACATTTTTTTTTCTTTTTTTTTTAGTTCGAATTTCTGAAACTTCAATGAACTGTGTTCGATGTTTACAGTTTTGAAGTTTCAGCAATTCGATAACGTAATAGGAACCCCAAAATAGAATGAAGGAAAAAGAAATTTCTTCTCCCATTGCCTAAATACAATATTTGTTTATAGACCACCACATGCAGACCCCATAGCCACCCCTTCTTGTTGTAAGTAAATTTCTTTTTTGAACAAAATGAAGTTGTTTTTAAGGACAATTTTCATCAGTTGTGAATAGACCAAGACCTGGAAGTGTGAGATATCTTTTTCATATAAGAAATCTGTAAACCACTCCAAAACAACTGTGTGAGGTATGACTGAATAAAGGTCCTTAATATCGACAGTAATAAAAACAAAAGTGTCCTTGAAAGGTATCTCATCTGTAGCTTGTAAGAAGCTCCACGAATCCTTGCAGATATGTGTCTCATTCAATATGTATTATTTTAACTTGTTGTCTAGATATCTTGCAAGGGGGTGGGTAATGGACCCCTTGGAGTCTACTATGGGTCGCATGGGTGGTTGGCTAAGATTTTTATGCAATTTTGGCAGCCCAAACATGACTGATATTTTAGGGCAGGGAACAGAGAGAAAATTAAGCACATCAATAGAAATTGAACCCTCTATAAGTAAATCTTGGAGTTCATTCCTTATATGCTGGTAAGAAGTGTTCAGTTCATTAGTGGATGATCTTAAATATGCTTTTCTTTCTAGAATAGAAAGCATTTTCTTGTTATAATCCTCATAGTCCATCAAGACAACACCGCCACCTTTATCAGGTTTCATAATTCTAATAGTTTGTGAAAAGATTTTTATTTCGTCCATTACCTTTTTCTCATTCATGTCAGACTTCCTACTAGAAAGCTTAGAGTTACGTATATCTAACTCACATATGCTCTCAAAAAGTTGGACAATGGGATGAAGTGGGGGATTGTATGTACTAGAGATGGTTAAAGGGTTGACAAAGGAACCAGGTGCAGAGTTTTTAAAAAGAATATTCAAGTTCAGCTTTTGTGTATACATTCTTAAATCCATAAGAGTGTTAGGAACATCTAGGGGCTGTGGGGATACAAAGGTGAATCCTTTGGCAAACAAATCACAGTGTTTAGAATTAACAGCAATGCTGGTAAAATTATACACATTAAAGTTACCTAAAGTGTTGGTAACTATGTGGCATGGTGGGAGTAAATGGTCCATATCATCACCTAAATTGTTTGGTGGTGAATGCAGCAAGTTACTTAAAGTCACATTTACATCCTGTTGTTCCAGGACTGGTTCCTCTTCCCCCCTCTGTTCACCATCCCTCCCCTGTTCCAATGGTTGTTCCTGTTCATCGGGGTCATATCCCAATTGTTGTTCCCCTGGGGACCCTTGTTCCTCAGGCGCTGTGAGCGTTTCAGGGGGGGGGAACTCTTCCTAGTCTAAAAAACCTTGACCAGAGTTACTAGTTGAAGGATTATCAGTACCAATAACATTACTGTTACTGTTGCCAGGATTCCCTTTAGAATTAGTATATTTTTTGCCCCATTCCTGGGAAGGGGGAGGTCTGGGATATACCAGGCCATTACTATAGTCATTTCTGTCCCTATTCAGTTTCTTAGTTTTACGAAGTTTAATAGAACTTGCTAGATGCTCCATACTCTTAAAAATTCCCACATGCTCAAATTTGTGTTGTTCATAATGTAAATGTTCACAAATGCTTTTATCAATATCAGAAATGGACGCAGATAATTCATTAATTAAAACATCATTATATTCTACTATCAAATGCATATATTCTATGCCATGTCTATCAAATAAAGCAACTAGCTCTTTAAATAGTTCTGAATTGTACTGTAACCCATTAGGGTACTGCCACATTCTTAAACCTTTTGGCACTATATTGTCCTTAATACAGTCTCTAAAATAAGCATTGTCAAGCTGAAGTCGCTTCATTTTAGAATGTTTGTAATCAAACTGATCAAAAAGAGATGGTAAATCATTGTTAGCAGTGTCCATTATGATTCTCTCAGCTTCACCAAAGGAACTGTATTTATTTCTCTTAACATTTTCTACTATATCTAGTTTTTAGTATTTAATTACACATATTTATTGTTTTAACATATTCAGCATTTTTAAATTTTTATTGTACATTGTAATTTTATGAAGCAGTGCTTATATTTAGTGTATTTTTTAGGGTGGTGTGTTCCATATACTTTTTCAGTTTGTATATTTTGTCTGCTTTTTAAATTCAGTGACTGTAAATATTATGCTTTTAATGACATAACTGATTAGTTCATAACTGGGTGGAACTTCCTGTTTGAACTGTATAAAAAGGAAGTAACTATGTAGGGTAAATTGTCTGATGAAGTATAGATCTTTCTGGACGAAAGCGCTCATCCTTGGATTTTTATGTTCTGAAGTTAATAAAGTGGATTCCGCATTCTACAACTGTGTGGTGATTTACAGTCTGCATTACTTTGAGTGGGTTCAATCCAGCTACTTCTTCTGGCTTTTGTGTATAAATAAAAATAAATAAGTGAAATATTCCCCACCCAAGCACCTTCACCCTTTACTTTGCAGGTATTAAAATGGCAGTAGACTTATTTTATCTGTGCGTCACAGTATGTCTTTTACATTCATTTGAAGGTAATGATTGCACAATAGATCAAGTGCACATCAAACATAGTTGTAATGTTCTGATTGCATTTATACTATACGGAATTTGTTTCAGTGTTGCCATCAATAATTTGGATGTAGGAAACAACAAGATTTAGTGATACAATGTTATACATATAACTACACATTCTGCATTTACCCATAGTTGAACAAAAGCTTATTTTTAAGAGTTCATTGGTTTACTGCATAATAATAATAATCCTCTACCTAGTAAATATAAATGTGTAGGTGTATGTTACTACATGAATATATTGGAAATGTACAAAGAACTCACTAGGATCTCAGAAAAAAGGCATTAAGTGGACTAGTTCAACAGGTTAAGTATAAAAGCTGTAGTGTATGCAACTTTTTGACCGTGGGCTCAATACCCAAAATAATAATTTCTTATCCTGTTGCATGTGGTCTACGTTTTTAATAGTTTTGCTGTTATAGTCTTTTAGGATGTACAGATGCTCCTTTTTTGATATGTGTACATGTAGAAGTTTTATTTTGCATAATACCTACATCAAGTAGGCCAAGAATGATTACAAATTTCTGCGTTGTCTGCAAGAATCCATCAGAAACACGTTATTAAGAGTTATTCAATGAATACTGCCATGTTTTTTCTTTAAAAGTGCTTTACACATGATTGACAGTGTAACTGTGTTTTGTAATATTGGTTGTGCGCATGTATAAATATAAGTATGCATAAGAGTTACTTGGGAATTGTCAGAGAGAAAGCAGGTAACTTGCTTTGTTAAAAACAGTACATTTGTCTGACAACATCTGACAATATGAAATACGGTTGTCAGAACTGACATTCCCAACTGCAGCACATCAAGTGTTATATTTTCTTGTCTGGTCTGACAGGGTGTCTGTATTATTCACAGTCTTTTATGTTTATAATATTGTGACACTATTATCTTGTGCAAGTATTGTGCTTTTCATTCTAACATATAAAACATGAAAATTTGTATTGGGTTAGGATTACACGTCATATAAAAGTGGCACATCAGAGGTACAGAAGGAAAATTGCTCAATATATATATATATATATATATATATATATATATATATATATATATATATTCCTGACAAAAAAAATTGCCCATGCCCCTCTAACAATCCTTCCTATTCACTGTTCACTCATACATGCCCATCCTATATAACCTCACCCTCCATCTGTTTTTCTGTCACACTATGTCCTGTGGTGTGTCCATTGCCTGTGTTCCCACACACACCGTTCTTTTCTTAGCTACAGTTACTGCAGGTGATATGGCCATTTACGGTCTATGTCACTTCACCCAAGATTTTTTTATGGAATCCAATGGATTCCACACATATACGTAATAAATATTTATTTTTTTCTTTTTGTTTTTTGCAGTTTATACCAATAATAATAATATAATAATATATTGCAGATGTGTGTATTACACAGGAGTTGTTAATGGTGTTTGTTTATGTTCTCTCAACCTATTGCACATATCAGTAGACAACTGCAGACAATTCTGTGTGCATCTCATACATATGTCCTTCCAGTAGGATCATATTTATACTTATTGCATTGCTTGTTATACATGTAGTTTCCAATCTATCATACTGTTGCGCTAAACTAACTGTCTGACTTTTCATCTTGCATTATGCTGTGGTACTATTCCTTTATTACAACACATTAGCGTATTACCTGGTTCCCCACAATACTTCCTCTGAACTCATTGCATTCCATTGGCTTCAGCAAATCTTTTGGAATCTGACCCCATTTGAGATGAGAATGTCGTGTACTTCATGACAAGGCTGTTTGCCTGGAAAATAGTGAAGGCAGGAATGTGCTCTAAAGTTATAAGATGTGTAATCCTCTTGATTTCACAAAATATTTATTTTTGGAAAATACAACTAATACATTCACTACAGTGTAAAATGAATGGTCATATAAAAAATAAATGACAAACACCTGCAGACTGCTCACAGAAACAAATGCACCTCTATTTATAATCTACAATAACAAAATACAAACTTTGCTGGTAAGTAACATTATATTCTCAAATGACAGCACTTCATCAAACTCCATATTAAAACTCAGTCATATGAAAGATTTTTCTTTATATGTTACACAGATAGTAAAATGTAATTATATAAACATTAAAACAAATTAAAATACAACAGCATTAACATTAATACTCACTCTCAAATAACAAAGTTAAGATTTTCTTTCAAACCAGGGGAGATGAAAAGCATTAAAATTCAACTGCCATACAACTCCCATTATTGTAATTATGTATTTAAATCTCCCCAACATCATTGCTTAAATGGTCCAAACTAGATTTTTAAATTAACACATTAGGTACTATGTTTGCAAAGTACATTGTTTTCTTATTATTAATAGTCCTATTATGCTCTGCAACTCTCTCCTTTAAAGATCTTACAAGTCCTTACAATGTAAAAACAGTTGCAGGGTTCAGAGTCTGAAAATAAACTACATGTTTAGTCTCACATGAATCTAGGAAACATGTATGATTTTGTCTGTAATTTGTTGCATATCAGCTGAATGCCATGAATCTGCACTGACAGTATCCAAACATGGGTATGTAAACTTATCCTAAATTGTGATCAACATTCTCCTTAAAGGCTTCCTTTCAAACAACTACTTCAAATGCATTGTTCTTTTACTAACAAGCATGGGGCATCCCCCACTACATTGTGCATTTCCTCATTTCCCTTCAACGCATTTAATTATTTTTCTGGATTGCCTCCTTCACATCTTTAGTCGATGCTGTGAAAGTGACTGGAAAGGGCATTTTTTACTACTGCAACCTTGCCTGTTGTTCGAAGATTCTAAACAAATCATCATGATAAACGTATAAACGTATCCCCATCCTTGAGTATGAACCACCTTGCAATATCCAACAATTATTTGGCATACCTAATCTGTGCAAATAATTCACATATTGCATCATACTTCTCTATTTAAAACTTATCTTCTAAGATTGATCTGGAGACCCTTATATATTGACGCGTTCATTTTATAGGCCCAAAATTTGACGCACACATTGGAAAGTAGATCTGCATAGATCAAATAGTAGTTAGTTAAATGAAAGAAGGTTATCTGAGTTGGTAGACTGTAAGACAAAATAGTCGTTCATGAAATCATGAGACGGCTAATGGAATAAGAGGCGGGCATCAGATGGGCAATGTAAAGATAGTAACTAAAGACATATGGCAGATGGAATTGACTGCTGCCTTTTTTTAACCAACAGAACTATGCAATATAATATAACGCATGTTTTAATAAAAACAAAATATGTTGGTATGGTTGATGTAACAGAGACCATAATAAAGGAACAGATGGTCTCCAAGGTATATAGTTTTTAGGAGGGACAGGGTAGGTAAAGATGGCAGAGGGTATGGCCACTGAAATAAGGAAAAGACTGCAATGTCAAATCAATGAAGATGACAAGGCTGGAGAAATAAATACAAATAAATAAATCAACACAAAAGGTGATGATAAGGGAGGAATTGAACAAAAGGCAAGCTTTCTAGCAATTAATTTAATTTTTTAAAAGGTGAAATATTGTATGTACACTTTACAAGAGCTGCTAAATTCTACTACATGGGATAATGAGTTGTTATTAAGAAAAGATGAGCAGAATGCAATATGATACTTATAATGAGGCTAAAGAAAGCTGACTGGAAGATTCCAATAGTCAAAATATATAGACCAAAGAGACATAGTGAGAAGTCTGAGATAGAAGGATTTAAACAAAAAGTATAACTACATAGAAAATGGCTCCAAGCATGATACATAGAAGAATTGTGACTGCAAAAGTGCTGCAAATAGACTCCTCATTAGGTGTTTGAGTAAACAGCTGGAGTTGGAAGAAACTTCATTTGTCATCTCTCTTCCCTTCCCATTATGAAGAAGTCAACATTTCTATGGATTTTAACTGTAAAACCTGCCTAACCAGTTTCTACCAGAAAATGACAGGCCATGCCTACAGATCATTAAGGTATAATTACACTAAATTTAAGGTTAACCAACTAGTACTATCAGGTAAGACAGACTGTCTCACTCGATTCCTAGACCATAGCACAAATGTCCTGTTAACTATTAGAATTATAGAATAACTCTGTCATTTCAAAAGGGTATTGAACCCTGGACTGGTGAGTGTATATGTAAATGTACTGTGAAGCAACTCATGTTCCTTGGTAGTGGCTGACCAAGAACAGTACTACTATGACTTTATGGACTTACTGATCAGAGAAATTTGAAAGATGCTATTTTATGAAGAAATATGCATTCAGTAAGAAAAGAGGGGTCTCCTTATGATCAGGATTTGCCTTTTCAAATTTAAGAGAATAAGCTACCAACTTGGAACACAGAGACCGTGACTTTTTGGTTGATGGCTTTTGTGGCATTGGAGGGGATTAGTGGTGGGCTAATGCATAGCTTTATCTTATTCATGTTATCTCCAAAATCATCAACATGTAACAACCCGACAAAGAGTTCTGCAAAAACTTAGTATGGATTTATTAATAAAAAGAGTGCCTATAGTTCCTGAGTGTCTACTGTTTTTTTTTTCAGTTGGATTATAGTTGTGGTTTTACTCAGGATTTACCTCCTACTGATCTATTTTTTGTGTGATAAATTTGAAAGCACATATCCAGTCATCCAGCTTTAATCCAAAGGAAGATACAGAATCACATTTTTTACCTGCAGAAGATGTTTGTTCCAGAGAAGGCAGATGCACAATATGATAAATCTCTCTCTGTCTATCTGTCTCTCTCTGCATCACATTTTGTTTACCTGGTAATGAAGGTTCAGATCTCTGGTTGTAATGTTAGCTAAACTATTTAACCTACTGAGATATAGGAGATCAAGGACCATAGAATCTCTAATTGTATAGTAAGTGAAGTACAGCTCATACCTCAGGTGTCAAGAATGGCAGTTTGGTCCCTCTTGATAATTTAGGTTCTTAAGACCAGAGACCATTTTTGTTTGTAACCTCTGGGGCTTTTTCAGTTTGTTGAGATATTTGCAATATATACAGAATGAAGACTTTATGCTATAATGGGTCAGATCGGTGTTGAATATAAGGAACAATAACATCTTTGGATCAAGATGAAATACCTTGGTTTACTAGTTCTACAAGGTAGGAGTCCATGGCAAAAGTTGTCATGTGTTGATCAAAGGTGAGTGAACTATCGACCAAGTACCCAGGTCTCTAATTACTTTTCATTTTGTGAGGATGAGTTATCTACATGCTAGTAATGCATGCACCTAAAGAAATTGGGAGATAGAAAAGTAAATGTGGGGTTTGCATGAAGAAGTATCTCTAGAGAACAGCTCATCTCTGTGCTCACCAAGGCCAAAAGCACAACCTCAATGGGACCAGATAATATCCCAGGTTGTTTACTAATCAATCTAAAACAAGACGTAGCAGACTCACTTGGTGTTCTCTTTAACCATAGCTTGAGAACCGGGTATGTTTCTGCAGAATGGAGAACAACAACAGTAATTTCCCTGCACAAAGGGATGCCATCAAGTGACCCTGGGAACTGCAGACACATAAGTCTAACCAGCCTCATCTGCAGAGCCATGGAAAGAATTATCATGAACCTTATCAACAAGGACATAGACAATCTCCAAATGCTGGACCCAGTTAGTATGAGACTAGACAGCAGGAAAACCACTTTGGCTTCATTAAGGGTAGATTATACTTATTAAACATTGTAAACTTCTCTGAGAATGTCACCAAGGCCATGGATGAAGGTAAATCTGTCCACACAGCCCATCTCAACCTTGCCAAGGTTTTCAACACAATTCACCAATTTGCCATCATTGAAAAACCCTCCTAGACAGGGCCTAACCCTTCCGTTACTAGATGAATGGCTAATTGGCTCACCAGCAGAACACACTCTGTCAAAATTTAATGACTCCACATCCACCAGTAAACCTGTCACCAGTGGAGTACCACAGGGGTCTGTGCTGGGCCCATTACTGTTTGGCATCTATTTCTTAGTCCAGGCCAAAGTAGACAGTCTTTGGCTCCCCAAGGTCACTGATGGTTGCAAACTGGGAGGAATCATTGAGTCCCCCAGTGATGTCAACATATTACAAGAAGGGCTAGCACAAACAAACGATTGGTTCTAAAGCCATGGTCTAAGACTAAATGCAAAAAAATGCATTATTATTCCCTTTAGCAAAATGGAATTCCCTACAAATTACAATATTGACAGCACCCCCCCTGAGTTCCATCCCAGAGGTACAAGACTTGGGAACACAGTTTGATAACAATCTAAACTTTGACCACCAAGTTTCCACAGTGGTAAGGAAAGCCTTCAATGTAACACACTTCATAAGCAAGGACATAGCATCCAGGTCAAGGGATGTTATAACTCCACTGTACTTGACCCTCATCAGACCACTAACTGAGAATAATGAGCTGTTTTGCATGTACTTCACCAGACACCTGCAGCAGCTGGAAGGACCTCAGAGGTTTCTCACTAAGAAAATCCAGGGACTCCAAACAATGACCTATGTGGACAGACTGAAAGCCTTGTCACATTACTCTTATCTTATAGGCTGCTGAGAGGTGACTTGTGCCTTGCCTATAGGGCAATCTCAGACCCAGCCCTAATGGAAATGCTGCACATCCACAACTCAAATGGCACAAGAGTCACTCACTCTAGGGATCTCAACCTAGCTTGTGACATTAACAGAACATGCTGGAGAGACAGATATGTCTCCCAGAGACTGCTTTTTCCCTGGAATAGACTTTTTATTCATACAAAACAGAGCTCTTCACTGACTCTATTCAAATGCAACATAGATAATTTGATGGGAGACCGCAAATTCACCCCTGGGGTGGAAGACGTCTCTCATGGACAGGTGTAGCCAGTGTTGATCACAGACCCACTTTGTTCATAAATTCATTCTGCAAACTTCCCAAAAAGAACAATGGGGGCACTTGGGATTAACATGGCTAGGCTTGTAAAGGCTCTAGGGCTGATAGCCTAGTAACCACATATGAACTTATTAGAAGATGGCCGCACAAGAGTTCTGTTGGAATAGAAAAATCTGAGGTATAGTCAGTCACAGGGGCATGGGTATTTTTTTTTTGTGGTGTGTATAGGCCCCTTGTTTTGGAAAATGGAACGAAAGGAAAAGATAGGGAAACAGGTTGAAACGGACAAAACAGCAGGTATACACATATAACAATATCACAGGATGACAGACAAAGATCAGAAGTAAATGTAATGGAAAGATAAGGTACACAGATAGCACAGTCTACAACATGTGCAATGGAAAAATGGACAAACAGGGTAGAGATGCATACCAGGCATAGTGAAAGGCAGAAATATATATGTACATATGCACTATGACATTTGGACATGTTGCAAACTGCGTGACAGTCATATTTGAATGTGTATGACTGATGGCAGGTGTGTGTTGCACAGGCAGAAATAGGGATCACAGTACACATTGGATATGGAAGCAGCACCCAAGTAGTCTATCTGCAGTGCAAGTGTAAGCTAAGAAACGCACAGATGAGCAAATCCAGCCAATGAACTGCTGGAGAAATCCATTGTAGGACAGAACAGAACTTCTGACCATGCATGCAAAAGGCAAACAACCAAGCATAGTGCCAAACAGCAGTACTGTAGCAAAGCAACAAACTGCCTGCTCAATACACAAGTCAATGTACACAACCCAAACAGATGTGAAATGGAATGCATATTTCAGAAGCATCACAGAGGTGCAGATGCATATGTGTAACCTTCATTGGCCTAACAGGAGCCTATCAGAAAGTAATGTCAATACACATACCAATGACACAGAATAATAAATGGCAGGAAATGTACATATAAGTAGAGACTTGTGCTGTGGTGCTCGCATTAAGTACTGTGTTCTCTAGTTTATGCAAGTAGATAGGTAGGGGTTCTAATCTCACAGCAGTCAACTTGTGTGTGTGATCATTCAGCTATCAGTCTAGAAACAACTTTAGTGGGAGGGTTTGGCATAATGGTTAAGGTTTTTACCTCATAGACACAAGGTACAGGGTTTGATTCTGACCACAGGCTGTTGTCCAGTCTTAAAATGGCCCTTTAGGATAGTTACCTTAGTATTCACCTATGAACCTATGAACCTATAATGTTATATAAGGAATGTTAGGTTGTGCAGATGAACTATGGCCAAATACTCCAGGTAAAAGGTAACACACAAGTATAAGAGGAGCAAGGATGCAATGCAAGCAATAGCCAGCAATTTGTGTGCATATGCCTTACATGTGTATAATGGCCAAAGACTTTGCACAGGGTGGTATTGCAACAATGCAACTATAGGATAACAAATAATACACCAAAAGGATAAAGTCTCAAACATCTAAGAACTCCAGCTCTATTCAGTCACTTACCGCTTGCTCCAGAGAGACCCTTTAACATACAAGGCCAGGTAAAAACCCAGATTTGATGAATAAAAATCTAGATCCGTCAGAGCCACAAGGCGGGAGACTTAAAACCCCACGCTACTAATATTAGGTAGGGGAGGATAGAGATTCATCACCCAAAGACTTCCTATGCTGTGGAATAAAATGTATATGAGCACCTCGCTGGCCTTGTTCAAGAGAAATCTTGACCAATGGATGGGAGATCGCAGATATACCCCAGGGATTACCTCAGTGTCACTGCTCAACAGAGGCACAGCAAAATAATGGGTATAGTTCCCCATACTAAAGGGGTGGCGTAAGCCACAAAACTATGGGCTGGCAGATAGCCTAGTATGAACCTATGAACCTAAATGAACTTGAACATATATCATGCATATGTACAAGTTATATGCCAAACCTACAAAGGGGGAAGGGAGATGGATAACAAAGGCCCACATCAAAGAGGACATTCCAGCAAAGCAAAGTAAGCAAACAATAAAACAGGACAACACTATCTAAGGGGATACATTGCACATGCATGTGTGTACAATGTAGGAAGTCCACGCAAGCTACATTGAAGCAAATGCCAAATGTGCATCACATGGGTAGACTGCATTGCTGATGGCACTAAACAACACAGTAATGTGCAATCATCAAACAGCAAGAGGCACAGGTACACAAAATAAGAATCATTAGTATATACATGTATCTACTGTCATTCCAGCATAATAGAAAAGGTACAAATAACACCTGTGGTGAGATATATATCACTGATCATGGGTATGACTGAACAATGGACACACCTGTTAACAATAGCACAACACAGGAACATGGATTAAATGAATGTTCACAGTCCCAAAGTACAATGGGGGTTTCTGTATTGACCGGAATATGTGCAGAGACATGTTTATGTACATAAGTGAGTACATTTGTACAAGACCCATCTCAACCAGACTGACCACAGGCAGAAAGAGAGTCAGGAAGTGCATATACATGGCTACTGATCAACTAGGGAGTAGTGAGGGAAATTTAAATATTGAATAGGTCAGTAACACAAGGACCTCAATTAACAATGCTCAGCTATAGGCAAACTTGATGCTCTAGTAGTTACAAAAATTCTGTCTGGACAGTAAGTGTATTTTAGGGAAACTTACACTGTGAGAGATCAGCATCTACACAGATTACAAGGGGGCATTACACTGTGAGATATCAGTATCTATACAGATCAGTCCTAGCTGCTGCTGTGCAAAGAGCTGCAGTTCTAACTAAAGACTGTAAGGAAGGTCAGAAAGTTCACATATTCTATACAAAATATCTCAATTGATACAACTGTGACAAAAGCAATACAAAAACGTGCCAAAACAATGGATATGGCAATGTAAGTCTTAGCTTGCTCATAGGTTATGAGCTAAGCGTTGTGCAACTGTGACACTTAAACAGCAGTAGAAATTTGATAAATAAACACAAGCAAGACCCAATCAAAAACAGCACATTCTTCTTTCCATTACACAGTCCTGGGCCAGAAAATGACTTAGGTCCCATCTACTCTCACTAAAGTAGAACCAAGGTAGTTCTAGCTAATCACTGTAAAAAGGTTAAAGAAGTGCAGATATTCAACACAGAAACACTAAATTAATACAGGGAAAAGTGCAGAAACTGTCAATATTGTAATGTAAGTCTAAGCTTTTGTAGAGATTAGCAGAAACCAGCAGCACTCTTCTTCTCAAGTAGCTTGGTCAGCAAATGCCTCAGCGATTCAAATTTTAAACAAGCTAGCCTCTAGACATTCAAATGAAGGTACAATAAGACTTAAATCAACAATTGCCAGCTCAGAAGAGCATAGGCTATCCTCTCCTGCAACAGGAGTGTAGACCACAAATCTTTCTAATGTAAAACAACTGGTTTTGAGTTCTAATGCTTAAACTAGAGCAAAGACACTTAGAATAACAGGCACAATAAGCCTTCAACAGTAATTCTCATCTCAGAAGTGTAGAGGCTACCCTCTCCTACACAAGAATATAGACCACAAATCTTCTTAATGATAAATAACTGGTTTAGTGCCCAAGTGCTTAAAACAGAAAAAAGAAACTGAAACAAAAGAGATGAGCAATGCAACACGGTCACTGGCTGACTCAGCATGAAATAATTGCAATGCAATATAACACCCTAGAACAACTTGACAAGCATAACCACAATGACAGCATGTGACATATAAACCCTTAGTTTATGTCTCTCACAGTTTACTGTCCATCAGCTAATATATCAGTACACTACATACATTTTTAGGGATCCCTATATATGTACCTGCAAAATGCAAATGCTGTATAGATGATCGGTGAGCATGTAATAGGTGGACATAAATGAAGAACATGAGTGGCTTTATGCATAACAATTTGTGAACACAAGATGTAAATGTGCTGTAAACAACATATCATCAGTCTTGTAGGCAAAAGTACTAGCCATGCTAAACTGATTTTCCAGTCACTAATCACCACCTACTGTGCAAACAGCAATAACAATACAAGTAACTTGCATGTGAGACATCACAGACACAAGCACTGTGAGGATTACACAGAACTGTCTGTTATCTAGGTTGTAACGTACAATCAAAAGTATTACCTTCAGCAAACATGCCCTACTCCTAACTCAAATGTAAACTTTTTAATGAAATATATACTGGTAAGCCCAGGAAACATAACTATTGCAGTTACCTTGCAGATGCATGCTGGGTAGTCTTGCATTAATATTAGCATGCATGGAGCTGCAAACCAAACCATTCCTATAATGAAGTTATGAGCTATTCTAGGTAAAATAATGTATAAATGTCTAACACATACCTCTCCTCCTCTAATGCTCCTCCAGCCTCTGCAGCCACTTGATGCACAACGCCCAATTCCTGGCAGAATCATCTTCACCTGCAAAAGGTAAAAAGCATCTATGAATGGTACAGACTTGGTATGTATAAAATAAAAGTGAAATGCAATGACCGGTACATGTTTATTTATTTATTTATTTATACTTGTTTACCAGGGATGTCCGATCGGGCCAGAGGCTCAGGGAGAAAAGCTCCATTACATAAACATAGTTGCAAGACAGTAAAATTACAAAAAAAAAAAAAACTTGATAATTATTAATTAATAATTAATAAACAATGATAATATATTGCTTATACATCAGAATGATTAAATAAATAAATAAATAAATAGAGGGGGGAATATATAATGAGTATAGGGAGGAAAGAAATAAAGCCAAAATAACATGAGACTAGACAGCAGGAAAGATGACACTGGATTAGTGGAAGAAATAAAATTAAGAGGTACCTATATGGTATGTGAGCAGAAATCAAAATGGGAGATTGTAGTTTTGTTAGTGTTTCTGTTGTTACCAGTTGTTGCTAAATATTATTATAATCAAGAAGAGAGCATGGCTGGGTTGAGTGGGAAATTTGGATCATAGAATTTGAATAGGGAAAAGTTCTTTTGGTTGTGAGGGCCAGGAGAGATGGAGTGATCAGCCTGGACTGGACTGGAGCAGGAGCATAACCAGTTGTTGGATGATTCTTAAGTAGGAGCTTAAAATTGGATGTGTTGTTAGAATTTAGTATAGCCTGAGGTAGTGAGCTCCAAATGTTAGATATTTGGTGGGAGAATAGCAAGTTATCATAGGAGTTATTTGATTGTGATACTTTGAGTAGCAATTTATTGGAGGATCTTAGTGACCAGCTGTTGGTGTAGGGTTGCACTAAACTCTTAAGAGCTAGACAGTTGTCTGGATAGTGGAAGATGGAATGGATGAAGCTTTGTTTTATTTGGATTGAGAATGAGCTGAAAGTCAGAGAGGTATTTTTCATTGTGCTGGAAAGCTTATTGGGTAGTTTGTAAGAGTTGTGGTAGGGAGGGAGCTGAACATATGAGGGAGGAGTCATCTGCATATTGTACTATGGTAGCAAGCTGGGTGGCTGTGCTGAGTCAGTTGGAGAATATTGTAAAGAGTAACGGACCAAGAATTGAGCTTTGGGGAACTCCTACTGAGACTGGTAGTAGAGTGGAGAGTTCATTTTGCCACTTAACAGCCTGTTAGGTAGCTTAGAAACCAGTAGAGAGCTGGCTGGGATAGATTTAAGGAAGCTAGTTAATTTAATAGTTTTTGGTGGGAGACACTGTCAAAAGCTTTATTTTTTAGCTGGTTGATTGAGTTAGTGAAACTGACTAGGGCAGTGGTTGTTCTGTGTTTGGTTCTAAATCCATGTTGAGATGCAGATAGGAGATTATTGCTTAGTAGGTAGTTGAGTTGTCTGTGAATTCATTTTTCTAGAATCTTGGCTAGTTAGGGAGAATGGCAATTGGCCTATAGTTAGTGAAATCAGTGGAGGTGCCACCTTTGTGAAGAGGGATGACATAGGAGATTTTCCAGAGTTTGGGGATGTACTGTTCTGCAATGGAATGGTTTATTAGGAGGGAGGCCAAGTAAGCAATGACACCTGCTGCAATTTTTAGAAATTCATTGGGGAGTTGATCAGCTGCGATTGAGGAGGGCTTGAGTTTGGCAAGGTGTTTTGTGATGGAATAGTTTTGAATTGGCATGATTGAGAATGAGTTAATAGTACTGTGCAATTCACTGGGAATTGTTAGGGGGGTCTTGCAGTTATTTTTTACTAGGGATACTATGGAATTGATAAAGTGCAAATTAAATTGAGAGGCTATGTTATCAGTGGAGTTTGTTGTGGTTGGAGTAGGGATTGTGATTTGTCTAGGCTTAAGTAGTTGTTTAATGTCTCCCCAAAATTTCTGCATATTGTTTTGGTGCTCTAGTTCTATTGTTGTATAGTATAGTTTTTGTCATGCTTGATTTGTTTGTGGCAAGGTTGCATAGGTAACAGTAGGGAAAGTAGGAAGTCTTTTTTTTGTGTTATGGTAAAGGGACCAGGCTTTATCTCTTTGTCTAAGGAGTTGCTTTGTGTCATTGGTAAGCCATGATATGTGCTTGGAGTTGCAATAGATCATTCTGAGGGAAGGGCAAGGTCGTTAAGGATGTGGAGGAATTTGTCACTGAAATATTATACAACATTGTCAAGGCTGAGATATTTTAAAGGGGACCAGTCACAAAGTTGCAGCACGGATATGAAGATGTCAGGGCAGAAATGTTTTTTGTTATGGATGTATTTGTATGTTATATTTCTTTTGGAGATATGTGGGTGTTTAAGGAGGTAAGTGGGTAGGTGGTCACTTAAGCTGTCAGAGATACAGCTTGATTGGTGACAACTCTGAGAGGGATTGTTGGTAAGTATCCAGTCCAGGATTGATTCTTTTTTGGTATGTTTGTCAGATCTGGCTGGGGATTGTATAATTTGACAGAAGCCATGAAGGCTAATACAATAGGAGGGATTTTCTGAGGTACAGGTGGACCAGTCTAAGTTAAAATTGCCCATTATTATTGTTTCTTGATTAAATTTTGAGGCACACCAACTCAGGAGGTCTTCGATACTGGATGGGTTGTTACCTGGGTAAACAGATAACTATTATAATAATGTGTTTGTTGGTATTTAGTTGTAGGTGGATGATCAGAATTCCTAAATTTGGGAGCTCTGGGAGGTTGCTTTGAAATGTCTCTAGTTTGAGAGTATTTTTATATATTATAGATATGCCGCCACCTCATTTCTGTGTCCGGTCTTGCCTATGGATGTTATAATCATGGATGAGAATTTCAGAATCAGGTATGTGGAGTTTTAGCCACATTTCTGTTAGGACTACTATTTCAGGGGAGTATTGGGGTTATGGTTACTTGAAATTCATGAGATTTATTTAGTACGCTACATATGTTTATGTTTAATATTAAGACATCTGAGTTGGCACATGTGAGGTTAGTGATATTTGGGGAGGTTGGGTTGTTAGTGGTTTGTGATGTTTGATTACGGTGCTGAGATACTGGATTTGGCTGTATGTCTCTGCTTAGTTTGATAAGAGTAGGTTTGAGCAGAGACAGGTGAGTGTGGGGTCAATTGAGAGTGAGTGGATTTAAATCTGAAGAGTTATACCTTGGAGGCGTTGTAAAGGTATGGTGATATTCAGATGCTATTATTTATTTATTTTATTTATTTAACATTTGTTGACCAGGAAAGTCCAACTAGGACAGAGCCAGTTTTCAGCAGAGGCCAGGGAGAAATGTAACAGATGCATGTCTTTGGAATGTGGGAAGAAACCTGAGTACCAGGAAGAAACCCACACAAATACAGGGAGGACATGCAGACTCCACACAGAAGGCATGCCAGCCGAGAATCAAACCAGAAAACCTCTTGCTCTGAGATGTTAACCACTGCACCACTGTACCATTAGTTGAATGGTTTTTGTGTGGGGTGCTTAGCATGTTAGTGGAGGAGTAACTGATTGGGACCTGTAAGGTTTCATAGTATGTAAGTTAGTAAGGGGTTATTAGTAGTAGAAGAAATAGTATAAACTGTTCTAGCCACATTGTGAGCGACATTGATTTGAAGTTAAGTGTTTTGTTGGTCAGTGGTAAAGGGAGTAACATTATCTAAGAGGGTGTGGCTTTATTAGGGGGTGGGCTATGTTTAGTTTAAGTATGGGTGCTAGTACTTAGTTAATTTGTTTTGAGACAAGTAGGGCTGATAAGATTGGTTGAACTGTTGGGGGTGTGGATTATGGTTATGTTTAAATTTAAGGTTACTGAGGGTGGGTGGGAATTCGGGATAGGGTAGGGGGTGGCATAGCATAGCATGGGAAAATGGAGCGAGTTGAATCAACTTGTTCACAGCTTGCAAAAAAAAACTATTTAACATGCAATGTATTTACAGTATATTGTAAGGTAAGATAGCACTTGTTAGAGTCATGAAGAGCTGCCCACATTTAAAAAAGTCTGCTAACTACTCTAGCAGGTTCTGTAGCTTTGAAATGGATCATCATTACAGATTCTGCCTACTCATTAATTGTTTTGTCATACACAATACTTTACACAGTGGAAAAGTACTTAACACAAACTGGAGGAAATGAGATTCAAGCCTGCAATTCTCAACTATGTTCACATTATAACCCTGACACCTGCCTGTCTAGCTAAGCCATCTTGGCTATGCTTGTATTGAGTAACTGCAGTTAAACATCTCAAAGGTATAACTGTACAGGAAAGGAGTAAAAACATGAATGAGGGCTTCTATATTACAAGATTGGTAAAATACAGTCCAATGTGTCATCTATACTGTGCATTTGTAAACCAAAACATGCAAGCCTGACTGCATGTCGGCACATTGGTCACAACAAAAATACACAACAGTAACTTTTCATAGCTCACAGTCTCAAACATCGCAAGAGTGCATGTAGCTGCACTTAAAAGACAAATGCACGAGACTTCCTGCTCATCACCAGTATGTCATACATCAAAATATAGGTTAAGTAGGAGGGCAGGAAATGTCTAATAGCATTTATTGTTACATATCAAACCATATCTCACAGTTATACCTGATATTTGGGGATGTCCTTGATTTTGACTCATAGTAAAGCTTTGTCCCTCTCAGTCCCTCCTAATAACACTAGGAGAAAGGTGAGGAGTTGCACTTAATAAATAATGGCAATAAGTAGAGGTATAGACTACTTTAACTCCAGTAAATGTATATTATTTCACATTCTGTATTTTGTCACTTTCACACATTAATAGTACTAACATGGAAAACTTGTCCCTGATTGTCACTGGGTATTTCTGAATTAGTTCATGATTATGTTGCATCCCTGATTGGTTGAGAGCTATGTTCCAAATGTACAGGTGAAGTATACCTCTATGGTCAAAGCCTTACACATATAGCTATATTGACATAGTATGCTATTTCCAGAAAAGTTACAGACAATGAAGATATTCATAGTAATCTGAGAAATAAATGCTATAGGCATAAACATGCACAAACTGCAGAAATGAACAAGTAGGTATCTGTACCATCAGTTTCTACACATTAACACAGACAGATAAAATGTAATCTAAGCTACTCCCTGCATTGATTTGAACACACGCATCCATTATATATGTATGTTGGCTTCTGGCTGAACAGGTTGCGCAAACTACTGTAGGAAGTGTTTGTAATCCTGTGGAAAACCAAGGAATACACACCCATCCTTCAACTAGGCCTTTATGCTGCACACACAATTGAGATGTATAACAGCCAGACTGCATTAAGTTTTATAAAATCCAGCATGTGGTAAACATGCCAACCTACAGTGCTTTTACATTAACGTGTGCAACAAACATGTATTTAACAATACTGTGCATATTCTAAAGCATAGGGGAACAATATAGGTATGGATGTCTTTCCTTGGCCTTTCTCCCTCAGATTCTGACAAATAGGGTTGGACAATTTCCTACAGTTTCTCCTGGCAGCCTGGTTGATATGGGCATCCTGAGACAATGTAGCAACTGCCTCATGTACATGAACAACTGTCTACTACTACCACCTAGGAACACAATTTGTGAGAGATGCAATTACATAAAGAAGCTAGAGTCTATACTCCCTCCCTCACAAGCCAGTATATCTGGCACTGATAAGGTTGTCAGCACAATCACTACACCTCAAACACCACCCACAACTACACAACACACACCCACGTATGCGGAGGTTCTTAAAAAAAATCCAAACAAAGAAGACCTCAGAGGCAAAAGCACATGTGAACTCCACAACCCTCCACAACACATACCATGCATAGTCCACACATTAGTGTCTTACAACCACTAAGGCCTAACCATAAACCCAACATATTAGTCATAGAAGACTCCATTGTGAGACACACAGATGTTCCTCTCACCAGGCTGGATAAGGAGAAAGTCACTGTTAGTTGTTTGTCAGGCGCCAGAATCCACCATATCACACACTCACTCAAGTGTCTCAACAACAGGTACTGTTATGACTCTTGTCATAATCCATGTTGGCATGAACTTGAGATGTACCTCCCTAGACTATATGAAGAGAGACATGATTGAGCTCAGTGAAGATGTGTCCCAGGCAGGTATGTCCCTAGCTTTAAGCAGCATTCTGCCATCACCTAGAATGATGCCTCAATACAAATAGAAAATGATTGCATTTAACAATTGGCTTAGTTTCTGGTGTCATTCCAGGGGGATCCAGTACCTGACAGCCTGAGAAGATATGATTGACAGACCACAATGTGTTGCTAGAGATGGCCTGCATCTGTCTCACTTGGGCTTCTGGCAAAAGTCCTTGCCTCCCCCTTAGTGCCTTTTTAGGAAAAGTCATGAGGTCGATACTACCAAGATAAAAATTCCAACAAAACACAAATTAAAGGTCATGCTGCTAAATGCTAGGAGTCTAAACATGAAACTGCACTCATTGCAAGCATTTTTAACCCTGGAAGATGCTGACATTTGTGCAGTCACAGAAACCTGGTTCAAAGCTGCAGAGAGCACCCCAGTCTTACCTGGTTACTCATCCTAGCATACATTCAGACCCCAAACTGTGGGCAGCAAAGCCAAAGGAGGTGGAGTTTTAATATATATTAAAGACACGCAACCCTCAAGGCTGGTCAAACACTCTGACACACAGGAGACACTCCAGGTGCAGTTAACAGTTGACAAGACCCCTATTCAAATTACAGCTAGCTACAGGCCCCCAAATTTGACTCAAGATGCCCACTCCACTTATCTGGACCTCCTCAAATCTATCAATATTCAACCCATTACCCTGATCCTGGGTGACTTTAATTACCCAACCATAAATTGGAAAAACTACTCATGCCAGAACACAAATGTCCAGAGATTCCTCAATTTTATCAGTGCAAATGCCACAGAACAGCTAGCTGATACCCCCACAAGAGGTGATAATATCTTGGACTTAGTATTAACCAACATGAGTAACCACTGCAGCACCCTTACAGTATCACCCTCCCTGGTAAGATCCAACCATAAAGTGGTCACTTTTGAAGTCACAATCTCCCCTCATCCCCCTCTAGCTAGGGTCAAACAAAACAGTTCTCCAAAGCTGATTACAACCTCCTGAGGGATGGCATAAACTGCTTCACAGCCCCCCCCCCCTGTAGGAACTGGCACCAATGTCCAAATCTACATCAAAGTACTATATGAGCACTTATATAGATACATGGAATCAGGAATACCTGACAGGACAAAATCATCCTCTGCAAGGAAGAGTAAACCTATCTGGTGGGCATCTGCAATAAATAAACTATATAACAAAAGGAAAAAATTGCTATCCAGGACCAAGAGGAGCAGGTGCATAGTTGGAAACAATCTCTTTTTAGCCTGAACAAGCAATAAAACCCAACTTCAAGTCCAAATTGGCCACATCTACTAGAGACAATCGTAAGGCCTTCTTTACATATGTCCGCAGTCTCAAAGGAAGCACCCAGATCTGTTCAGAACTGATGGTCAAGGACACCCCATATACAAATGCTGTAGATATAGCCAATCTACTGGCTGACAGATTCAGCGAAAACTTCTCCCCTCTGTCCCCACCATCAGTAAATCAGGACATCCCCAGTTCCTGCCACCCACTCCTTATCTCTAGGAAACAGGTCATCACTGCCCTGTCAAAGGCAAAAAATACAGCCTCCATGGTACCCAATGACATCCCAGGCTGCATCCTACATGAACTCAGGCATGAACCTGCAGCACCATTAGGCACTCTATTCAACCAAAGCCTGAGTACTGGCTTTGTCCCAGCTGAGTGGAAGACAGCCACTGTCATCCCTTTACACAAAGGTGGAGCGTCCACCAATCTGGGAAATTATAGACCTATCAGCATAACTAGCCTGATCTGCAAGGCCATGGAACAGATTATCATGGACCTCATTAACAGGGACATTGAAAACCTCCAAACACTTGACCCTATGCAGTTTGGTTTTGTCAAGGGGAGGTCATGTCTGTTAAATCTGGTCGACTTCTTTGAGACAGTCACCAAAACCATGGATGAGGGGAAGATGGTACACACTACCTACCTTGACCTGACCAAAGCATCAGACACTATTCCCCACTTGGGAATAATAGATAAACTCTCTTAAGTAGGCATCAATCCATATGTTATCAGATGGGTAGCAAATTGGCTCACTGATAGAACCCACCTAATCAAAATAGGGGAAGCCACCTCAAACAGTAGACCCGTAATAAGCAGCATATCCCAGGAATCCATCTTGGGGCCTCTGTTATTCAGGATGTACTTCTCTGAGGTGCAGGTAAAAAACACTGGGCTAAAGCTGACCAAGTTTGCAGATGACTATAAGCTGGGTGCTGTCATCAATTCCCCAAGTGATGTGGACGTCCTCCAAGAGGGTTTCACCCTCAAATGGTTGGTGCCAGAAACATGGCCTTAAGCTGAATGCCAAAAAATGCATCATCATCCCCTTTGGGGAGAGTGACATCTCCACATATTATCATATTAATAACAATGTCTTAAGTACACAATCAGTAGTGAGGAATTTGGGCACCCAGGTTGATATCAACCTGACTTTTGACCACAATGTTGCTTCCATTGTACGGAAAGCTTTCTACATGGCCCACCTCATAAGTAAGGGTATCTCATCCAGGGGCAAAGAGGTCATAATAGCCCTGTATTCTCAATTATTGAGTACAATTTTCCCTTCGGCATGTACCTCACAAAGCACATGCAGCAGCCTGGAGACTTAGATGTGATATGCGCAAATTGAGATTTTTTTTTAAATGGGTATCATGACCACAACAATGCCATACAACTGTTTTTAGTAGTATTGGTAATGCAGGCGAACTGGAATAAAGAATAAAGAAAAGGAATAAAACTTTAATTGCCTCTGAGTGCTGGCTTTTTCTTTTTTGATTTATTTAATAGTTTGGTTTTGCCGTGCACCAGTCATACTTGCTAGCTTTTTTGGAGGTGTGTCTTTGACTTTCAGCTGGCTGTTGACACTCGAGGCTGGGCCTTTGGCCGTCCATGTCAAGATTAAGATGGTTCTTCCTCGAAGTATTTTTGGACTTATTGAAATAACATATAAGGTATCGTTTGAAATTGGACTTTCGGATGTACTCAGATGTTTTGCCAGAATGAGTGGATCGTTTGGTCATATATAGGAGTTTGGTGTAGTATCAACGCTTGTGAATATAAATTTTCTTTTTTTTCATTGGGTTGAGAGAAATACAAGGTGGTGAACTTGTTCATTTGGCAGCCTGTTTGGATGGTGCTTTCGTATTTTGGTGGACTTTTATATTTTTCTTCAATACAAGGTTTCCAATTGATTTTCGTTTGGATATAAATGTTTATTTTGATAAACGCAAGTGAAAACGAAGGGAAGGTAATGTTGTTTTGGTACAATTATCTTTGGGCTAACATCGGCGTTTACAAGCTAAAGATTTAATCCCAGACAGCTCAAGTTAACGGTTTAATACTGTTTAAATAACTAACTTTGGCTCCGAGAATACTAATGAATGGGAACTGTTTTCGGGTGTTTGAAGCAGAAGTTGCCATCAACTGATGGAACTATATTTTGATATATGTAAACTTGATGTAACATTGTTTTTCATAAATATAATGAACACATTTTTTTGTTTAAAATATATAGATTAAGATGTGCCTAAACAAGTGCTTTAACATTTTTTTACTTTGTGAATATTAACGAACATTAAAAGTTTTGTTTTCTTTTGAACTTTGGTGGGGGTTGAAGAGAAAAATATAAGGGGGACTGGATTCAGGCCAGTGGCCGATTTTGAATAGTACCTTGATAACGGGTTTGGGATTGGGTTAATATCTGGGGGCCATTACGGTTTGTTCTCAAATACACAATGTTTATGTTCTGATGCCAGAAGTAAAGGTATCACTATAGGTTCCGGGCGGTTCAGAAGATTTTGATCAACAGGCTAAAAAATTTCATTTAACTCTATAGTAAATGTAGAGTGACAATTTTTAAAAACGGACTGAAGAAGGTTTGTTACTGAAACCAGTCTGAAGGGAAAGGAATAAAACTTTAATTGCCTCTGAGTGCTGGCTTTTTCTTTTTTGATTTATTTAATAGTTTGGTTTTGTCATGCACCAGTCATACTTGCTAGCTTTTTTGGAGGTGTGATTATATAATAAGTGTCAAGTGTTTAGGGTCATTATATGGTCAGTGTCAAGTGAAAATGATATGTTTTATTGAGCGTGTATGTCTACCAGCAGCAAAATGAAATATCAGACCATTATTTTTTGTTGTTTTAGAAGTATATAGAATGTGGGTATCATTTTTTTCTGGGCAGGAAATATGTGAAAGCAGACAGAAATTGTGTGATCACTTCTGAATGATTGTTTTCAAATTTGCCTGGGGATGACAGTATTCTCAAAGAGCAATGTGGTCAAATATTATCTTTATTAAAAGACACAAATGCAGTTTTGTCAGGATTTAAAAAGTCAAAGATTACAGCAGCTAACAGTTCAAAGTGTAACAGCGCACTACTAAGTATAAACATGTCTTTAGAATTATATGCTGTTTTAGACTTCAGTGACAAGATTTGTGCAACTGCACAGATTTTAAAGAATCGGTTATGACAGGTACATGCAGATTTGTGGGTTAAAGACAAAATAAATTCCAGTTCAGGTGACACAGCTGAAGTGCTCAGAAAGACATATTGGGTGTGGCCAGTTAGAAAAAAAGGGTAACCGTATATCTCTATGTCTAGTAAAGTATATCAGAACTAATAGTCAAATTAATTTGCAGAATAAAGGGTTTACAGTTACAAATTTGGCAAATGAATTTTTATATTATTGTTTTGTTTAGCAGTCCTTAGTTAAGAACTTTGTATTAAAGTGTTGCAATGCATAAACAATATTGTAATAAAGACAGAGGCAAAAGTAATGTTTGCTAGTTTACAGAATGTAAAATTTAAAGTCAATGCCACATTGTAAAAGTGACAACAGATCCTAAGCATAAAAGGGTTTACTATGGTATGGTTGAAATGGGTTGGGTTGAATAGGTGTAACATCACAAAAGAATGATGAAATTGACAACAATGGAAGACCAGAATGTCAAAAATGGTAAATACGAAGATGCATACATGACATTCTCGACATTCCCATCTTCCAGCCATGATCCTGACTTGGCTACAATGACTGGGTTTTACTTAGCTTTCTACTATTTTGCAGGGGGGTCAACACCCCCCATGTCGGGGGCTGCACCTCCCACAATCCCTGCACATTAAATATACCAAATCCAAGATCGCACTACAGTGAGGAAATGGGCTACTTCCCTGTTCCTCACTGAAGCGCGACCTCCCTCCACAGTCTCTGCACATCGCTTGTCAAAAGGTTGAGTGCACCAGGTAACTCGACTAACCTTGGTCGACCACTGTTGGTTCAATTTCCTGGCTCTTTGAATCTGTGATTTTGAACATCAGCCGTTCGACTGACTGCCATTCAGGTAAGTCATAGTAAACAGTATAAAACAGTACATTATGTAATCAGTTTGAGACTGTATATGTTTCGTATGGAGATGGCAGCTTGCCAAGCACATCAGCTCAGATTACAGCCAACCTTGCAAGCTGAATTAAAGACAGTACTATCCATTTAATGTATTTACAGTTTTACTATTTCTCAAAAAAAATTGTAAACAGTAATAATAAATTCTTGCAGCATTCAGCACTACTAAAAAGTTAAATGACGTCAGCTAAAGAAATTGTTATAGTGAGAAAGTGGGTGGAGTTTCACTCAGAACAGTATGTTAAAATCTAAAGGTCATGGGACAAAATGTAAAAAGTTCAACAGTTAAAGCTGATTTTATATAGGTGCAAAAATGCACAGTGTTACATTACTATTTTAGTTCAACAAAAAGACTAAAAATTCACAAAGACAGGTTAATTATTTTAAAAGCCACAGAAATAAAAGACACTCATTTTCAGAATAATGTACAGGTTTTAAATATTGTACTCATAGGTACAGGTTTTAAATATATCACTCATACATCAAAACTTAGACTTAAAGACTCTGAAGACTATGAATCTAGGTAATATAAAAATCAAATCATGAAGTTAAGAGACTTCAATCCAAGCAGGCCATAAATGCTCAAGTAACACCTAGTGGTCAAATTAGAATTGCAAGCTTATTCACCAGATAAAGAAAATAATTGCCTAGCTATAATTAAATCATAACGTTAAAAGACTTCAATCCAAACAGGCCATAAATGCTCAAGTGACACCTAGTGGTCTGTAAGAAAAATATGTATTTAAACACATGTGAATGTTAGTTTAAAAGCAAATAATATATAATGCATTTTATTCTATTAATCATATATAGAAAAATCAATTCATGTTTGAATATGAAGTGGCTTTGAAACTGCAGTTTGGCTTGAAGCAAAGCTGGCCTTTGACCCTGTCAGAAATGCAGAGCTTAGCAAATGCTGTTTATGTTTTACTAAAATGATTATCTGCTGGGTCAGGAAAATTAAATGAATAGAACACTAATTCAGCTTCTTCCTGCACGAATGATGTGACCTTGTATGTTACTAAAAGGCTCGAAATAGCACAGACATGTAAAACTGTATATATGAGAAACAAAGAACTGTATTAAAGAACTGAAGCTACCATTGTATTAATCACAGGCAATAGCCTTGGAAAGAGCAACATTTACAGAAAGACATTATAACTGACCAGGTGCCTTGCAAGGCTGTATTATTCTCATGGGAAAGTTTTTAAAAAGTATAACCTCAGCACTTTCTTATGAATAGAATATTGTAGACTATAGTGATGTAAGTGCCCTGTGACTGACCACGTCAGTAAGGTGGGCAAAGCTGATTGTAAATACTATAAAATATTGAATACTTCCTGAATGTAATTAGTCAAAATTCTATACTTGTATTGTATAGTCTTTTGCCTCCTGGTGTACACTAGTAAAACGTTTTTGAACTTGAACCTCCTGTATTATTGACTGTTATTTAAGAAAAGCCTAATGATTTTACAGTCTGATTCTTTAATAATTTTACTGACATTTTGGTCCTTCTTAGCCGGAATTCCCTTGGTAAACTACAGATCAGAATACAACGGTGGTGGAGAAGCTGCGCAGGAGAAGGTACCAAAACACGGTTCTTCTTGAAGTGAAAAGACCTCCGACTGAATTGTCGTGTGTAAAGAGGCTGGCCACTTTCTGATCTGTGGCTGAAGAGTGGAAAACTGGCCCCCAAGAAGAAAATGTGCAGTCATAAACGGGAGGCTCAGGTAGGAAGAATTTCCCTCTTTGCTTTTGTTTTAGATCAGGGACCAGGCTACAGTATAATGTTACTAAGATTTGTTTTAACAGATCAGGAACGAATTGCAGTATTGTATATTTGGTCATAGATCAGGAAAACAGAATAAAGTAGACAGTCATTCTAGGCAGGACTGAACAGAGGGAAGAAGATAACATGTGGTAAGAAAAGGATTACGTAACAGTCTTTTTTAAGACATGGGAAATCAGTGCACTAAAACCTTGCAAGATCCGCCCCTAACCAAAGAAACAAAATACATGCAATTACAGCATGCTGATATGTTAGGTATTATACAAAATGTGTTAACAAATATGAATTTGATGGTAAACTAGATAAACTTACACTAGTTAAACTCCTTAAACAGCTTAAATCTGATGCAGGAGGTCAGGCAAAAAAGCAGCACCAACTAGGCATACCTCAAGCACACAGGTGGATTGAGGAAGCAAATCGTAGAAAAACAGAAGCTTAAAAATTCAAAAACATTTTTAGACAACAGAGTGAAAGGTCTGACAGACAGAATCTCTGAGAAATGGAAACTTAGAGCAGACTGGACTTGCATTAATCAATGCATACAACAGGAAAATGAGACAATAAATGGATATTATGCTAGATTATTAGAATGCTTTGAACAACAATTAAAAAAATGCATTTTTGAAAGGTTGCATTGCCCCTATCAGTATCTTTATTACAAGGCATATGATAAATCACCGAACAAGCAGGCTACAAGCCCTACTTAAGTATGCTAGACATGCTGAAAGACACTTTAATAGTAAAAAGAAAAAAAAAAAAAAGAAGGCGCAAGTCTTCACTGCTGAAGACGGAGCTGAAGTATTTGTATTACAGTCAGGAAAAAAGGGCATCTAGCTAGGGACTGTAAACAAAATAAGAAAGTAATGACAGAAGATAAAGGAGATGAGGACTGACTATATGATAGTGATAACAATCAAAAATCATCAGGAGAGGTTAATAAACAAAAAGAAAATGTAAATGTAGTAGAGGGAATAGAGGAAGTACAAACAGATGTAGAGGATAAAAATGGAAATGAAATTTTAGATTTAGCATTGTTGAGCCTGTAGCTCTACCTAGCAGATTCAAAACCAGAAGTGACACTTCTGGTGGAGGGAAGGGAAGTCAAATTCCTGTATGACTCAGGAGTATCACGGACTTTGATACACCCCTCCAAGCTACCAGAACATTCTGAATCACCTGATTATATATTAGTAAAAGCAGCAAATGGACAGCTATACAGGGAACCACTCTCCCATGATATAGCAATAACTGACCCTGTTTCAGGTATGACTCAGAAAAGTAAAATTGTAGTTTCTGCAAAATGTCCAGTAAACTTACTGGGAAGAGATCTTATGCAGATTTTTGGCATAGCAGTAGTTCCTACCATGCAGGGTATGGAGGCACAAAGACAAATGGATGCTTTTGTGGTGTGATCAGAGGGTGAAGCCTATTATTGGTACAGCCAGGACCTAGTTACTGGTCCAGGGGCAGTAACCAAAGAACTGATGAACGTAGCCATCAGTAAGGTACCCTCCCTTGACACTGACCAGCAGCATTTGTTACATTGTACTCTATACTACTGTAACACACCGGGACCTAATAAGATATATGAGCAAGAATTATTCAAAAATCCTGCTAACAGATTAATATTACGAACTTTATATTGGGATACTGAGGAAAACAGTGTAGTAAGCTGTTCATTACCTCAGGAATTCATGAAATTGTATAAGTCCAATAGACTGCCACATGTCAGCTTGACAAAAAACAAAAGTGTTAAATGGGCAGACTTAGGAGAAAAAGTAACAAGATGGGAGAAACAGACTGATTTAGAGCTGTCAGAACAAGGAATACAAAAACAAAAACTGAATTGGTTGACACAGACACACCCAGCAGTACACTTGCAATCCAGCAAGGACAGCTGATTAGCATTCTTATTAGAAGAAGAAAACGCCCTATGTGAAATTCCAACAACTCTCTGGTCAACAGGCAAGTCAGATGTAGGACTTATTCAAACAGCAGGACCAGTTACAATTACCCCAAAGTCAGCTTTTAGACCACAGAAAAGACAATACCCTTTGAGAAAGGATGCAGAAGTAGGAATTAAGCCTATAATAGCAGCATTACTCAAAGAAGGAGTACTGGTAGAATCTCCTGATTCACCATGTAATACACCCCTATTTCCTGTTAAAAAAGTAAACGGGAAATGGCGGATGGTATAAGAATTACAAGCTGTAAATAATGCAATAATACCTAGAGCCCCTACAGTGCCAGATCCACACACTTTGTTAAATGGTTTACACCCACAACAGAAGTATTTCTCTGTGGTAAATATTAGCAATGCTTTCTTTTCAATACCTATACATCCTGATAGTCAATATTGGTTTGCATTTACATTTCAGGGTAAAAGGTATACATATACTCGACTACCACAGGGATATTGTGAGAGCCCAACAATATTTGCACAAGAAATGACTAGCAATCTGGCAGGATTTACCCCACCGGGAGGTAGTTAAATTCTACTTTATGTAGATGACATCTTGCTAGCAGCCCCCACCCAGCAGCAGTGCAGGGCGGATACTGTAACATTATTAAAATTTTTAGCAATACAAGGACACAAAGTAAACAAAAGTAAGTTACAACTTTGGAAAAAACAAGTTAGATACTTGGGATATGTGATATCCAATAAAGGTAGAATACTAGATGAAGAGAAAAAAAAAAAAAAACAGCAATTTTGCAAGCACCCAAACCAACAACTAAGAAAGAAATAATATCTTTCTTAGGTACAACTAATTTTTGTTGGAGCTGGGTACCAAATTATTTCACAATGGACAACAGAAGCAGAAATGGCTTTCTGCAGGTTGAAGCAGTTAATAACTTCTTCATTAGTTTTAAAACTTCCAAATTATCACAAACGGTTCTTTCAGACCGTAGATTGTAAGCAAGGGTACATGACATCAGTATTAATGCAACAACATGGGGATAAGCAATGCCCCATAGCTTACTATTCATCACAGTTAGACCCAGTGGCGCAATCTTTGCCTCACTGTGTACAAGCAGTAGTTGCAGCAGCAATGGCAGTGCAGGCTTCGGCCTCAGTGGTGTTATTCCACCCTCTCACACTGAGAGTGCCTCATGCAGTTGCAATAATTTTACTGCAAGAGAAAATGGCATACCTTTCTCCTGCTAGACATCTTTCATGTATAACTATACTGCTGAGCCAACCTCATATGACAATTAAACGATGTATGACATTATTTCCGACTCCTGCGGTGGGCACACCACACAGCTGCCTGCAGGAAATTGAACAGTTAGCTTTACCTAGACAAGATCTTACAGATATGCCCTTGGATAATGCTGAGGTGACATATTACGTGGACGGCTCATGCAGAAGGGGTCCTACAGGGAAGAATCTGGTGGGGTATGCAGTAGTTACAGACACTAAAATTTTAAAAGCTCAATCCTTACCACACAACTTATCTGCACAAGCAGCAGAGTTAATAGCTTTGACAAGAGCATGTACTTTAGCAAAAAAAAAACAAGTGTGTAAACATATATACTGACAGTCAGTATGCTTTTTCTACAGTACATGTATTTGCACAACAATGGAAAAATAGAGGAATAATTACATCCAGTGAAAAACCTATTAATCATGCACAATTTATTTTGGAGCTATTAGAATCTATTCAGTTACATACCAAAGTAGCTATTTGTAAATGTGTAGCTCATACAAAACAACAGGATAAGATTTCAAAAGGTAATGCACGAGCTGATGCAGCTGCAAAGCAAGCAGCCTCAGACTCAGAAACTTTATTTTTGAATGAGGAATTACAACCCTCTGAGATTTTAGATTTAGACATGTTAAAACAATACAGATGCTTACTACAAAAGCAGAAAAACAAAAATGGGTAAAACGAGATGCAATTCTTGAAAATGGACTGTACATTTCCAAAGAAGAAAATAATAAAAAAAAAAAACAATATTGCTGTCTAATTTATTTAGATATGCAGCCTTGTTGAGCCATGGGCAGTGCCATGTCTCAACAGGGGGGATGGTACAGTTAGTAAATCGAATATTCCAAACATATGGATACATAAATTATACAAAAACTTTTTGTGTAGCTTGTCATATTTGTAACAAGCACCATGCACAAGGAGCATTTAAAAACAAGTAAGTAAGTTTTCCTATACCACCATACCCATTCCACACTATTTGCATGGATTTCTTAGAATTAAATAAATGTAAAGGGTTTGACTCCCTCTAAAATGTTTTTTGGGAGAGCATATTATGTGCCTCAGTGGAAAGCTCTCATGCCTGCAGAGCAGGAGGCTGACAGTTCATTAGCTAATTATATAAAGAAACTGTTAATGAATAAATCTGTTTTGCAGTTTAACTCTTTTTCAGATAAAAGACAGACCAAACTGGTAAAGAACTTTCAACTTGATAAGAACTTTGTGACTGATACACAAGGGCAAAATGGCCAAGAGTAAAGCAAATAGAAAAGCAGAGCAACCCCAGAACTATTGCATAATTATTTTGTTAGCTGTGCATTTGTTGACTATAAGTGTGACAATTTTTCTCTTATTGTGGTTTTTTCCTGCACTCAACCACACAAGTGAAAGTGAGAAGACGTGATGAACTGTTTATAGACTGGCATCCAAATTTTAACACATACCTGGCCATAAAACGTGTGTATGCAGAGACTATGAACATTTCAAATCGCTGGGTTTGTACAGCTATACCAACAGCATATGAAAGACTGTTAATGTCCGCTGTCCCTCTGGGGATAAATGAGACTTGGGAAAATTTGCTTTTGATACAGGAACTGTAAGATCACAGGACAAAATAGCTTTATTTTTACCTGTCACACAAAAAGGAGTTGTATGTTTCTACAAAAATGATACCCTCCAGGTGGGCTGGAGTAATTCTAATATAACAATGTCTTATAAATGTTACATTAAAGTCAGAAGTGGGGGTACTGTTTGTAATACTAACTATGATTCATATCTGAGTTCAATGAAAACTACATTAAATACAGTACGTGACAATCCAGTCTTAACTAAACAATTGTCTATTAAAGATAAGAAAATGTTTCATGCGGGGATAACACGTATTAGTACCAAAGTAATGATTTTATTTGTGGGGAAAAAGGCATATAAATGGTTACCTGAGAATTGGTCCGGCAGTTGTTTTTTGGGTTATCTGGTTCCAGCAATAAAACATACTGCAGAATTACCTTTGGGTAAAATACAAAATGTAAGGGAAACAGCTCGAAAATCTGAAGGTCCAGTTAAGAAACCTGTGAATCCAGTTGGGAAGATCGAAGCTGGCTGAAAAGACCATAATTCAGTAAAAGACAAAAGTGAATTGACTCATATGGACTTAGGTAACATTGTTATATCCTGGGCAAGAATACTACCAGCCTATGGAGCAGTCAAATCGATCTGGGAGCTGAGAAAGCTGTCGAAACTTCTCGAAGTAATAAGTAATGCAACTTTTTCTGCCCTAGAATTGGTGACTGATGAACAGAATGCAATGAGAACTGTTGTGCTACAAAATCAAATGGCTCTTTACTTCACCCTAACGGCAAGAGGTGGTACATGAAGAATAATGCTGTGCTTTTATCCCTGAGAATCGTCACGAGATAAATAAACACCTAGAGGTAATTCAGCAAGTATCAGCAATGACTAAACCAGGCCCAAACCCACTGACAGACTTTTTCCAGAATCTGTTTGGGGGGTGGGGTTCCATCCTAATGAACATTTTAATTGCTATTTGTGTGGGTATACTCCTAATAGGAGCATGTGTTTGCTGTGGAATTCCCTGCATGAAAAGATTAATCAAAGATTTTGTTGCTATATCTGTTACTGAAACTTTTTACCAAGATATTGAAATTGAAAGATTGATTTCAGATGATGTTTTTTCTGAAGTATAGATTAAATGACTTGCCTAGTTAAAAGTCCTTAAAGGAAAAGGCTAGGGAACGATATGATATTGTTTATGTTTCTGAATAGAATAAAAAGTATTATCAGGAGGGAAATGTAAGAAAAATATGTATTTAAACACATGTGAATGCTAGTTTAAAAGCAAATAATATATAATGCATTTTATTCTATTAATCATATATAGAAAAATCAATTCATGTTTGAATATGAAGTGGCTTTGAAACTGCAGTTTGGCTTGAAGCAAAGCTGGCCTTTGACCCTGTCAGAAATGCAGAGCTTAGCAAATGCTGTTTATGTTTTACTAAAATGATTATCTGCTGGGTCAGGAAAATTAAATGAATAGAACACTAATTCAGCTTCTTCCTGCACGAATGATGTGACCTTGTATGTTACTAAAAGGCTCGAAATAGCACAGACATGTAAAACTGTATATATGAGAAACAAAGAACTGTATTAAAGAACTGAAGCTACCATTGTATTAATCACAGGCAATAGCCTTGGAAAGAGCAACATTTACAGAAAGACATTATAACTGACCAGGTGCCTTGCAAGGCTGTATTATTCTCATGGGAAAGTTTTTAAAAAGTATAACCTCAGCACTTTCTTATGAATAGAATATTGTAGACTATAGTGATGTAAGTGCCCTGTGACTGACCACGTCAGTAAGGTGGGCAAAGCTGATTGTAAATACTATAAAATATTGAATACTTCCTGAATGTAATTAGTCAAAATTCTATACTTGTATTGTATAGTCTTTTGCCTCCTGGTGTACACTAGTAAAACGTTTTGAACTTGAACCTCCTGTATTATTAACTGTTATTTAAGAAAAGCCTAATGATTTTACAGTCTGATTCTTTAATAATTTTACTGACATGGTCAAAAGTAAAATTGTAGATTTACCAAATATTTTTTTTTTTATTTTCAGATTATGAGTCAGGTAGCATAAAGCTGTATACAGTAGTCAGCAATACAAATGTAAGGAAAGTATAGAAGTAGGTCTCTGTAGACCTTTGTCAGGAACCTCAGTGGCAACTGTTATATTAGGGTCTTCCATTTTAAAGTAGTTATTAGACATTAGATAGTCTAAAGGGTAAAATAAATTGTGTTTCATTTATGCATAAAAGACAGTTAAGCAGTAAGAAAGGATAACCTTGTTGGTCAACAGTTTATTAGAAAGAAAAGATAAGCATAAAATGTGCAGACAGAATGTTCTTTTCTCAAGGGAAAGATACAATCTTGCCAGCTACAGAATGTTCCTTAATGGAATGTTAGATAATGACCAAGCCTGGAAACAAAGGGAACCAATCTAAGAGGGCATGTAAAGCATCACAAGGTTTTGGTATTATTAAAATATACTTCAGATACATTTAGAAAAGTCAGTTAAGGTTAGTTAGTTTGTTCGACCTGTTATTACAGAGAAGATTACAGTCACTCGAGCCTGAGTACAGAAGACAGGTCAAATAAAGACTATATTCGTTTATGTTGCTCAGGGCAATCAGAATATGACATGCAGTAACTTTGAACACTAATTGTTTATCAGCACTGTTAATGAAGACAGTATTTGGATATTGTAAACATCTAATAAAGCCTTATTGAATGAACTACAGTGTTTGGACAATTCATTCTGAGAAGTACACAATACTTGGCCCATAAAGGAGATACTGGCATCTGTTCATCACGAGTTTGGGTAATTAACAGATAAAGACTTTTGTTCTCAGTCTCATTACAGTGTTTCCAGCTAATTATGGTACAGTACAGTCTGATTAATTCTTACAATGATTCCTTCATAGTGAAAGGTAGTGTTTAGTGGGTCAACAAAGGTAGTATACAGAGGGTTACTATACTGTAGCTTGCTACTAGATGGTGAGATATTCACTGAGGACAGGATGTTTGTTCTCTAGTCGCTTTACAAATGACCTTGATTATTCCTCTGAAAATATCTTTGGACTGTACTGCTGGAAACCTGAGATTGATTACTGACTCAGGCATGGGGGACTGACCAGGGGAGCAATAAATGGGCAACCCATGGAATTCTCCTTTTTCAGAGGGAGAGTGTGGGGATTGTTACTACTAGGACACCCTTTAGTGGAAACTGGGGGTCAGGATTCCAAAGCTGAAGATATCACTGTAGAATAGGTTCAAGAGATTCTCAGTAGTCACAGAAGCACAAATATGGTGTGGCACACAACTAGCAAGATGGTATTGTCGGATGTCTTAGGAGTAGGGCTGTTATTTCTCCTGCAAAAAAAAAAAGCAAGTTCCTAGCCTCAGCTATAGTGCAATTTTCTCTTCCCTGATTCTTTGTGAGTTAGTTAGAGAGGGGGACTAAGAGTCTGCAACAGGAGAGGGTTGCCAAAAAAACTTTGGATCTTGATAGTCTGGTTAACTATTGCCCGATCTTTAATATTTCTTATTTGGCAAAATTAGGGAATGCTATTTATATACAATTGTGTTTTCATTTAAAGTCTTATTTTCTCTTTGATCTTCACGATCCTGGTTTTATTTCTAAATATAGCTATAAGAATGCTTGTTAAGGTTATTGGTTACCATTTGATAACAAAAATATCAACATCTTTATTCTTTTCTGATTCTTCGTGATATCTCTGTAGCAATTAATAAGGTGGAACATGAAACCCTGTTTGATGCCTGTGTATTACCTGCTATCGCCTCGTCACTGGTATTCACTGGCTTTCATCTTACCTGTCAGCAGAAGGTACACACTATTTTTCCTGATATTTTCTCCCTTTTAATGTCCTTGCTGTACTGTGTTGTCCAAGAGGGAACATCATTTCCAAACTAGATTCAGTAACAGTTGTATAAGGTAGTTTCAATGGATGTAGGCACTGTCGCACTGAAATTAAGACAGGAGACACTTGTGAATTTTAAAAAACCAAGTAGTCAGTACAAGGCTATGGTTAATCGACATGTTAAGTATCTGGACTTGACAGCATAGTTTAATTTCCCCAAGTCTTTTGGGTTTCTAATGTCATGATGGGAATAAACCCCATTCCTATAAAAGACACTGTAATCACTGGGTGTAGCAATTTCAGTGATTAATGCTACTTCTGTCTTCTTTTCATGCACTACTATTTCTGATTTTCTCACATCTATTTTTGAACTGTTGGTAACGGGTGATCCCTTGTAATATAAACTGCATCATTCTCTATAATACTTTGTGGATTATGTTTCCAGTGCTTTTCAGCTACTTCAGTATTGTCATGTTTTTATAACCCCCAGTGCAACAGTCTTGCCACATTATTATGGCTTTCAATATACAGGCTGTTTGCCATTAGTGTATCACACCCAGCAAGATATGTGACTGTTTCCAGTTTTGTTTTACAAAACTTGCATTTGTCTGTGTCTCCCATATGTTCAATGGACTTTGTAAACCAATGTGTATGTAGTCCACTATCCTGGGCCACCAATATTAACCTTTCAACTTTTGGTTTAAATTAACCTCTCTTTAACCATTCCTGTGTCAGATCCTGATCGACATGAGGTTGTTCCAGGAGTTTTCTGTACTTGCATCTATATTTATGCCTTTTCCATGTTTCTTGCCTTCTCATCTGATCCTTCTCTTTATATTCTTTGTTTTGTTTTTCTTGGCACATTCAGTTGCTGCCTGATTTTTGTCTACTTCTGGTTTGATTTCCATTCCTGCTTGACACCGATATGCTTCTGCTAAACTAAGCAGGGGAGTCATGTTAGACTTGCTCTCCTCATGGTTTAAAGCTTTCACCATGTTCAGATCTGGTGAGGTCAGCAGATATGTATGCAATCCTACGATTGAAGATGTTTACATGTAATCAGTTTTGAGGAGGCACATGTCTTCTTCAGAACAAGGAATATACAATCTTGGTAAACACTATTTTTTATATATCGTTTGATAAATGTGAAACATTTTTCTTGTTTTCCTGTCAAGCTGATCCAATACATTTTGGGGTCAGTCATCACCCCAAAGCTGTAAGTTAGAACAGGAAAAGCAAATTGATTTATACGTGGGCTTTGTTCCTAGATGGCAGAGCTATTTTCTGTATAAAATTCAGTCTTTCAAAATATTCCTTTTTGAGTTTTGTTTGCATTTGTTCATGTTTTATTTGTCAATCCTTCATCAGTTCCCAAATATTTATACACTCCTTCCTGCTCAAATTCCTTTTATCACAATCCTTTCCCAGACTGATATTTTCTTGATGTTGCAGTTTTCCTGCTTTAAATGTTGCTTTTGCACATTTATCAAGTCCAAATGACGTTCTTATACATTTGAGAAAGTTTTGATTACTTGCAGTTTTAAATTATCCACAAAAAGATGAGAAATCTTTAAACATGTTTTTGTTTTCTGAGAGCCAAATTGTAACCATGACCTAATCTATTAAGTCGACAGCTTAATGGGTTAAGGGTAAGACAAAAGAGCAGAGGTGACAAAGAATCACCATGGAATATATCCCCTTTGAATTTTTATCCCTGGGATAATAATTTGTCTTTTATCATGACTTAGCCACAAAGTGGTTGCCACTGTTTCATGGTTACTGTAATGTAATTGTTCAATGTAGGGTGTATCTTTACATCTGCAAGCACTCCTTTATCCATGAATGTGGAATGCTGTCAAATGCTTTTTTTGCAGTTTATCCATGCCATACTTAGATTCTTCCCCTTTAACAATTCCCAATTATAACTTTATTTAAAAACAGATGATCCTTTGTTCCCTATGACTTTCTTTTGTTACCCTTTTGTTCTATTGCCATGATTGAGTTTTTTTCTAAATGAGTATAAACTCTGTTTGCATCAATTCCAGTATATAGTTTATACATCGTCAGAATTTGTTGGTCTATACTTTTTAGGATAGCTTGCGGGTTCCCTCTTAAAGAAAAGTATAATTGTTCCTGTTGTTAACCAGGTTGGCGACTATTCAGGGTGAGTTGTTACTCAGTGCTAAATCTTTGTGTAAAGATGTTAAAACTTTTAGCCAGAAATTAGGTACTGCATCTGAGCCTGGGGTTCTCCATTTAGGAGCTTTTCTTAAATTTGTTTCAGTTTCTCTGGCCATTACTTAATCCCATTTCATATCCTGTACATTTGAACTTCAAACTGTTCCTTTATTTCTCTCTATTCAGCATTTTTGTTATGTTCCATAGGTCTTCATAGATATTCCTCCAAAATGTGTCTTATTTCTTCTTCTTTTTATTTGGTTGTGTTTCTATTCCTTTTGCTTTATTTCCCAATTCTCTATAAAACTCTTTTGGGTCATCAGTGAATTGCTTATTTTGTACTTTTCGCTAATATTTATCTGTATATCTTCTGTTTTTCTGCTTGTGCTAATTTCTTTAGTTTATTATTTGGGTCTATATTAGCATATCGAATGGACTAAATAGCGAAAGCTATTTAGTCGATCAGATACTGTTGAAATGGCAAAATAGCAAAGACACGGATCAATTTTTTTCCCAGGGAAAAAATTCAGTGAGTCATCTTTGGGACTTTGCCATTTCCTCCACTATGGTGCAATCTCAGAGTTGGTATATTTAAGTAGGGGGGTGTGGGCAGCACAGCCCCCACATCAGGGGTGTTGGGGGTGAAGCCCCCCACTTATCTTTGTGTTTAAGTGTTTTTATTATTTTTTTTTTGTGGAGCAGCAAATTTTTTCCCTGAGAAAAAATTTGCTGTTCCGTGTGTTCGATATTTTGTGGTTTTGACATTATCAGTATGATGAAATAGCGTTAGCTATTTTAATCGTATGATAATGTAATACAGACGCATATTTTTTTTGCAATAGTGGAAATAGATCCTAGTCTGTTCTGATACTGCACATTGCTGTTATTACATCTATTATTCTAAGTATTTCTATTGATCTATTTCCTCTTTGGTACTCTTCTAACTGTGACATTTCTTTAATTAATTTTCTGTATTTGATACTTCCACAATGGCATTTGATTTCTTCCCTTCCTTTCCCTTATTGCCCTGTGTTTTTGTGGTAAGACTTTATCTGTTATTAATTTAGCTGCGCATTAATATATCTTTTTTACTTCTGTTGTATCACATACATTTCTGTTAAAAGTCTTGATTACTGTGTTCACTTGTTTTATCAGATTTCTAACATTTTGGGTCTTATTGACTTTCTGTAATCTATTTCTTTCATTGATCTTAATATGTGTATTCATCTGTATTAAATCAAGCAACTCTTCTCTTCGATCTTTTACTTTTAAATTGAGGGCACATTCTTTGTTCTCCATTTCTTGTGGGCATTCTACAGAAACATTCCAGAACATCTTCCAGTGACATATTCTCTACAGCTTCATCCTGCATCATCCATTGCTCTTTCATATGGGAACTCACTGGCCTATCACTCCACAATACTGACTGCGTCAGGTTGCCACCATTTCCTGCTGGTTTCCTTGCCATCCCTCTCTACTGTCCAGATTTTCACAGAATGTCCAGATTTTTTGCCTCATATTTTTGATCTGTTCCTCATAAACTTTGTGATTTTCTGGCAAATCACTGGGATGATCTGAGGACTAACGTTACTAAATAATGATATACATCTGCATTTCAGATTTTATATTCTTCAGAAAAATGCATGCTAAGACAAATCTTGTTATTCTAGAAACTTGCCAAGTTTATAAAAGCAATATTTAAAATCTGTCCCTATTTTTGAGTCTTTGTTCCCCTGTTCTGTCAGGCTTAGTCCAGATTTTTTGCACTGAGGTTGAGAGGTATGCTGTGCATCTCCAGCTGAACTTTTGTACTGGTTTCTGGCTGAAGGATCCAGAGTATCTTCATGTGGCAAGTGATCAGATGCTTCCTATTCCACCTGTTTCTTCTTAATTTAAAGACGCATTGTTTCATCATGCTGTGACATTACAAGAGTTTGATTTTCTACACTAAATCCTTCACTTTTTGCAGGTATTCCATAACTTCAGTTTCTATTTATTATTATTTATTTATTTATAGGTTCATAGGTAAGTACTAGGCTATCTGCCCGAGGGCATCTATAAGCCTAGCCAGAATGTGTTGGCTTTCGCTGCCCCCTTAGATTAGTTCCATTTGTTTAATGGGAAAGTCTACTGGACCTTGAAGAGTCCATTTTCAGTGAAAGCTCAGGGAGAAAAGCTACACATACAAATTATACAGGTAGCTGGGCAATGGATTGAAGAGTAGAATAGGAGTACAAAGAAGACAGGAATGAAAAGTTCAGGAGTGGTAGTAAGGTGGGTAGTATAGCGAGAGAGGGTATGGATCGCATTTATGGGTAGGTATCAGAGGTAGGCACAGCTGGGATGGTTAGAGTGCATGTTGGCAAGAAAGAGGAGAATGGGAAAAGAGTTGAGGAAAAAAGTAGAGGGATAGTGTAGGGGAGATGGGGTTTAGAGAGAGTTGTTTTTGGCATGGGCATAGCCAGCAAGAGGAGAGGTATTGTCTAAGAGACCTTTTAAATAGGACAGGGCTACTAATGGAGGTTATTATGGATGGGAAGGAGTTCCAGAGTTTGAACTAGAGCATTTGACTGGTTAGGAGTTGGGGTTTGTTGACTTTGAGCAGAGTTTTATTTTCTGATCTAAGGGGTCTATTTGGCTGGTACAAGATCAGCAGGGAGGAGAGAGATGGGCATGATGCGGGGTTATATATTAGTTTTATGTGCAGTAGTTAAGTGAAGGTAGTTTAGATAGAGTGGTAGTTCAAGCCAGTTGAATTGCTGTAAAGAGAAGCAGTGGTGAGTAAAGGATCTAGCATTTGTTGCAAATTTGGCAACCTTATTATAACATGAATCTAGCATGGTTTTGAGGGATGAGTGAATATTTGTAAGGATAGGGGCACCATATAGCAGGGATGGAAGTAGGAAGGCTGAAGCTAGAGCCTTTTTTGCACTAAGGTTAAGATAACAGTTGTGCCTGTAGAGGGTGCCCAGTTTCTGATATTTTTTTTGATACTGTTGAGAACATGGAGGTCAAATGTTAGGTTTTCATCAGTGGTGACTCCTAACAGTTTGGTGCTAGAGACGGTTTCAATGGTGGTATTATTAAGGGAGCAGATAGAGAATTCTGACCTGTTTAGGGGGGTTGTCTTTTTGGGAGTGAATAGAATCAGTTTTGTCTTGTTTGGGTTGAGGGCAAGGTCGTTGTTTGATATCCAGTTTTCAGTGGATGCAAAGGCTTGTTGGGTTAGTAGTTGAAGCTCAGAAGGGGTTTTTGCAGTGCAGATGATTGTAGAGTCATCTGCATATTGGATCACGGTGCCATGTTTGAGGGAGTTTTGGAAGTAATTTATAAATATGTTGAATAACAGGGGGCCCAGAATGGAACCTTGGAGTACACCTGTAGTGATGTTGAGGAAGGGAGAACAGGATTGCTGCCGCTTTGTAGACTGATATCTTTCAGAGAGATAGTTTGAGAACCAGTTTAGGGTTGGAGGGGAGACACCTAGGTTGTTGAGTTTAGAGAGTAGAAGGGGGTAAGATATGGTGTCAAAGGCTTTTGAAAGGTCAAGAAAAAGAGTAGAGACGATTTGATTGGTATCATGTGCTCAATTTACAGTATCCAAAAAGGATATAAGAGCTGTGTTTATGCTATGGCCTGGCCTAAAGCCATGTTGGGTTGGGGAAAGAAGTTGGTTATTAACTAAGTGGTTAAGTAGTTGGGTATGCACACATTTTTCTAATATTTTAGCAATGGGAGCGAGGATAGCGATGGGATGTAAATCTGAGATGTCTCAGTTTTTGCCGCCTTTATGGAGAGGAAGAATGTATGCTTCCTTCCAGATATTTGGGACATGGGATTCATGAATGAATCTATTAATAAGTATACGAATGGGGTAGGCGATGGAGCTTGCGGATATTTTTAGGAATTCAGAGGGTAGGTTGTCAGGAGCATTGGTGCAAGGTTTTAGTTTTTGAAGGAGTTTCATTATGGTGCTTGTGGGAACAGGAGAGAAAGAAAAATTAGGTAAATCTGAGGGTAGTTGGTTAGGTGAAATAGTCTTAGTAAGAGGAAAGGTGGTGGTCAACTTAGCTATGGTTTCAATGAAATATGAGTTAAAGAGAGAGGCTATATCGGAGGGTGTTTCATCAGGGTGTGGGGAAGGATTGGTGTTAGAGCCGGGGTGGATTATGGATTTGATTGCTCCCCAGAATTTTTGGGGGTTAAATTTGTACTGGTCCTGAAGTCTATGGAAATGTTATTTTTTGTCTTTAGTGACCTTTTTTTTTGGCTTGATTACGTAGTTGTTTATATAGTGCAAGGTCATCTGGGTTATTATGCTTTTGCCAGGCTTTCCACACCTTGTCCCTAGTAGACATGATTTGCTTGGTGGATTTGGTAAGCCATATGGCATGATTAGTCTTGACTCTTTTTAGTCAGGGAGGGGCTACACTATCTAGGATTTTGAGAAATGTTGAGTTGAAGGATTATACTGCCTCATCAAGGGGGATGGTTTTTAATGGTGCCCAGTTAGTATCCCATAGTATTTCATTTAGGTTTTCTGGTGAGAAGTGGGATAGGTCTCTGGTTTGTTTTAGTTGGTGGTTATTTGTAACTGAGGTTGTTTTACGTATAGCAAAGGTTGGTAGGTGGTCACTTATGCTATTTGATAAAGTTCGAGAGGAGGAAATCATATTGGGGTCAGATACCATGATCCAATCTAAGACTGAGCATTGGTTCTTTTTACTATTGGGTCTGGTAATGTCAGTGATAAGCTGGGTGTACTTAAATAGGTTGATGTTAGTTTGGGGGTTATTGTTTGTGATATTTAACCAATTAATGTTAAAGGGACAATCCCAGGGATTTTTTGTTTTCATTCAGCCTTTGTTTACATTTCAGGTTTGCCTTGCTGAGCATGCTCACTTTTGGCTGAGGGGGTTGGGGAAAGATTGCCTGCAGGAAGCTTCAAAGGTGTTAGCCAAATTCCATCTCAAATTGCAGTTCTACTGACAACAGTCTCAGTGTCACCCATTCATTAGTTTAATCTGTGCATTTACCCATTGGAAAAGGTAGCCTTTCAGGCATTTAATGACCTAACTACTGCTGCTGCTACTATAAAAAACACAGCAGTAATGAAATACTTTTAAAGGGCATTATTTTGTTTCTAAAATCAGTTACTTGCTAGAGTACTTTATTTATCTTTTAGTGCACTGTAAGTCATATATTTACACAGAGACAGGATTTTCAGAGAAGGTTGTTAGCATACTGCACAATAGATGGACTTTACTGTTTGTTCTTTTGTGTTTCCCTTCCCCCACCCACAGGCCATTAGATTAGTTAATCTAGTCACACACAAATCTGCATTCTTTGCAGCACTGAAGTTACATCTTTAGTATGCGCTTGTTTTGGTAAAACTTAGTGGAATGATTATCCCAGCCTGGACAGTTGTATTTTTTTTCATGCTTGTTGCAATATGCTTTCTTTTTTCCTTTACACATAATTATTTTTCATATGTTCAGCAATAGTGTTGCTTATTAGTGCATGTACTTATACAATAGTTTCCCCTCAGTTCCAGACAGCATTGCTTTGAGCATTTGGATTCTTGTAAACAAACCCACTGAGTTGCAAATGTCCTAATAGAAGAATAAAAATCTCTAACATTTCAATAAGAACAATGTCAGAGAACATTTAAACTG